>NC_041386.1:133284172-133305554 GCF_002162155.2 Triticum dicoccoides | reverse complement strand
GTGGCATTGCCTTTGGATGAACAGGACCCCATGGTGTGGTGGAGGGCTAGATGAACAGTAGACGGTGGAGGGGTGCCCGTGGAGGGGTGGTTGAACATGACCCCGTGGTGTGGAGGGGTAGATGAACAGTAGACGGTGGAGGGGTGCCCATGGAGGGGTGGTTGAACAATGGCCGGTGGAGTAGCGCGCGGTGGAGGCTGGATGAACAGGAGCCCGTGGATGCTGGAGGAGGTCGACGGTAGCCTGTGGAGGCTGGAGGAGGTCGACGGTGGAGATGAACAGTATCCCATGGAGTCCCGTTTTGCGGTACACCACACCCCTCCCGATGAACAGGACCCCCGTTTCGACCGTCGAAGGTCCATTTCGTCCGTTTTACGGTACGCCACACCCCTCCCGATCAACAGGACCCCCATTTCGACCGTAGGAGGTCCATTTCGTCCGTTTTGCGGTACGCCACACCCCTCCCGATCAACAGGACCCCCGTTTCGACCGTAGGAGGTCCGTTTCCTCCGTTTTGCGGTACGCCAGACCCCTCCCGATCAACATGACCCTGTTTCGAATGTAGGAGGCCCGTTTCCTCCGCTGTGCGGTACGGCATGCCTCGTTTCCATCGCCTGTTCTGTCCAAGCCCTCCCAATGAACACGATCATGCATTCCGTTCCGACCCAGCCGGTTGGCTCCCACGCATTCCGTTGCCTCCCGATGAACACGATGCATTCCATTGCCTCCCCATGAACACGACAACGATGTTGTTTCTCCGTTCTGACCCAGCCATGTACACGAGCCCTGGCCGTACGTATGCGCGAGTAGGCATTCAAGACCCCACCCATATGTACACATACGTGGCCGTATTTTCTTTCTTGCACCCTGGCCTCTGTACGTACGTGTACATGCTACGTGCGCGCCTCTACTACAACACGTACGCGCCTCTACTACAACACATGCACGCCTCTACATCCACCAGTATATATGTATGTACACGTTGGTGACCAGAATTACAATGCTACGTACGCTTTGACCAGGTGGGTCCCGACTGTCAGGAACTTCCTTGCCTGCGAAGATGTAGCTGGTGGGTCCCAATAGTCAGGGGTCGAATCGTTTTTTTGCCTGGACGCACTTCCTTGCGTGCGAAGATGTAGCTGGTTGGTCCCAGTAGTCAAGGGCAAACGTTTTTTTCGCGAAATACGGTGGCCCGTTTGGTAGGTCCCCGCTGTCAGGTGGAGGAATAATTATTTTGCACATAATAAGGAGGCACTTCCTTGCTGCGGCCGTGGACCTAGCTGTCAGCCTCTCCACATACACTCCACGTCCGATGGAAGCCGTTCCTTGACCACGTTGACCACGCCCCGCCGAGAGCACCAGGGCGATGGACGACGGCGAGGCCTAGGAAGGGGACGACGCAGCAGTGGATGCCCACACGTAGAGGAGTATGAGGGTTCACTGGTTCGCTGTGGTGTGAGGCTGCCGTCGCCACATAATAACAGGGGGTGTGGGTGAGTAGAGGGATGGCCTGGCCAGCGGTGGGAGTAGTAGGGGGCGGTGAGGCCTTCGCCGCATCGCAGCCGGCCACGGGAGGTAGGAGCATGAGGCACGACCGGCGCTAGTTTGGGCGGCCGGAGCAAGAAGACCAGAGGTTGAAGAAGCACAATGGCCGTTGGATGGACATCGTACGATCACTGGAGCTAGAATCGTGCATATTGACTAAGTTGACAAAGCCCTCCGTCCCCGTCAACTTAGTAGGACCACAAGTCAGCCTGCCACTATACTGGGTCCCAGCTAACAGGGGGAGTATTCATTTTTTGTGCGTAATAAGGAGGCACCTCCTTGCGTGCGAGGATATAGCTGGTGGGTCCGAGCTGTCAGCGGCGGTAACGTTTTTTTCGCGAAATACAGAGGCCCTTTCGGTGGATCCCTGATGTCAGGTGGAGGAATCATTATTTTGCGCGTAATAAGGAGGCATTTTCTTGCGTGCGGCCGTGGACCCAACTGTCGGCCTCTCCACGTACAGTCCACTTTAGATGCATGTCAGCCGTTGACCATGTTGACCAGGCCACGTAGAGAGCACCAGGGCGGTGGACGAGAGCGAGGCCTAGGAAGGGAACGACACGGAGGCAGGAAAGACTCGGCAGTTGTTTCCTACACGGAGGGGAGTACGACTATACGAGGGTTTACTGGTTCGTCTGCCATCGCCGGAGAATAACAGCAGGTGTGGGTGAGTAGAGGGATGGCTAGGCCAGCGATGGGAGTACGGTGGGGCGGTGAGGCCTGCGCGGCAGCACAGCCGGCCGCGGGGAGGAGGGAGCAGGCAGTCCCGCCGGCGCTTGTTTGAGCGGCTGGAGCAGGAAGAGCAGAGATTGAAGAAGCACGACGGCCGTTCGATGGACATCCAACAGCCACTGCTTTTGCGTCAACCTTTTTTTAGGAAAGCCTCAAATCTGTGGAAAACAGCATACAACCCATCTGCCATTATTTCTAATAATTTACAGCCCATTTGCTAATTCTTAAGGTTTTTTTGGAGCCCATATTCTTTTTGTTAGCATTACAGCCCAGATTGTGGCCACGGTTAAAAAAAATATACAAAATTTTGCATATTTCGGCGCGGTCCGAACTATTTTTAATCCCGAAATTTCGACTCACATTCAAACTGATTTTAAAAATAAATGTATATCAATATAAAATCCAACAAATTCTCCATGCATAAAAATTAATGTAATTTAAAATCTCGAAATGAAAAAAAAGATATTTGAAACTAATTGCCAGTTTGATGTGTTTTAAAAATGTACATCCCATTTCTCATTACTCATGGGCCATTTTCTCGGCCAGTCGAATGAAAGCTCTCCTCGTCTTGAAAGATTTGCAGCCCAATAGGCCTGACAAAGCGACTTACTTGGCATCACAAAAAAACTGGGTTGTGGCCATGGACCCAGCTGTCAGCCTCTCCACGTACAGTACTCTTCCGATGGAAGTCGTTCCTTGACCACGTTGACCACGCCGCGCGGAGAGCACTACGGCGGTGGACGACGACGAGGCCTAAGAAGGGGACGACGCGGAGCCGAGGAAGACGCGGCAGTGGAAGCCCGCGCGGAGAGGAGTACGAGGTTTCACTAGTTCGGCTGCGGTGTGAGGCTGCCGTCGCCTCAGGGCCTGGCCAGCAGTGGGAATAGTAGGGGACGGTGAGGCCTCCGTGGCAGCACAGCTGGCCATGGGAGGCAGGAGCATGCGGCACGACCGGCACTACTTTGGGCGGCTGGAGCAAGAAGACCAGAGGTTGAAGAAGCACTACGGCCGTTGGATGGACATCATACGGTCACTAGAGCTAGAATCGTTCATATTGACTAAGTTGACAAAGCCCTTTGTCCCCGCCAACTTAGTAGGCCCACAAGTCAGCCTCCCACCAAGGTGGGTCCCAGCTAGCTGGGGGAGTATTCATTTTTGTGCGTAATAAGGAGGCTCTTCCGGTGGGTCCGAGCTGACAGCGGGGGGAACTTTTTTTTCGCGAAATACGGTGGCCCGTCAGGTGGGTCCTAGCAGTCAAGGGGCAAATTTTTTTCCACAAAATATGGTGAACCGTCCAGTGGGTCCCTGCTGTCAGTTGGAGGAATCATTATTTTCCGCGTAATAAGGAGGCACTTACTTGCTGCGGCCGTGGACCCAGCTGAGACTCTCCACGTACAGTATACTTCCGATGGAAGTCGTTCCTTGACCATGTTGACCTCGCCGTGTTCCGTTGCATGCATGCGTCCATGGGCGTGGTGTGTCCCCACTGTCAGCCTCTCACGTACAGTCATCTTCCGGTGACTCTCGGTTGTTGACCATGTTGACCACACTGCGCCGAGCGCATCCAGACTGGAACGACCCGAAGATGGGGAAGACGGGGCAGTGGAGTCGCAGATGGAGAGGAGTGGGAAACTTCACTGGTTCGGGTGCGCGGCAGCACAGCCGCGGTGCCGCCCATGGGAGACAGGAGCAAGAACATAGGTTGAAGAAGGAGCACGGCTGTTGGATTAACATCCAACGGTCCAGCTGCTAGAATCATTTGTTGATTAAGTTGACAAAGCCGTGCGTACACGTCCGCTTAGTAGGCCCACAAGTCAGCCACCAAATCTGACGGGTCCCAGCTGTCAATGGGATGAATATTTTTTTTGCAAAGCAAGGAGGCACTTCCTTCCGTGCGAAGATACAGCCAGTGGGTCCCAGCTGTTAGGTGGAGGAAACATTTTTTTCCAGCTTAATAAGGAGGAACTTTCCTTGCGTGCGACCATGGACCTTGTGGCTCCCAGCCGTCAGGCTCTCCACATACAGTCCTCTTCCGATGACTCCCGTTTGTTGACCACGCCGCACCGAACGCAGTGAGGCAGTGGACGACGGCAAGGCCCCGGACGGGAACGACTCAGAGATGGGAAAACACGGCAGTGGAGTCATAGATTGAGAGGAGGAGAAGAGTTATAACTAGTTCTGTTGCCGCGTGGGGCTGTAGTCTGTGGAGAATAACTGGAGGTGTCGAGGGGTGGAGGGATAGCCTGGCCGGCGGTGGGGTAGCGCTTCGCAGCGATGCGTGCTAAGCAGAGCCGCTAGCCGCCGACGACGCTGGAGGAAGAAGACGAGAGATTGAAGTTGCATGCCTGCCATTGGATATAAATCCAATGGCTGTGGATGACACAATCATTTGTTGACCAAGTTGACAACGCCGTGCGTAGGCTTCGACCTATTGGCCCACATGTCAGCCTGCAAAAATGTGGCATATATTTAACCCATGTTTTCTAGAATGTACAGTACATTTGTTGGGCTGGGTGAACAAATAATTTCGCGTCAATTAGGCCCATTTATATTTTTTAAGAAATCCCAGCTCATTTGCACTTCCTTGAAATACACGTATTGGGTGGGCTCGTTATATATATAATGTTATGTTAGAAGGAGCAATTAATATCAAAGAATAAACCGGAGAGGCACACATATATATATATATATATATATATATATATATATATATATATATATAATTAAGAAATTAGCGAGTTATTGCTCAAATCAAAAATGAGCGCGTTATTATTAAATTGGTCCTTAAAATCTTTGCAAGCTTTTGTACGCAATCACCAGGATTTTCCTTGCCTGTGAGTCAAAAACAACCAGGATTTTCCTTGCCAACTTCCGTTAAACATTTACTTTTATAAGTTTATAACACATGGGATGTTTTTATAATTTATATATAAGTCTCTATAAAATATACGATAATAGTAATAATATAAATCTTTCCCTAATAATAAAGCACATGTTGACTCTTTGGGTTCACCGTCACAATATGCATCTTTCCGTGAATATATGCTTTCAGTTTTTTTCCGTTAGTTTGGATCGACAATCCGTCCAATTGCTGCGAGGCGGTACTAAAAACTTTGTCCGTCCAATTGGTCCACGTCCACATTCTCTTGTTGGGCCTGCACACATGTTTCGGCCTGCATGCACGCTTCTGTATCTGTACCTTACCTGATTTTCACACATGTACTCAAAGTAATCCCACCTCGATTGCTTACATGAAAGTCTACCAGTTTATATACCTAGGAAAAATGCATATCAACAACGAGCCTCTTGAATCAACAAACACGGAATGAGAACGAAGGAAATTGTACAACAAAACGGCAGTCCGACGTGAAGCTATTCAGTCCGGCGCTCGCCGGGGTGAGGAAGCGAAGGCGCAGCACGCAGACGCCTGCGACGCAGCCTGTTCCACACACTGGCCACCTCTACACCATGCACGACATGGACCCAAGCGCGACGGATGGAGGCGGAATGCTGAGGTCGGGTTGTGGACTCGGAGTGGAGGAGCCACGGAAAGGCCCGGGAGCCACCATGGCAGCCACGAGAGTGAGATGGGCCTGGCCATGCTCGGCGGTCGTCAGCCGACTTCGTGTTTCTCTGCTGATGATCCCTGACCACCTGCTACCCGGGGTCAACTACATGCTGTTATCTCAGTTTGCTTGGTAGTTTCATTCTTGCTTAAGATTAGACCTAGCCGTGTAGATGCAGATGGACATTGGAGGTACAGTGTTGGCACTGATGACTTGGATACAAATATTTTTGTATGCACTCCGAGTGGGTCAGTCTATATGCACTTAAATTTTGACATTCAGTTTCCTTCTGTTAGACGACGGCAAGGAGATAATGCACTCCTTTTTTCTGAAAAAATATCATAAGGGACATCTTTTGGAAGAATGACGAGCCATGTTGGTCGTAGTTGGAGTGAAAGAATTACAACTTTTTTGTGCCAAATAATCAAATATAGCACTGGTTCAGAAAAAAAACCAAAACCATGAGAAATGTTGTTGTTGGATGTCAGTGCGCATCATATATCCTCTTGGCCATGCCGGTCATAACAACAACAACTTTCTTCAGGCTGGTGATGCTGATATGGTCAATCATTCTCACTATGGTGCCTGAGACAAAAACTCCTAAGGCAGTTTGGTAATTTATGATGTTATTACACCGGAGCACATGTAATGACAGACCCGGTAAAGAAGAATAAAATGTAAGTGTGTGCCATATTTTTTTCCCGTTGCAACGCACGGGCCCTTTTGCTAGTATATATAATGTGGTTAGAAGGGAAAACATAAATTGGACACAACATTACTTTTATAAGAGACCTGTGTTTTATACCCCACGGTAGGCATACTAACAAGTTCACACACAAGTACAACAGAAAAGGTAAACATTCATATCAAACTCAGGTTCACAGGACCCGTTCATATTCATAGCCAACATTCACTATCAACAACTCAAAAGATTCATATATACACAAGCTCAGCATATCTATGCATCCAAATGATTGATAGATCACACGACAATATTCATACATAATTCACAAAAAGATTCAGATATACACATGTTCATTATGTTTATGCATCCAAATGATTGAGATCACAGCCAATATGATCCATGGACGAACTTTAATTACCTAGGGTACAGACTGGTAAATGGTGTTCAATCGGAGGTACTTCTTGCTAAAATTAGTTCTTGTACGAGTAAACTTTCGAGTACATAAGAGGCAGTACAGACAATCTAAACTTTGCTTGTAGATTTATCCTCAAATAGTGGCCTCGTGCCGAGGGAGGTTTGAGCAACTTGGCCACTACTTTCATCCAACTAGTTTACTGGCTCATCTTGGTCCTGTATCTCGCCAAAATTCTACTTTGCAGACGAGAAAGGAGGCGGTTGAGAAAATGAACCACCCAAATTTTTTGTGCAGTTCAACTGAAATGGAGCATCCTTGGCATGCAGACTGATTAAGTGCCAGATGAATATACACGTCAACCAACTTGTCTGGAATCTTTAGACTCCATGCCATATAGTTCGCTACCATATGTGTCGATAACCAAAAGGCACAAGTTGGGACCAAAGACTGGACTGCGTTTTTCTGGGCTATGCACCAAGCAATATGTTTGGCGTTCACTCTCCTAATACTTGGAGTTTGACAATTGGTTGACGCCAGTTGATACTCGAATGAATATAGGCACTTCTTGTCAACATCGATGCTTGTCTGAGAGTATATAGCAGCAGCATAAGTACCTGTCCATCTGATCATTTTGTGCAGTTCTACTGAAATCACCTGATGTAATGATTTGCCTACGAGTTCAGGCTCCAAATTACTCCTTTATGAAATCGGCAAACAGTAGCACAATACCAAATTACCAATACATATGACAGGCACAATAATCATGATAAAGACCAGTACCAACCTGTGTGAGGTAGCATATCAATTACTATTTCCTTTGACTGGAAGCCGAGATAAGCCAAGCGACTGACAGTAAAGGAAGAAAGCAAGCGGAGATTAGCGACTAACAGGAAAGGACAGAAGATGTCGAGGCAATGAGGCACCCAAAGTTTTTTGTGCAGTTCCACCAAAATCGAGCATCCCTGTTGGCACATATATTGAGAGAGTGAGATTACTGTAATAGTAGGAATAGTTGATGACACATACACTAACAAATAGAAGCACCCTCATTATCTTAATGGGTAAAGTTAGCAACATAGTAGTCTCCCTTAAAGAGAGGTTTTAGTTTATTTAATCAGTGCCAATTAGCTCAACTCAACACTCAAAGCATTGCCATTTATCATAGGTTGCAAAACTTTAACGTGCAAAGATAAAGGAGTTTCTCATGACAGTAGCACGTTACAAATAGAGATGACAGCAAACTAATATGGATGAAGGCCTTAGGCCCGTACCAACCTCAGAAAAAAAGCTTATGCATGTAGTCCCATAAGAGATGATAAAGCACTCACTGGAATCACACAATAGTATATATTCTTGTGCACTTCAATTGTATGGTTGAAATCACTCTTGTTTACCAGTGCTGAGATTATATCGAAAGATTATCAAGAACTTCCAGCAGAGTTAAAGCACTGGCTGGGATACAGTTCATTGTATTGTCTTGTGCAGTTCCACTAAAATGTATGATTGGCACAACATGATCCCTGTTTGCACAAGTAGGAACAAGGTGAAACCTTCATTAGCTTAGTGAGAAAGGATAGGAAGACATTAGCATATTACTCAAATAGTAGCATCAAATTCATGATGGACAATACGCAAAACATTGCCTCATTGAACCAATGGCAATAAATTGACATGCAAAACAATAGCACAATTATGTCATGACACTAATAATATTCCCTCCCTGCTCCACCACATGATTCACCTACATAGACAAACATACACACGTACATGATTAAGCATAAGGTCCTACTAAAGATTTGTTTAACTCTAACAGGAAAATTAGGCAGTAATAAATTAGTGGTACTTAAGTACTCCTAATTAATTAAGTGAGACAGCAGAAGTGGAAGGGCTCCTTGGAGGATCGTCTCACATGTAAGGTAGTCGTTGCCGGAGCCCTTGAATGGCCTCGACTAAGGCCTCTGGCTTCAGCAAGATCGCCTTGGCACTGTTTCTTCTTCTTCTTCTTCCTCTTCAAGCTCTGTTTCTCTTTCTCCTCACCAGTTGGTGAAACCAAGTACATGATTGGCCTTCTAATTCAGAATTGGTTTTGTCCATGAGGGAGTACAAGTGTACTAGTAAAAACAACATTATTTTCTCATGGCAGTCGGAAAATAGAGATGAACACATGCATTAAATATCATTCTTACCTAAAGGAAGTTTATGGTGCAAATATGGATGATGAGGATTGGAACACATATCTCCCTTTGTGCAGTTCCACCAAAATGAACCAACTGTTCCATTCTGACATTCTAGTTAAACAACGTAAAAGTCACTTCTTTTATGAAGAGTTTTGTGCAGTGCACCAAAAGGTCACAACAGCAACCAGGTGAATTGGATACCCTGTTTGCACAAAAAGGCACAGAGGAAACAGTTAGAGTCTCTAACAATTACATGCAAAAACATTTAGCTAAACTTTTCATGGCTTATAATAGTGGCATGGCTTCATTTTTACCAGGGACATTAGATTAAGAACAGCTAAGGCTGCGTTCGGTTCATAGGTTTGGTGCAGGATTTTTGTAGGAACACAATTCCTACGATATTCTTTCCCTTCCAACCGTTCGGAACACAGGAAAGGTGAATAGTGTTTCATAGGAAAGCTGGTCTGGTAGTACTGATTCCATAGGATTAGAAACATCCACGCGCTGCTCATTTTTTGGGCAGAAGCCCGAGGCAGGCGCTCGCTGCCATGCGTTAGACAGGTTGATGTGCTGTGTTGCCGGAATAAAAAAATCAACCTATGTGTGGTACGTGAGGTGAGGACAAGAGTAGTCACTGTGCAGCTGAATAAACAAATAACATCTCATACTGCCAAGCATGCTACTCTAAAAAAACAAATCTGTACATTTCCTAGTCCATCCGAACACATTCTCTTGAGAGTTTCCTCCGGTTCGCTGTTCCATAGTTTTAAACATACATTCCTTTCCTATTCCTCTATTTTCATCAAGACCTATGTTTTCTGCCCCTTTATTCCGAATGGAGCCTAAATATTTGGTATAAGCGCATGGGACAGTGGGTGCACCAGCAGTCTAGCACCATGTACGTAAACAGGGGCATAAAGTGGTGATTCATAGTTTGTTGCCCCGAGAAACAAACATCCAAGAAACATATCTGGGTTGGTCCCATTTTTGTTCACTATAGCCACCTACTCCTATGTGTGGATAGCAAATCTAGTCCTGGTCATACCACTATGTACAGCGTTAGCCCTATATTCCCCTTTTCGACCAAGAGACCGGTTGGATGACCAGTCTGTACTACTTTCACCCCCTTTCCTTCCTGTTTGTACCAAGTCCAATGTACATACTAAATTCCCCCACCCCCACTTTATTTCTTGTTTGAACCAAGTACTCCCTCCGTCCAAAATTACTTGTCATCAAAATGGATGTGTCTAGAACTAAAATACATCTAGATACATCCATTTCAATGACAAGTATTTTCGGATGGAGGGAGTACAAGATTCGACTCCATGAAGTAGCTTTACCTCTAGCAATAGAAGAAAAAAATGTGACGTTGGACCATCCGATCGAGAGGGGCTGAGAGGTAGAAAATGATGCACATGCAGCGACGTAGCAAGCTGGGGAAGTAGAGCTAAGGCGGTTTTGAACGAAGATATACCTGAAGGTCGTCGGGATGTGGATAGGTGGGCGGCGGGAGTCCGGATCCGCCCACAGGCAACGACGAAGGGATCGGAGGACCTCCCGCGCCGACGCTCGGCCAGAGATAACAGTGCGGCCGGCAGTGGGTCTCCTCCCTCGCTGTCGACGATGGCCTAAACGCTGCCCCTCCTCCCCTTCACCGGCGGAGGGGGATACATCCGGATCTGTAACCAGCGGTGAGGATAGAAAGCTAGTGTTTTTTGAAGGGAGAAAGACAGTGTTACTACCCCTATCTTGTTTAGATCTGGAGAGGATGAGAGTGTGTGAATAGAGCAACCCTAGCAAGCAAGCGCGGAGGCTCCGGCCTATATATACGTAGTGGGGTAGTTTTCCTTTTTCACTCCATCAAAACAATCGTTTAAAATTGTGTACTACTACATGCCAGGTCGCGGTTTTTTTAGTTGTTGATTGTTTTTTGAGATAGCTACCCGCTTGTTTGAAGTGGTGTTACGGTGTGCCAGGTCACACTTTGTATCGTTCAAGTCTGGTACTTCAAGTCCCTCCATTAAATGAACAACCACCCCCTTGTACAAATTGTGAACAAGCCCACGGCTAAAATTAGCGGAAACGTGGGCTGCCCCAACATGCATTATTATTTATATTTTCTACTCCCTCCGTTCCTAAATATAAGTGTTTTTTATTAGCCACACCTAAGACAAGAATTTTTTTATTAGCAGTGAACCCCACATGTCATAGACACAAAAATTGTGGCAAGATTCCCTTAGGCAAGCCAAAGTGTGTCTAACAATTTGAGCAACTCAGGTTAGGCAAGTGTGGCAAGTGTGGGAAAAATAATGTGGCAACATAAGACAAACATAGTCACAATCCAAACAGCCCCGTAATTTTTTGTGACATGCATGAAAATTTGGTTAGTTAAATTTATAGTCAAAATTTGGCAAGGTGCATCAAATCAACACATGCAAGTATAAAAAAGGAAAGTCACGGCATGCATGCATGCGTTGTACTCCCTCCGTTTCCAAATATAAGTCTTTTAAGAGATTGCAACAAGTGACTACATACGAAGCAGAATATGTCTACTCCTACATACGAAGTAGCCCATTTGAAATGTGTAAAAAGACTTATATCGAGTGCAGTGCTTTGATGTGTCGCGCCAACTCATACAAGACCGAGAAATTTGATTACTACAATGCCGTCTCCCTCGCGGACTGAGCTCCGGTGCCTTAACTGCACCTGCCTTTGGCTGCATGACAGGAGGGCCAACCACCTGTTAGGCCCACCTGTCATAGATGCAAATGTAGGAGCACTAAGTAGAAGCTTTCTCTACACGCTATCCCTCCTGCACGAGGTGGACGGACATGCAGCAGTGGATTCGATGTTGTAGAAGTAGGAGTAACATCATTGTTCGTCTTCTCGAAGAGGCGAAGAGCCGCAACCCAAACGTGGCAGTTGCGAACGCTCGTGTGGTGCGGTTCCTTGGAGTACTAGCCAGGCTCTTGCATGAGACAAAATTGCTATTGTTTAACAATTAAACTCCATTATCCGTTGGTTGATACTCATTCTGCATAGGTCCACGTGCTTAGCACCGTTTCCTCCTGGGGTCACCAATGTTTATTTGCTAATTAATAGCATTGCATGCAATGAACTAGCCATTGCAAGTCATTAAAAGCATGCACACCTCTCATCTCTTATTGGTTGATATGTCAAGAAACAAGAAACAAGGTAGAAGTTAATGCACCGCGCCTAAGTGTTTTGGGACTATTTGGTTTTCGTAAGATGACTTACACACCTAGACGGAGGGAGTAGTATAGCCCTGTAAACCGGAAAGGAGTATTTGCCTTTCTAGAGATTTCAACAAGTGACTAGACTACACCGTGTGTAGTACTCCCTCCCTTCCGGTTTATAGTGCTCAAATCTCAAATCTCATGAACCAAGGAATTTTGTGATTGGAGGAATGTATCTCGTACTTTACAAAACTACCCTAATTAAACTCATGCATTAATTACGTAGTTCTCTCGTTTTCCTCTCCGCCTTGGTCGCGGTGCACATGCGGGACATTTCAAAGCATCCGGGCCCATGTGCCATCCACCAAATCACAGCGAGGTGCTACAGTCGAGACTCACCTTTCACCCTGGTGTGGCCGTCATGACCCGTCATATCACAAAACCCACACCTTTACCAGCAGTGGTAAGGTGGCCTCCAAGTTGGACTGGACGAAGCAACCATCATTTCACTAGAACGCTCGTTCAAGCCCTTTCTTCCCTTTCTTGAAGAAAACCTCACTCCAGGCTACTCACTTCTGCCATTTTTCTTCTGTACCGACGAAGGAAAGGTGGGCGAATCAGTTATGCTGCTATATTTTCATTCCAAGAATCTTCTTTTTGTGAAGCACCGACCGATTCTCACATCTTATTCTTTTCCCGTTTTCATTGCGATTGTGGTTTCCTTTCGATTACTTTTTGTTTGTCAGTTCATTAATGGATCCTGGAGCACGAGGCAAAGAGTTGCTGGCGGACAACCCACTAGAGACAGCGATCTCCAGGAAGCGAGCACCGACCAACGAGTTAACCATGTTGGTGGGCCAACCCATGGAGACGAAGAACTCCAAGAAACAAGCACTGGCCAAAGAGTTGAGGATGTTGGTGGATGAACTCCTCAAAGAAAGTTGGAAGAACAGCAAGGGCCCCACCGTGCCTACCCCAGGAACTCTGATTGCCACCTATGTGAGGCTCAAGACCGAGTTTGAGGAGATAGTCGCCGTTGAGAAGCAGTATTCCCCTGGTAAGGTGATGGCCCCCGGAGGGATGAGATCCCCCGTTGAGCTGCACAAGGTAAAAAATAATGGCTTATTACCATAGTTTTGGTTTTTGATTATTTGCAATGTGCTTGCTAATATGTTAGGGTTGTGCAGGTGCCGGTGGACGTCCTTGATGATTCCGATGTCGTGGCCCGTCCTGTTGGCATTGCCCCGGAGATCGATTCCGATGCCGCTGTCCATCCTGTGGACATCGCCCCAGAGATTGATTCCGATGTCGTGGTCAGTCATGTGGACATCGACCTAGAAATCGATTCCCATGCCACTGTCCGTGTTGTGGTTATTGCGTGAGAGATCGATGACAAGAAATAGTTAGTCGTGCTAATCCTTCAGGGTAGTTTGCATTGCCCTGTGTTTAATTATCAGAATGATGCATGTTATCAAACCATCTTAGGGCTAGTGCACTGTTTTGTGTGGGCGGATCTTGCTACATTTGTTTGATAGTGAATCATGCGATGAATCATGCGAACCCTCTCCGAGTTATGGAAACAGATGTATCCTCACCAGCTTTTGATGTAATATATGGCATGCTTAGATGTAAGTTTGAACTGTTTATCATATCAGCAGGGCTTGTTTGATGATTCTTGGTGTTAGTAGGCTAGCTACTGTGTGAGCTATAGTACTTGCAAAACACTCACCGAAGAGAAACGTTGGGGATGATGAGCTCGTGGTACACTTATACTTATCCCTCGTCGATCGACCAATAGACCTAGCTCCTAAAATTGTAGGCTTAGCAATCAATCAGATAATAGTCGCCATACATTCAGGCCTCATTTGGTTAATAGGGTAGGAAAATTGGGGCAGAAGTACAGAGAATGTGCAACACAAAATCATAGCAGTGCATAGACGTACTCCCTCCGTTCCAAAATAGATGACCTAGGCGGGCTAGTATGGCCTAGTGGGTTTCAGTGATATGACGTGGTACAGTGCCGTCCAGTCTTCGCGTGTGGTAGCAGTATTGCGGGTACAGTAAGTTTTCTTGAAGAAGCGGAATTCAACGAAGTCATGATGGTTCCTTCGTCTGAACAACTTACAGTGGGAAAGGTTGGGCCAGCGATACGACGGGGTAGACCAGGATAATTTTGTGCATGGCAGGTGGACCAGGATGGTCGATGTCCCACATGTTGGCAAATGAAAGTATTCTTTCCGATATAGAGGACGAGCAACGAGTATTCATTGTTTATTTTTGATGAAAGCTATTGTCTCCACTCTTACGATGGAGGAGTTTGAAACACGGCAGCCCAGTGAACTTGGCATGTGCACCACTCCGTTCATCCTCATGTAATGCCTAGGTTACAGCTTTTTCTCACTTTCTCTCTATCTATTTCCTCTCAAATGTTTTTACCTTCCTTTTTTAAGACACAATTGTTTTTATGCCTTTTTTAGAATTATTTTTTTATACCTAGGAGCACATGTAGAGACGGGCTCTTGCAGAGCCCACTCCTTGACTTTGTCAATGCCTCTCTCTCCTCCACATAAGGAGTACTTCTTGCTATGCATGCATGCGGTGGGCAGCTGGCGTCTTGAGGGGCCAGGGCGGTGAGAGAAGGCTCCGGAAGCGGTCATGACTCCAGCATGGCCCACCTCACATTATCACCATATATTTCTTGGAGTCCGTGCGCGGCGGGCGGGTGATCTCTTCTCCCTCCCTCGTTTCTCTCTTCTCAGCCAACGCCCACCGAGCGATTATATTTCGGCTATCGACGGTTTATTCAATTACGGTCCCACATGTCAGTGAAATTGCAAGACAACGCGTGTCCCCTCTGGCGAGCGGGTTGCGATGTGTACGAGTCGTAAGTGTGCCGCCTTTTCCTTTAGAAATTGCGAAGTGTAACATTTTCGCGCGATCAATCGATAGAAATCTAGAACAAAATGACGAGGGCGGTGCTTTTCCGCTCGTTAGGCGGGCTAGTTCGAGTGATATGATGTGCTACAGTGCCGTCCACTTGCTCCATTTTTATGTAAGCAAGAGTTTACACTCTTACGCGAGAGGAGTGCGAAACACCACGGATCTGATTTTGATCGAGGGGTAGCTATTCCCTGCCAAATAATGGAGGATTGTTAGCGATTATAGCATGATAGTTAGGGCATCTCCAGCGCTGGCCCAGACATTTACATCGGCATCTTTCCGAGGACACTGATGGATGCCATCCAATGCTGCCCGCATACCTTTCGACAACTATATGAACTAACCGGGCGAAATTCATGCAAACAAAGCAAATTTCAAATTAACCGGATGAAATTCATTACATTTCAAAAACTTTTCCTACAAACTGGACGAAATTCATTACATATTTCGCACAAACCATACTAAAACCTACTGTAAACCTAATCTAAACGATCGCCGGCGCCCGACCACCATGTCCGGCCATGAACCCGAGAAAGCCGGCCATTGCCTTTGCCTCCTCCTCATCCGCCTCGATAACCTCCTCCTCCGGAGCACAAGGTTCTGAAGATTTCCGCCTCCACGTCGCCGTCAAGCGGCTAATCGGTCGCCGACGTTTACCCCACCAAGCTTGGCGTCGACTGAGTGGACTAGCGGTGGCCTTCCCGGGACCAGAGCGGCGGCGACCTACCATGTACTACTCTTCCTCGCTGTCGGCTATGCCCGCGCACGCGCGCCGACTTCGTGCTCGTGGTGGAGGAGGGCGGCCGGGGGGGGGGGTGCCGGCGATCTCCTTTGTTTTCTCCTGCGACAGTACGTCGAAGAGAGCTTTGGAGTGTGCCCGGAGCAGAGCCGCCGATGTCCCTCGTTTGCTCCTGCGACAGTACGTCCAAGAGAGCTTCGGAGCGCCAGGAGGCCATGGTTGAAGTGGTGCCGACAGAAGGAAGGGACTGGAGGAGAATAAGTGTGGGTCTTTGGCTATGGCTGGGAGCTGGGGCTCAAGTTAATATAGCGGGCGAATGGCAATGAGCCGCGGCAGACGGATGGACAACTGGCGCCGAAGTAGGTTCGTCGGGCGTGAATGCGGACACTGCTTCAGTGACTTAACTGCAGGTGCGTTTGGGTTACTGACATGTGGGCCCAACGGGCATCTGGCCCGCATGTCAGCGACACACCAATTGCACCTGCAGTGAAGTCCAGTGAATGCGGCATTGACATTCTAGAGAGACAGTGACCGTTTCAGGCGGGAAGCGCGCGCTAGTGATGGAAGGGGTTTCAGTGTGCAGTGGCACTAAGATCGGTCGCTCACGATAGTACATACTCCGCACCATACTACCATAGTACCCTCTCTAGCTTAGGCTGTTTTATAGATTGTCGTTGTGATGGACGATATACATGAGCAAGGTGGTCCGAGTATGACCGTTGGTGTTGAGCCAGGTGAATACATGCTCGGCGTTCACGTAGGCCTCCATCAAACATCTAAATAGTAATGTCAGGCACCGCCGGGGCGCACAGGTGATGGGCTCGCCATTTGCGTTGCGCCATGAGCAGGACTTTGATTTAGAGGGCGACGTGCATGCATTAGCATGCTTTGACAGCGTGAGCGTGACTATCTGACGCGAAGTATTTCATTTTCATTTGGCTAACGAGGGTGCGTTGCAGCGACGAGTCCGTGGTTTGATTCCCCACATACGCATAATTTTGGTTTTTACAGTATTTCTTTCTCCGTTAACAGGTAGGCCCGCGTAGATAGATAAAGAACATGAGCTGATGAGGCGCATGCGGACTGTTTGACTGGTCAACCAGACAAATACGGAGCTATACGCTGAGCCAGTGACCGTATAATCACCATATCTCGTATACAATGATCAAAGTGAGCTATCAAGACAAGTTCGATGACCGCCAATGCATTTTACTCGGTAATAAATGACCAGGATTAAAGGGGAATCCAAATTTGCTTTGTCTTCTTTCCTTGAGCTCTTCACAAACCAATGCACTATACGGTTGTCCGGCCAGTCCACCCTAGAGCTCTCACCAAGCGTCATTCATGCCACCACGCCGCACACTAACTGGTAAGGCAGCGATGGCATCCCGCCGCACCGAGTTCCTCGCCACCCACGACCGCACACAAAATGATAGGTAAGCGATGGCATCCCGCCGTGTCGAGTTCATCACCGCTCGCGACCTCACAACTATGTGGGAGGAATTTGAAGATGCCTAGGCCGAATGGGTGGTAGAGCAAGAGGCGGCCAAAGCCACACAGAGGGAGCGGAAAAGTCAGAAAGCACTCAATAAAAGAGAGGCCCGCTGCCGCAAGAAAGAAAAGGACGCACGCGCTGCTGCGGAGAGGTCGGCGGAGATCCAAGCACGGTGGGGTGTCCGCGACAAAGCCGGGAAGGAGAACGACGACGTCTGGCCAGGATGTGAGAAGTAGTAGTACTAGTAGTTAGTGTGTGTGTGTGTGTGTCTGTGTCTGAGTACGAGCATGTACCAATACTACTAGTTACTACTGTAGTTTTTAGAGCAAATTACCAGTACATTATCCTAGACTAATGGAAAAATTCCTATCCTAAGCATCAAATGGCATCTCTTTCTCTATAGGAATTGAGATGCATGTCATCTCACTTCCTATGATTTTCATATTCCTATCCTATGAACGAAAGGAGGCCTCTGTTGGAGTAACTACTGTAGCTAGCAGTACTGCTGGTACAGTAGTTTTCTTCAAGAAGCAGAATTCAACGAAGTCATGATGGTTCCTTCGTCCGAGCAACTTCAAAGTGGGAAGTGGGCCTGTGATTTGACGGCTCACTAGTCATTGTTACTGTGGTGTGACGACCTGGGTGACTCTCCCTTGGAGTTCTGCGTGCATGGCAAGTGGACCAGGATGGTCGACGACCCACATGTTGGCGAACGGAAGTATTCTTTCCGATATCGAGGAGCAAGGAAACCACGTGGTATAGTATCACTGCTGATTGGTTCGAAAAAAATAGTATCACTGCCGATTTATAATTATTTTTTATTTCTGATGAATGCTAGCGTTTCAACTCTTACGACGAAGGGTGCCAAACACGGCACGTGCTGGATGTCCCACACGTCAGCGAAAGGAGTGGGACATGAACAGCGTGGTAGAGCCCAGTGTAAAAAAACAGCGTGGTAGAGCGTCTCCACTTCTTCCACTTTTGGGTCGGAGACCACATGTAGTAGTACTTAGTGGTATGAATGATACAAAGTGCAACCTGGAGAGAAAGACACATCTAGTTGGAAGATCTCGGGGCATACACGTAAACAAATATAAAAGTTAATATGTGCCTCCAACTAATATAGTAGTAGTAGAGTACTTAGGCACGTACTCCATAACATCACCGTGCATTGCACATACAACATTTGGTGGTAGTACGTAGTAAGAGACAAATGCCGCCCAAGAGTTCCCTTCTCGACCTACTTTTGGGTGTTTGGTAGAGTGTATGGAGGGTGCATGAGTCCACACTAGTTTAGCACAAATACACTAGAAGCATGCATGAAGAGGGGTGTTGAGTTGAGCATGCATGAAGAGGGAACAACTACGCTGAGACGAGAACGCAACCAAACACACCCTATATGCCATGCATGTTGATACCATTTGTGCCTTTCAACTTCACTTACTGTGCTACATTACTCAGGTTCGTACGTCCACTCCTGGGTACATGACCGTCTCGTAGTTCCAGTCCCACGTGTTCTTCATATAGAGGGAATGATCCTTGTATAACACGTGCACCTTGATGCTAGATGTCTCGCGTGTTGGCAAAAGGATGAACAAAGCTCACGTAAGAAAAATAGAGTGGAAGAACATAGATTCCGGACGACCGAGAAGGAGCAAGGAACCTCGTGGTGGAGCGTATGCACTCATAATATTTAATATTATTCAGCGATATAAAATTAACCAATCATCTCCACAGTGGACTAGAAGAGTACGAAACACGGCAGCCCAGAGTAGTTACATCATACTAGTACATGGCTAACCCACGCTATCACCATATTTCTTGGCTTCTGTGCGACACCTATCTCTAGTAATCCAGCTGCCTGTATCGCTTCTCCCTCCTCGTCTCTATCAAAGTGTGGCGGACTGGCGATTCTGCCATCTATTGAGGTCGGTTAACTATCACATGTTAGCGACATGCCAAGAGCATTCTAAAAAAATTCCTTTCACGTTCCGTTTTCAAAAACAAAAAAAAATCCTTTCACGTACGAATTCTCCTGTATGCTTTGAGCAACTTGCATGTCCTATACTGCTCCTGTTTGATACTCTAACTTAGCAAGAGGCTAGACTAACTCATGACTAACCCTGAAATAACTGTAGCCAAAGAGGTGTTTGCGTGACAGGGTTAGATTGACAATAAATGCACTTCATGGAGAGAGAAAAGTGATTTTTCAATGGTCCCAATGAGAACTATCTCCAGTTAGCACCTCTTGGGTGGGATAGTTTTTTTGGTGGGTTCGGTCCAACTTGCTCCAACTTGCCCCAACTAGCTCAAACTAACTCTAACCCATGGATCCAAATAGGACCTATGGCCAGTCTCGACGCGGAGCAGTCGCGTGCACCGGGAATCGGCGCTCTCTCAGCCGTCGTGCCACTTCAAAGCCGGCGCCAGTGAGAGGTCGCGTCCGCTCTGGCTGGGCATTAACGCGGCACTGACGCTCCAGGGCGACGCTCACCGTTTCACGCGGGAAGCGCGTGCTGGCAAGGGAGTATAGGTTTTGAACCGTTTCAGGTGTAGTACTAGTAGTTTGCAAAACTACTCAATTATTGCACTCAGTTTCCTAAGAAATTGTGGTAAAAAACGTTACTCCACAGCCCGCTTCCCTTCTCCTTCCTCTTCCACCGCCCGCGCACGTCCATGGGAAGCGACCGGTCAACCCTTATATAGGAGTGCTTGCATAAAAAGATGCATGCATGACCACTAAAATTTCCATATTAAAGCGCCGCTCCAGCGGGAGTATGGCGTATGTTGTTACCTTCGGCTGGCCCATGGCTACCGGGCGACGGCGACCAGAGAAGAGGCGGTAGGAGGGGAATGAATGCAGCTACTGTTTGGGTTCACCTTCTCGCTTAAATAAATGCGCAACATCACGTGTACCCACGGGTGAACAAATTGTAACATACGCGTCTGCTTAAGTGGGCGTCATGTAACGGGTGTGTGTGTGTGTGTGTGAAAGAGATTCTGAGAGACAGAGTGCGTGTGTGCGACTCTACTCTTCGGACATGTACACAACCTTTTGCATCGGGATATAAGTATAATGGTATTTACTTTAGCTAGTGATTTACGTGGCCATGTTAACGTGGTTGTGTCAAAAAAATGTCACTTCCTGCTCGTGATTTGCGTTATATAATTAGAAGCAAGATTCTTGTGCATTGCAAGGAACATCAATATGCATTTTTTTACAAAACACCTATTGTGATTGACCCATGCAGGAGTAATCCCATGTGTAAAAACTAATGATATCTTGAGAATTTTATCGGAAAACTGGTATCTCGAGAATGTCATCGAAAAAAAAGAAAGATGAGAGATAAGGCGAGGAGGAGTGGAGCGTGGTGGTGACTGGTGGTCGGAATGGGCGGAGGCATGGGGATGGACGGCGCCAGCAGGCGGCAGCGGCCACCATGCATGCTCGATTGTTCCAGAGACTTATTCCTTTTTTAGTTGCTGAGCAATGAGGTTGTGGGAGATAATGATGTGGAGAGAGGTGCAGGTATCTTTTGTAAAATTATCATAGTTTGCTTTCTATCCTCGGATATAGATCATACGGTCTGTATTACAAGATGGCAGACACACCATCACCGCCAACTCGTTTTTTATAAGGGTATAGATGATAAGTTTGCTGACTACTAAATTAAAGTGGATTTTGTCCATGTTATGCAAGTAAATAAAGGTGATTGTATATCATACGGGTAAGGTTGGATGAAGGGTGGTAGGAACAAATGCTCCGCCTAGAGCATGTGTGTGTGAGATGGAGTCTTAGTGTGTGTGTGTGGGGTGTGTGTGTGTGAGAGAGAGAGAGAGAGAGAGGGGAGAGAGAGATGGAGTCTTAGTTTGTGTGTGTGTGAGAGAGAG
>NC_041386.1:133224568-133283556 GCF_002162155.2 Triticum dicoccoides | reverse complement strand
CACCAACGATGGGGTGTGAGAGAGAAAATGCCCGTAGGGAGGGAAGAGAAGGTGTGTGCGCATGAGAGGAGTCGACATTGAGAGAACATGTTTGTTCGAGAGACACCGAGGAAGACTACTATATATCGATGGTGCATGTAGGCGGGAATTAAACAAAGGGATGGTCTTATTGGTTTCAGGGATATAGGGGAAGAGTGAGAGGCGGGGGGGGGGGTAGCTAGAAGGAGATTGTTAAGTGTGAGTGTGTGTTTTACCCATCCAGGCGGAAGTTATGTGCAGAAAAGAGGAGAACGATTCGATGTGGCGTTAGGATTGAGGGTAATTAACTACGTATGGAGACATAGAGACCTTGAACGTGCATGTGTGAGAGGTATACATGTATACGTGGGATGTGTGTGTGTGCACGGCGCATGATCGAGATAAAATAAAGAAGACATAAGTCATAAGATCAACGACATGGGACAGACGGATCGGTATGACAATATGCATGCATGTGAGAATGTAGGGAAGAAGGCCCGACAATTGAGCATGTGTTTTGGTCTTTAAGAGATAGTGGCATGTGCTGGAGCATGCATCTATGGAGAGCAGAGGGAGTGAGGTGCAACGATTGTGCAAAAGAGACCAACCTATAAATGCATATGTATGGAGAGACATATATAGTGTGGGTGATAGGAAGCAAGACTCCGTGTGAGAAAGAAATGTTGACGGAGAAACTACAGATAGATACAGAGATGGAGATGCTAGCTAGAGGGACATCCGCTAGTTTGGGTGTTGGAGATGACCGTCGGGTGGTTCAAAAGGTGAAGTTATATATGTGTGTGAGAGGGCACTTGACTGCATGTAGAGAGAAACATATGTAGTGTGCGTGATAGGAATCAAGAGTGAGGGCGAGAAAGAAGGTTGACGGAGAAACAGATAAATAGAAAGATAAAGATGCTAGCTAGTGTGTGTTAGAGATAGGAGTCGAGTGGATCAGAAGGCTGGGTTATGTGTGTGGGTGTGAGAGAGATAGAGTGAGGGTGCATGTGAGTCACATACGAACAGATATCAGAGAGAAATGAGATCCAGAGAGACGGAGTTTTGTGTCTGCGAGAGAGAAAGATATTTCACAACGAGAGTGATAGCTAGAGAGACATACGAGGGAACACAAGATATCTCTAGGGAGAGAGGGTGTGTGTGAGCGACATACAAGAGAACAATGGAGAAATATGAGACCCTGGGAGACAGAGTTTGTGTTTGTGTGTGAGAAAGAGATATTGAAGAGGAAGAATCGTAGGTTCTCATATCTAAGGAGTGAAAGACATCTCTGTATGAGGGGTGTGCGAGTGGCATACATGGGAATAGTAGAGAGAAATGAGACCCCGGGAGACAAAGTTTTGTGTTTGTGTGAGAGAAAGAGATTCCACATGGAGAATCATAGTTAGAGACACATAGGAGGGAGCGAGATATACTTAGAGAGAGATAGAGTGATGAAGGTCGAGGGAGAGAGTACCGTCAGTGTGTTACGAAGATAAAAGATCATTGTCGACATACAGGTAGCACGAGAGATACCTGAGAGACGATGAACACGTATAGGTCCAGAGAGATAGTCCTATATAAGCATGAGTGATAACTATATGAGACGAATATTTGGATTAAAGGGGATTCAAATATTTAAACTGGAGATCACGACATCGATAATATCATTACGCAAATTGGTGTATCAAACATGCATATTCATTTGAATTTGGGCACACGTGTAATTTTATATAGTTTATCAATATTGGTGATCCATAGATTCTTCAATTACAAACAATGCATGGTTTATATGCAATTAATGTCTAAACGGGATTACACTATATGTTGCGTGTGTGAAACACATTATACATGTTTGAGAAGTAAAAAAACCCGCATGAAACACACATTAATTGGAGACAGTTAGTGAGGAATGCATACATTGGATTTCAACATAAAGTGGTTCCAAATATTTGAAAATCGAAATTGATGGATACAACCTTATGAATCTGAGATCATGCCATTTGTAAACCATATTTATGTATAAATGGTGTTGTTCTTTTGAAAGTATATATAAAAAATGATGTATATAGAATGTAATTCCAATTGAATATGGATCTCGCCCGAAAAAATAGAATACAAACGGGATTCGAATTGAGTTGGCACGGCAAACGTGCACTCTGCAAAATTTGAATGAAGCGGGGAAAGTCGTAGTAACCGCCCGAAACCAAAATCTGCGAGATGGAAATCACTACTGCCTATCCCTTCCACGCAAAGCCTATCTGCTGGATTTCTATAGGTTTTGATAGGGGTAGGTTTGTAATTACACCCAAACATGACGTAACTGCCTCTCACCCGGATTCATACACGGTGGGCGCCAAAACACAGTGTGTCCTCGGCCGAAATTGACTCCCTCCCCGATTCATATTCATACATGGTGGGCGCCAAAAACAAACTCTCGTCGGCAAATACTCTCATGCTTCACTTATATTATTTTGAGAGTCCTAAACAGGATGGTAATTTCCTTTGGTTATGAAACTAGTCCTAATATGATGGGCATCCACGAGGGATATAATAAAAACTTTCATACAGAGTGCATTGAATACTATGAGAAGTTTGATACTTGATGATTGTTTTGAGATATGAAGATGGTGATATTAGAGTCATGCTAGTTGAGTAGTTGTGAATTTGAGAGATACTTGTGTTAAAGTTTGTGATTCCCATAGCATGCACATATGGTGAACCGTTATGTGATGAAGTAGGAGCATGATTTATTTATTGATTGTCTTCCTTATGAGTGGTGGTCGGGGACGAGCGATGGTCTTTTCCTACCAATCTATCCCCCTAGGAGCATGCGCATAGTACTTTGTTTCAACAACTAATAGATTTTTGCAATAAGTATGTGAGTTCTTTATGACTAATGTTGAGTCTATGGATTATACGCACTCTCACCCTTCCACCATTGCTAGCCTCTCTAGTACCGCGGAACTTTCGCCGGTACCATAAACCCATCATATACCTTCCTCAAAATAGCCACCATACCTACCTATTATGGCATTTCCATAGCCATTCCGAGATATATTGACATGCAACTTTCCACTGTTCCGTTTATTATGACACGCTTCATCATTATCATATTGCTTTGCATGATCGTGTAGTTGACATCTTATTTGTGGCAAAGCCGCCGTTCATAATTCTTCCATACATGTCACTCATGAGTCATTGCACATCCCGGTACACCGCCAGAGGCATTCATACAGAGTCATATTTTGTTCTAAGTATCGAGTTGTAATTCTTGAGTTGTAAGTAAATAAAGTGTGATGATCATCATTATTAGATCATTGTCCCAGTGAGGAGAGGATGATGGAGACTATGATTCCCCCACAAGTCGGGATGAGACTCCGGACGAAAAAGAAAAAAAGAAAAAAAGGAAAAGAGGCCAAAAGAAAAAAAAGAAAAAAATAAAGAAGGCCCAAAAAACAAAAAAAACAAAAAAATGAGAGAAAAAGAGAGAAGGGGCAATGTTACTATCCATTTACCACACTTGTGCTTCAGAGTAGCACCATGATCTTCATGATAGTAAGTCTCCTATGTTGTCACTTTCAAATACTAGTGGGAATCTTTCATTATAGAACTTGGCTTGTATATTCCAATGATGGGCTTCCTCAAAATGCCCTAGGTCTTCGTGAGCAAGCGAGTTGGATGCACGCCCACTTAGTTTCCTTTTGAGCTTTCATACACTTATAGCTCTAGTGCATCTGTTACATGGCAATCCCTACTCACTCACATTGATATCTATTGATGGGCATCTCCATAGCCTGTTGATACGCCTAGTTGATGTGAGACTATCTTCTCCTTTTTTTTCTTCTCCACAACCACCATTCTATTCTACCTATAGTGCTATGTCCATGGCTCACGCTCATGTATTGGTGAAGATTGAAAAAGTTTGAGAACATCAAAAGTATGAAGCAATTTCTTGGCTTGTCATCGGGGTTGTGCATGATTTAAATATTTTGTGTGATGAAGATAGAGCATAGCCAGACTATATGATTTTGTAGGATAGCTTTCTTTGGCCATGTTATTTTGAGAAGACATGATTACTTTGTTAGTATGCTTGAAGTATTATTATTTTTATGACAATATTAAACTTTTGTCTTGAATCTTATGGATCTGAATATTCTTGCCACAATAGAGAAGATTACATTGATAAATATGTTAGGTAGCATTCCACATCAAAAAATTTATTTTTATCGTTTACCTACTCGAGGACGAGCAAGAATTAAGCTTGGGGATGCTTGATACGTCTCCAACGTATATATAATTTTTGATTGTTCCATGCTATTATATCATCAACCTTGGATGTATTATATGCATTAATATGCTATTTTATATGATTTTTGGGACTAACCTATTAACCTAGAGCCGAGTGCCAGTTTCTGTTTTTTCCTTGCTTTTAAGTATCGCAGAAAAGGAAAATCAAACGGAGTCC
The DNA here is from genome assembly GCF_002162155.2 of Triticum dicoccoides. Classification (NCBI taxonomy): domain Eukaryota; kingdom Viridiplantae; phylum Streptophyta; class Magnoliopsida; order Poales; family Poaceae; genus Triticum; species Triticum dicoccoides. The sequence continues at coordinate 133,279,073 of NC_041386.1, read as the reverse complement.
AATTGACTCGAAACTTCACGGAGATCATTTTTGGACCAGAAGAAGCCCACGGAGTACCGGAGGTGGGCCAGAAGAGTCCCAAGGCAACCACGAGGGTGGGGGCACGCCCTACCCCACTGGGCACGCCCCCTTGTCTCGTGGCCGGCTCGTGCCCCCCTGACCGACTTCTTTTGCCTATATATATATCCATATACCTAGAAACATCGGGGAACAGAATAGATCGGGAGTTCCGCCGCTAGAAGCCTCCGTAGCCACCGAAAACCAATCTAGACCCGTTTCGGCACCCTGCCGGAGGGGGGAATCTCTCCCTGGTGGCCATCTTCATCATCCCGGCGCTCTCCATGACGAGGAGGGAGTAGTTCACCATCGGGGCTGAGGGTATGTACCAGTAGCTATGTGTTTGATCTCTCTCTCTCTCTCGTGTTCTTGAGGTGGTATGATCTTGATGTATCGCGAGCTTTGCTATTATAGTTGGATCTTATGATGTTTTCTCCCCCTCTAGTCTCTTGTAATGGTTTGAGTTTTCCCTTTGAAGTTATCTTATCGGATTGAGTCTTTAAGGATTTGAGAACACTTGATGTATGTCTTGCACGTGCTTATCTGTGGTGACAATGGGATATCATGTGATCCACTTGATGTATGTTTTGGTGATCAACTTGCGAGTTCCATGACCTCACGAACTTATGCATAGGGGTTGGCACACGTTTTCATCTTGACTCTCTGGTAGAAACTTTGGGGCACTCTTTGAAGTTCTTTGTGTTGGTTGAATAGATGAATCTGAGATTGTGTGATACATATTGTATAATCATACCCACGGATACTTGAGGTGACATTGGAGTACTAGGTGACATTAGGGTTTTGGTTGATTTGTGTCTTAAGGTGTTATTCTAGTAGGAACTCTATGATAGATTGAACAGAAAGAATAGCTTCATGATATTTTACTACGGACTCTTGAATAGATCGATCAGAAAGGATTACTTTGAGGTGGTTTCGTACCCTACAATAATCTCTTCGTTTGTTCTCCGCTATTAGTGACTTTGGAATGACTCTTTGTTGCATGTTGAGGGATAGTTATATGATCCAATTATGTTACTATTGTTGAGAGAACTTGCACTAGTGAAAGTATGAACCCTAGGCCTTGTTTCAACGCATTGCAATACCGTTTGTGCTCACTTTTATCATTAGTTACCTTGCTGTTTTTATGTTTTCAGATTACAAAAACCATTATCTACTATCCATATTGCACTTGTATCACCATCTCTTCGCCGAACTAGTCACCTATACATTTTACCATTGTATTGGGTGTGTTGGGGACACAAGAGACTCTTTGTTATTTGGTTGCAGGGTCGTTTGAGAGATACCATCTTCATCCTACGCCTCCCACAGATTGATAAACCTTAGGTCATCCACTTGAGGGAAATTTGCTACTGTCCTACAAACCTCTGCACTTGGAGGCCCAAAAATGTCTACAAGCAGAAGGTTGTGTAGTAGACATCAGGGGGTACCCGATAGACACACTAGTTGACAATTGTCTTAGCCGTGTGCGGTGACCCCCTCCACAGATTTCCTCCTCGGTCATATCGTTGTAGTGCTTAGGCGAAGCACTGCGTCGGTAACTTCATCATCTCCGTCGTGATGACGAAACTCTCCCTCGGCCTCATCTGGATCAAGAGTACGAGGGATGTCACCGAGCTGAACATGTGTAGATCGTGGAGGTGCCGTGCGTTTGGTACTTGGATTGGTTGGATCGCGAAGACGTTCGACTACATCAACCGCGTTACTAAACGCTTCCGCTTTCGGTCTACAAGGGTACATGGACACACCCTCCCCACTCGTTACTATGCATCACCTAGATGGATCTTGCATGTGCGTAGGCAATTTTTTTGAAATACTACGTTCCCCAACAGTGGCATCAGAGCTAGGTCTATGCGTAGATGTTATATGCACAAGTAGAACACAAAGGAGTTGTGGGAGTGGGTATATACATATTGCTTGCCGTCACTAGTTGATTCTTGATTCAGCGGTATTGTTGGATGAAGTGACTCAGATCGACATTACGCGTACTCTTACGCGAGACTGGTTCTACCGACGTGCTTCGCACACATGTGGCTAGTGGGTGTCCGTTTCTCCAACTTTAGGTGAATCAATTTCAATGAACAAGGTTCTTTCTGAAGATCAAAAAGCAATCACTATACTACATTGTGGTTTTGATGCATAGGTAAGAACGGTTCTTGCTAGAAGCCTGTAGCAGCCACGTAAAACTTGCAACAACAAAGTAGAGGACTTCTAACTTGTTTTTGCAGGGCATGTTGTGATGTGATATGGTCAAGACGCGATTATATGAATTGTTGTATGAGATGATCATGTTTTGTAATGCAATTATCGGCAACTAGCAGGAGCCATATGGTTGTCGCTTTATTGTATGAAATGCAATCACCATGTAAGTTCTTTACTTTATCACTAAGTGAAAGCACAAGTGCTCCCTAGATGGTTTTGGTAATTGATGACAACATATCTCTTGTTGGACTAATGTTTCTATCTAGCATGTTTCAGATAAGTTCAACAATGGAGTGGCATGGACTAAAGGTTGTGGGAACTCCTTCAAGATGCTAAGGACAAAGGATTGGCTAAAGCTTCAAGCTCAAGACTCCCCGTTTTACATTTTAGTGATCCAAGATCACATTGAGTCTTTAGGAAAAGCCAATACTATTAAGGAGGGATGAGGTGTTTCTTAATGAGCCTCTTGCTTCATGTGCTTAGTGATATGCTCCAAAACCCTCAGCTACTTTCCCACTTGCACATATGACCTAAACCCTAAGCCCAAACTCGGTCCTACCGATTCTTCCTATCCGGCGTCACCGAGTTCCACTTGTCATAAGCCACTGCCAAACCCTAATCAGTTCGGTCTCACCGATGGGATCTCGGTCTCATCGAGATGGGCTTGCAAACTCTCTGTTACCCATTGCAATATTCTCGGTCCCATCGAGATATGCAATCGGTTCCACTGAGTTTGCTTGGCCAAATCTCAGTCTCACTTATTACCCAAATTGGTCCCACCGAGTTTGAGTAATCGGTCAAACCGAGTTTTGGATTTACCTTAACCCTAGCACATCGGTCCCACCGAGTTGATCCAGTCGGTCCCACCGAAATCCCTAACGGTCACTAGGTTTACATTTTCGGTCCGACCGAGTTCGCTGATTCGGTCCCACCGAGATTGGAAAACTGTGTGTAACGGTTGGATTTTGTGTGGAGGCTATATATACCCCTCCACCTCCTCTTCATTCAGAGAGAGCTATCAGAACGCATACACCATTCCAACTCATATGTTCTGAGAGAGAACCACCTACTCATGTGTTGAGACCAAGATATCCCATTCCTACCATATGGATCTTGATCTCTAGCCTTCCCAAGTTGCTTTCCACTCAAATCTTCTTTCCACCAAATCCAAATCCTATGAGAGAGAGTTGAGTGATTGGGAGACTATCATTTGAAGCACAAGAGCAAGGAGTTCATTACCTACACACCATTTGTTACTTCTTGGAGAGTGGTGTCTCCTAGATTGGCTAGGTGTCACTTGGGAGCCTCCGACAAGATTATGGAGTTGAACCAAGGAGTTTGTAAGGGCAAGGAGATCGCCTACTTCGTGAAGATCTACCGCTAGTGAGGCAAGTCCTGTGTGGGCGATGGCCATGGTGGGATAGACAAGGTTGCTTCTTCGTGGACCCTTTGTGGGTGGTTGCTTCTTTGTGGACCCTTCGTGGGTGGAGCCCTGTGTGGACTCGCGCAACCGTTACCCTTGGGTGGAGCCCTGTGTGGACTCGCGCAACCGTTACCCTTGGGTGGAGCCCTGTGTGGACTCGCGCAACCGTTACCCTTTGTGGGTTGAAGTCTCCATCAACGTGGATGTAGGACAGCACCACCTATCCGAACCACGGGAAAAACATCCGTGTCTCCAATTGCGTTTGAATTCTCGAAACCCTTCTCTTTACATTCTTGCAAGTTGCATGCTTTACATTTCGCTGCTCATATACTCTTTGCATGCTTGCTTGATATGTATTGTGTGTGTTGAAATTGTGCCTAAACTCCACTTAAACCGAAAAAGCTTAAAAAATTGCAACTTGAGCATTAAGTGTCTAATCACCCCCCTCTAGACACATCTACTTCTTGATCCTACAAGTGGTATCAGAGCATTGGTCTCCATTGCCTTGGTTTAATCACCATTGGAGGAAGATGGATGTGTCTACTCTAGGGAGTCTTAGACATAGAGTGCCTATTCTTGATGGAAAGTATTTTCATGAGTGGAAAAATGAGATGCTTGTAATCTTCAATCAATATCATTTGAACAAGTATATTGCTAGCCCTTGTGCACTTCATATTGATCCCTTGCATCCTACCCTAGATGAAGATATTGACATGATTCGCAATCTTAGAACTATTGAGCTCATCATTAGAGGATTGCCCAAAAACTTGATTGCTAGTTTGCCTACTCAAAGTTGTGCCTATACTATATGGAAATTTCTTGAGGAACGATTTCCCGATCATTCCTTGAAAACTTTGGATGAAATTTTCCATAAATCTATTGCCTTGAGTAAGATGAATTCTAGTGATCCTAGTTTTGGTAAATGTCTACTTGAACTTACCAATCTTAAGCATGATAAAGGAGATGTTGGAATCATTAATGATATCATATTCAAAGCTATAAGAATTCATAAAAGTGACCACCTTGATGATCATTTATCTAATGAATTACCCTCTCTAGGAAATGATGAGTCACAAGATCATGATGAACATGAATATTATGATGATGATGATAGTGACTTCGATCTTGATGATGCAATGAGACATTTTGGTCTTATGGCAAATCTTCGGGGATATGAATCAGGAGGAAAGGAATGGGTTCTTGATAGTGGATGTACTGATCATATGACCGGAGATGAAGAGATGTTTCGTGAGATTGCTGAAAATGACGGCCCTCGAAAATATGTCACCTTTGGTGATAATTCAAAGGGTAAAGTGGTTGGCCTTGGTAAGGTGGCCATCTCACATGATAGTTCCATTCAAAATGTCATGCTCGTTGAATCTCTTGGCTACAACTTACTTTCAGTATCTAGACTTGCCGATTTCGGTTTGAATGTCCTATTTACTGAGGTAGATTGCCAAGTATTTCGTCGAGACAATCATAAAATGGTCTTTACGGGTATGCGTAGAGGTGATCTTTCCATTGTCGATTTCTCTAAAAAGGCACAACCTAAAACTTGCTTTGTTGCTAAATCCTCAAAAGGTTGGTTGTGGCATAGACGACTAGGTCACGTTGGCATGAGAAACCTTGACAAGCTTATTAAAGGAAATCATATCCTTGGAGTCAACGATGTCATATTTGATAAGGATAGACTTTGCAGTGCTTGTCAAGCAGGTAAACAGGTTGGAGGAAGACATCCCGTGAAGAACATCATGACCACAAGGAGGCCACTTGAGCTACTTCACATGGATCTTTTTGGTCCCAACGCCTACAAGAGTCTCGGTGGAAATTCCTTTGGTCTAGTTATAGTTGATGATTTTTCAAGATTTACATGGGTGTTCTTTCCTAATGACAAGTCGCAGGTCCAGAAGATCTTCAGAAACTTCGCTAGGAAGGCCCAAAATCAGTTTGATGTGAAGATCAAGAAGGTTCGGAGTGACAACGGAACGGAGTTCAAGAACGCAAATGTGGACACCTTTCTTGACGAAGAAGGGATTTCACACGAGTTCTCGGCTACGTACACACCTCAACAAAATGGAGTTGTTGAGAGGAAGAACCGGACGCTCATCGAAATGGCAAGAACGATGCTTGATGAATACAAGACGCCAAAGCACTTTTGGGCAGAAGCGGTTGAGACAGCTTGTCACACAACAAATCGCTTATATCTTCACAAGCTACTCGGCAAGATGGCATACGAGCTTCTCACCGGTAACAAACCCCAAGTTGGATACTTTCGAGTATTCGGCTCGAAGTGCTACATTCTTGATAAGCATCGTCGTTCAAAGTTTGCTCCTAAATCTCATGAAGGTTTTCTACTTGGTTATGGCTCAAACTCTCACACTTACCGTGTCTACAACAATTTCACCCGAAAGGTTGAAGAGACGGTAGATGTGAAGTTTGATGAATCTAATGGCTCGCAAGTAGAGCAATTGCCAATTGACGTAGGAGACAAAGAATCTTCAGAAGCAATTCAAGACTTGTCCATTGGTAAAATTCGTCCAACAGAGATGAAGGAGAGTACTTCATCAGTCCAAGTGGAAACTTCTACTTCACGACAAGGTGAACCAAGAATCGACACGGAAGCATCCACAAGTGGGACACACCAAGATGAAGAAAACGAGGAAGTACGTCAAGATGAACATCAACAACCTCCTTCTCCACCACGACAAGAGAACGACGACGTCAACAATGAAGAAGGCCAAGAAGAAGAAGGAGATGAAGAAGATGTTCAACAAAGACCCAGGCAAAAGCTCTCACGAGTTCGAGCAAGAATTGCCAAAGATCATCCCGTCGAGCAAATCCTCAATGATATACAAACTGGGAGAATCACTCACTCAAAAACTCGTTTAGCTAACTTTTGTGAAAACTATTCATTCATCTCTAGCATTGAACCTATGAAGGTTGAAGAAGCATTGGGAGATCCAGATTGGATAAACGCTATGCATGAAGAGCTACATAATTTTGAGAGAAACCAAGTTTGGACATTGGTCGAGAAGCCCGACAACAACCACAACATCATTGGTACCAAATGGGTGTTTCGCAACAAGCAAGATGAAGATGGACAAGGAGTCCATTCGCATCTTACTTGCCTATGCTAATCACCATAATATCACCTTGTACCAAATGGACATTAAAAGTGCTTTTCTAAATGGTGAAATAGAGGAGGAAGTTTATGTCAAACAACCTCCCGGCTTTATCAATCCTAAGAAACCAAATCATGTTTACAAACTTCACAAAGCTCTTTATGGTCTTAAACAAGCTCCTAGAGCCTGGTATAAATGCTTGACCAAGTTCCTTACTACAAGTGGTTTTGAAATTGGTAAAATTGATTCTACTCTTTTTACTAAAAGGGTTAATGGAGAACTATCTATATGAAAAATTTATGTTGATGATATCATATTTGGTTCAACTAACCCTCTCTTTAGTGAAAAGTTTGGAAAGCTAATGTCAGAGAAGTTTGAGATGTCTATGATGAGTGAACTCAAATTCTTTCTCGGGTTGCAAATCAAGCAAACTAAGGAAGGTACATTTGTCTCTCAAACAAAGTACACCAAGGACTTATTCAAGAAGTTCAATATGCAAGAATGCAAAGGTATGTCTACACCCATGCCTACTAGTGGACATAATGATTTAACCAAAGATGGTGAACCGGTTGATCAAAAGGTTTATCGCTCTATGATTGGTTCATTGTTATACCTATGTGCTTCACGTCCCGATATTATGCTAAGTGTGTGCATGTGTGCACGATATCAAGCTGCTCCTAAAGATTGTCATCTTAAGGCTGTGAAAAGGATAGTGAGATATTTAATCCATACACCAAATTTTGGCATTTGGTATCCTAAGAGGTCTTCTTTTGATCTTGTTGGCTATTCTGACTCGGATTATGCCGGAGACAAGGTTGACAGAAAGTCCACATCGGGTACTTGTCAATTTCTTGGTAGATCTCTTGTGTCTTGGTCTTCCAAGAAACAAAACTCGGTATCCTTATCCACTGCTGAAGCGGAATACATTGCCGCTGGTTCATGTTGTGCTCAATTACTTTGGATGACCCAAACTCTTAAAGATTATGGGATTTATGTGAAACATGTTCCACTGCTTTGTGACAATGAAAGTGCTATCAAAATTGGTCATAATCCTGTACAACATTCTCGAACTAAGCATATTGAAGTTCGTCATCATTTCATTAGAGATCATGTTGCTAAGGGTGACATCAATCTTAAGCATGTTCGCACTGACAAGCAATTAGCGGATATATTCACTAAACCACTTGATGAGAAAGTGTTTTGCAGGTTAAGAGGAGAATTGAACATCATTGATGCTTCGAACTTGGATTAGAAACTCCATTGGATACATGCAAGACATGAGCTTATGACTAATCCATGATATATCTCTTATGATAACTATCTTATGTCTTGGATATATTTGCACCTTGCATGTTGCCTAACCCATGTAGGTGCTTGGTTGAATCTAATTCCATGAGATTGCGACTCACTCACATCTTGAGCAATCTCTACAAGACCAAGACTCTACACAATAGTGGTTGAAGACAAGGAAGCACAAAACCATGAAACATATCCTTTGACAAACTCTATGTTAAGCTTCATGATTGTCATTTTTGGATACATAATTGCTCTTCCTTGCAAGAACTAACCCATGTAGGTAGATGAACTCAAACTCCAAGTGGTGCTCCCAACTAATGGGCCACATCAACCTTGAGCACCCACACAAGTTCAACTACATGAGCAAGAACCACACCACCACCCAAGGTATGTTATTCCATCTTAGAGAAGCTTTACTCCAAGACATGAGTCAAAGCAACTTAACAAGGTGAGAATACATCAAAATGCTTAAACGAAAAATGGTAACCCCATTTTGAGCTTAAAACGATGAGTATGACCTACGATCAAGTGTCCTCACTTGACTCCTAAGTCAATATACTCTAACATAGGTGACTATGTCACCGCCCAATTCTAGATGAAGTTCTCTTGTGTTTTTTTCCGAGTTATTGCATTTGTCGCTTGCACATTTGTTTCCTTCTTTTTCAAACGAAAAAAAACTTCATCTAGAAACTTTCACTCTTTTCTTTTTGGTTTTTGTTCTGCATATTTCTGCATCAAATTCCTTGCAAATCTTTCAGCTAATTCATTGCAAATCTTTGTGAGATCTTACTTGACTAGTGAGCTGAGGTGACAAGTGTTTTTCTCTGTGATGAACTCGGTTTCACCAAATAGCTATTTTCGGTCCAACCGAATCCCTTCGGCACTACCGAAACATGCCACTCGGTGCCACCGATTTCACAACAGGAAAAACAGTTTGCCACATATTCTATATTTCTTCTGATCCAGCTCCACTCAATGAATCTTGTCCTCTACAAGCATCATAGTTTTATTTCCTGCTTTGTACTGAATCTCAAGGACCAAACCTATTTGACGGATTCCAGGAAAAACCTTCTTGGAAATTGATGTCAAAGGGGGAGAGAGAGATCACATCAAAGCTTATCATCAGAGAGAGAGAGATCACATCAAAGCTTATCACCTACAAGGGAGAAAGAAATCTCTAAGGGGGAGAGAATACTCAAGGATCCCAGATGCTTGATGTTCAAGAGGAGAGATGCCACATGTCTTTTTGGGGGAAAGACATGTTCATATGTACTCATATCCTTCAGCTCTGATTTTCTGTTTCCTATCTTCTCCCAATATCCCATGTCAGATTCAGGGGGAGCAAGACACCTAAGGGAAAGAAATCTGTCAAATTCATTGCATATCTTTATTCTTGGGGACATGTTGAATTCTATGTGGTACCTTGTACTCACTCTCTACATGTCATCCCAGTCTTGGTATTCTTGTGGTTTCTTTTATTTGCTCTGGCTAGTGGACGTACCTGTGTTATCTAACCTTGTTGTGCAGGTTCATTCCATCCTAAGCCAACTCAAGACCACAAGGTAAGTATATGCATCAAAATCATGAGTATGAGGAGTTCTTGCTTATGTACATACTGTTTGCAAGAAGGACTCATGAGCATGAAGGTATTTTCCTTGATAATCTTTTGCTCTGATGCATATGGCCAAGATGCATGTAACACATTGCCTACTCTGTCATGGTTATGCTCTCACATGCCTCTCTATTTCATATTTACATGAGTGCATACATGTAGGGGGAGCCTATGCTTGTTACATGTTCTTCCAAAGCTTTACTTGATGTTCTTTATATCTTTATCTAAAGCTTTGATGTATGTTGCCATCAATTACCAAAAAGGGGGAGATTGAAAGCACAAGTGCTCCCTAGGTGGTTTTGGTAATTGATGACAACATATCTCTTGTTGGACTAATGTTTCTATCTAGCATGTTTCAGATAAGTTCAACAATGGAGTGGCGTGGACTAAAGGTTGTGGGAACTCCTTCAAGATGCTAAGGACAAAGGATTGGCTAAAGCTTCAAGCTCAAGACTCCTCGTTTTACATTTTAGTGATCCAAGATCACATTGAGTCTTTAGGAAAAGCCAATACTATTAAGGAGGGATGAGGTGTTGCTTAATGAGCCTCTTGCTTCATGTGCTTAGTGATATGCTCCAAAACCCTCAGCTACTTTCCCACTTCCACATATGACCTAAACCCTAAGCCCAAACTCGGTCCTACCGATTCTTCCTATCCGGCGCCACCGAGTTCCACTTGTCATAAGCCACTGCCAAACCCTAATCAGTTCGGTCTCACCGATGGAATCTCGGTCTCACCGAGATGGGCTTGCAAACTCTCTGTTACCCATTGCAATATTCTCGGTCCCACCGAGATATGCAATCGGTTCCACCGAGTTTGCTTGGCCAAATCTCAGTCTCACTTATTACCCAAATCGGTCCCACCGAGTTTGAGTAATCGTTCAAACTGAGTATCGGATTTACCCTAACCCTAGCACATCGGTCCCACCGAGTTGACCCAGTCGGTCCCACCGAAATCCCTAACGGTCACTAGGTTTACATTTCCGGTCCGACCGAGTTCGCTGATTCGGTCCCACCGAGATTGGACAACTGTGTGTAACGGTTGGATTTTGTGTGGAGGCTATATATACCCCTCCACCTCCTCTTCATTCAGAGAGAGCTATCAGAACGCATACACCATTCCAACTCATATGTTCTGAGAGAGAACCACCTACTCATGTGTTGAGACCAAGATATTCCATTCCTACCATATGAATCTTGATCTCTAGCCTTCCCAAGTTGCTTTCCACTCAAATCTTCTTTCCACCAAATACAAATCCTATGAGAGAGAGTTGAGTGATTGGGAGACTATCATTTGAAGCACAAGAGCAAGGAGTTCATTACCTACACACCATTTGTTACTTCTTGGAGAGTGGTGTCTCCTAGATTGGCTAGGTGTCACTTGGGAGCCTCTGACAGGATTGTGGATTTGAACCAAGGAGTTTGTAAGGGCAAGGAGATCGCTTACTTCGTGAAGATCTACCGCTAGTGAGGCAAGTCCTGTGTGGGCGATGGCTATGGTGGGATAGACAAGGTTGCTTCTTTGTGGACCCTTTGTGGGTGGTTGCTTCTTTGTGGACCCTTCGTGGGTGGAGCCTTGTGTGGACTCGCACAACCGTTACCCTTGGGTGGAGCCCTATGTGGACTCGCGCAACCGTTACCCTTTGTGGGTTGAAGTCTCCATCAACGTGGATGTAGGATAGCACCACCTATCCAAACCACGGGAAAAACATCCGTGTCTCCAATTGCGTTTGAATTCTCCAAACCCTTCTCTTTACATTCTTGCAAGTTGCATGCTTTACATTCCGCTGCTCATATACTCTTTGCATCCTTGCTTGATATGTATTGTGTGTGTTGAAATTGTGCCTAAACTCCACTTAAACCGAAAAAGCTTAAAAAATTGCAACTTGAGCATTAAGTGTCTAATCACCCCCCTCTAGAAACATCTACTTCTTGATCCTACACTAAGCGGTAGCGATAGTCGTAGAAGCAATAGTTGGCAAGACGACAATGATGCTATGATGGAGATCAAGGTGTCAAGCCGGTCACGATGGTGATCATGACAGTGCTTTGAAGATGGAGATCAAAGGCACAAGATGATGATGGCCATACCATATCACTTATATTTGATTGCATGTGATGATTATCCTTTATGCTTCTTATTTTGCTTAGTACGGCGGTAGCATTATATGATGATCTCTCACTAAATTTCAAGGTATAAGTGTTCTCCCTAAGTATGCACCATTGCTACAGTTCGTCGTGCCGAGACACCACGTGATGATCTGGTGTGATAAGCTCTATGTTCACATACAACGGGTGCAAGCCAGTTTTGCACAAGCAGAATACTCGGGTTAAACTTGACGAGCCTAGCATATGCAGATATGGCCTCGGAACACCGAGACCAAAAGGTCAAGCGTGAATCATATAGTAGATATGATCAACATAGTGATGTTCACCATTGAAAACTACTCCATCTCACGTGATGATCGGACATGGTTTAGTTGATATGGATCACGTGATCACTTAGATGATTAGAGAGATGTCTATATAATTGGGAGTTCTTAAGTAATATGATTAATTGAACTTTAATTTATCATGAACTTAGTACCTGATAGTATTTTGCATGTCTATGTTGTTGTAGATAAATGGCTCGTGCTGTTGTTCTGTTGAATTTTAATGCGTTCCTAGTGAAAGCTAAGTTGAAAGATGATGGTAGCAATTACACCGATTGGGTCCGTATCTTTAGTATTATCCTCATTGCTGTACAGAAGAATTACGTCCTAGAAGCACCGCTAGGTGCCAAACCCGCTGCAGGAGCAACGCCAGATGTTATGAACATCTGGCAGAGCAAAGCTGATGACTACTCGATAGTTCAGTGTGCCATGCTTTATGGCTTAGAACCGGGACTTCAATGATGTTTTGAACGTCATGGAGCATATGAGATGTTCCAGGAGTTGAAGTTAGTATTTCAAGAAAATGCACGGATTGATAGATATGAAGTCTCCAATAAGATCTACAGCTGCAAAATGGAGGAGAATAGTTCTGTCAGTGAACATATACTCATAATGTCTGGGTACCACAACCACTTGACTCAGCTGGGAGTTAATCTTCCTGATGATAGTGCCATTGACAGTGTTCTTCAATCACTGCCACCAAGCTACAAGAGCTTCATGATGAACTATAATATGCAAGGGATGGATAAGACAATTCCCAAGCTCTTCGCAATGCTAAAGGTTGCGGAGGTAGAAATCAAGACAGAGCATCAAGTGTTGATGGTCAACAAGATCACCCGTTTCAAGAAGAAGGGCAAAGGTAAGAAGGGGAACTTCAAGAAGAACAACAAGCAAGTTGCTGCTCAAGTGAAGAAGACCAAGTCTGGACCTAAGCTTGAGACTGAGTGCTTCTACTGCAAAGGGACTGGTCACTGGAAGTGGAACTGCCCCAAGTATTTGGCAGATACAAAGGATGGAAAAGTGAAAGGTATATTGGATATACATGTTATTGATGTGTACCTTACTAATGCTCGCAGTAGTGCCTGGGTATTTGATACTGGTTCTGTTGCTAATATTTGCAACTCGAAATAGGGGCTACAGATTAAGCGAAGATTGGCTAAGGACGAGGTGACGATGCGTGTGGAAAATGGTTCCAAAGTCAATGTGATCGCCGTCGGCACGCTACCTCTACATCTACCTTCGGGATTAGTTTTAGACCTGAATAATTGTTATTTGGTGCCAGCGTTGAGCATGAACATTATGTCTGGATCTTGTTTGATGCAAGACGGTTATTCATTTAAACCAGAGAAAAATGGTTGTTCTATTTATATGAATAATATATTTTATGGTCATGCACCCTTGATGAGTGGTCTATTTTTACTAAATCTTGATAGTAGTGATATACATGTTCATAGTATTGAAGCCAAAATATATAAGTTTAGTAATGATAGTGAAACATATTTGTGGCACTGCCATTTAGGTCATATTTGTGTAAAGTGCATGAAGAAACTCCATTCTGATGGGCTTTTAGAATCAGGTGATGCTTGCGAGCCATGCCTCATGGGCAAGATGACTAAGACTCCGTTCTCCGGAACAATGGAGCGAGAAACAGACTTGTTGAAAATAATACATACTGATGTATGCGGTCCAATGAGTGTTGATGCTCGCGGAGGGTATCATTATTTTCTAACCTTCACGGATGATTTGAGCAGATATGGGTATATCTACTTGATGAAACATAAGTCTGAAACATTTGAAAAGTTCAAAGAATTTCAGAGTGAAGTGGAAAATCATCGTAACAAGAAAATAAATTTTCTACGATCTGATCGTGGAGGAGAATATTTGAGTTATGAGTTTGGTCGTTGTCGTGGAATTGTCACGGTAGATGTCCTAGTGAAAGGACTTAGTCGTGGAGCCATCGCAACTAGGAAGCTTAAAGGGGTTAATCGGGACAAAGGACACGAGAGGTTTATACTGGTTCGGCCCCTTACGGTGAAGGTAAAGCCTAGTCCAGTTGTTGTGGTATTGCTAGGTTTCGATGACCAGGGAGCGAAAACACGCTAGCTTGGCTCTTGATCGGTTGTTTCTTTCCCTAAGCCGCCGCTGGGTCGTCCCCTTATATACACGGGTTGACGCCCTACGACCGACAGAGTCCCGGCCGGCTCATACAATGTGTCCGGCTCGGTGACATCTTTTACATGCCTTACTTTACAAGTATTATTCATACATGACGGTTTACACTCACGGGCCTTAAGCCGCCTCTGGGATTGGGCCTACTACAAGCCTTATCATAAACTGTCACTTTGTATACTCTTCGGGCTTCTTTTAAGTAACCCGCCATTGTGATTGACCTGGCCCCTCCTGGGCAGGTCATGCCTGGTAGTCATATTCCCAACATTAGGCCCCAGGTTGATTTGAACTTTGTTCTTGTCAATCTCCAACACTTAGAAAAAATCCATCTATTACTGCTGCGAAAGCCTTGTAACCCGCCATGACGTCATCTCCGGATTTTTTGGAAACCCGCCACTACGTCATCTTTAACAGATCTTTATCTTTAATGCCTTTCTGAAAATCATGGCACCTGGGTAGCTGGATAACCATGTTTCGGTCTCCTCGTTTTTCGCGCTCACTTATCAGTCCTTCCTTATATATAGCCGCGACCGGTCTTCTTCTCATTCTCCCCCTTTTCCATCGTCTTCTTCCTCTCGCAACTTCCAACGCTCGAACTCCGCCACCGCCGCAGTGCTCACCGTCTTCCTCAACCTTGGCCGCTGCATCAATCTGAGTCTATCCAGAGAACGGCGGTGATCCTCCACTGTAGATCTGCGTCCGTAAGTTCTTACTTTCCCACACCTTAGATCTGCATTAGGTTTCGTGAATTATTTCTGTGTTCTTCGTTGTTCATCGCGGATTCCTTGTAGTTTCTCCACCGCATCCTCCTTTGATCTAAAAGAAATATGGACCTCATGCGGTAGTTGTTTTGCATCCATTTCAGATGCTAGCAGATCCCTCTTTCTTGTACAAAGGCCTCCTTAGAACTTATGAACTCCTCTGTGCTGGTTTTTTAGGTCTAGATTTATTTTTCTTTTTTGAACCATCTTGATCCAAAATAATAGCAACAACTTGTGAAACTTGTTTATCTCAGTACTTAGCCAATTCCGTCTTAGGCAACCTTCGAATATCTTTAGTCATGGCGGCTTATCATATCGGGTCATTTTTCCTTTATATATCATTAGCCCTTACTTAAGCTGCCATTACTCATGTGTACTATAATCATTAACCCGTAATTCCACCAATTAATTTGAACCGGCAAATTACTTTCTTTTCAGCTTGTCCTTTTTCATTATGCCGTCAAAGACGCCAACAGTCTGCAACTGGGACCCTTCCACAGTCACTGACGACACTTTGAATGATTTTGTCACCATCGGATATTTGCCAGAGAAGAACATTATTTCCTATCGTGCCCCTGACCCGGCCGAAGAACGACCTCATCCCAAAGATGGTGAAGTCATTATCTTTTCTGATAATATGAACCAGGGTTTTTCACCACCCGGCTCAATATTCTTCAGAGATGTTCTTCATTTTCAAGCTTCATCCACAAGATCTTGGACCCAACTCCATATCCAATATCTGCAATTTTCAAGTTCTCTGTGAGGTTTATCTTCAAGAAGAACCTACCGTTGAACTCTTCAGAGAGTATTTCTATCTGAACCGCTAGAATGAATGCACCAACGGCCCTAGACTGGAACTCAGTGGAATTTTGATTCAGCGCCGACAGGGTGCTGTCTTTCCCTTAGTAGTCTTACCAAGCCATCCCAAGGATTAGAACCAAACTTGGTTTTATTGCAAAGACACATCGCTAGCTGATGAAAAAACAATGTCGGGTTATCGTGGAGCGTCTTAACTCTAAGTTTGTGCTCCCTGGCAAGCTGACTGCCGCTGAATGCAAGAAGCTCATCCCATCCATCAAAAGGATTCAAGCCTTGTTGGGAAACGACCTAACTGGAGTTGACTTGATCCGTTGTTGGATCGCATGGTGGGTCATCCCTCTGAGCCGCCGATCCAACTTGATGTATAAATATGGCGGAGGCCCAGATGACCCTCTGCGTCATAGTTCTGTACAACTGATCGGAGCTCTAACTGCTCTAAGCCGCTCCAAAGCCTGGGTGCCAGAACTAGACCCGACAGATGTAGCCAGGGGGTATCCCAGCCTTAAGGAAGACGGGACCCCATTTGATCAAGATGATTTTGCTGCTTGTGTGAGCGGAGTTCGTCCTCAGGCTACTATCCTTGGCGATGATACCAATATTGATAAGTACCAGCCGAGATTTCATGTTGAGAATAAAAAGATGGCGACTCCATCGTATAAAGTGACAGATCTTATCCCGCCGGTTCTCCAACACACCTTTGCCCCAGAAATTGACCCGTCTCGTCTAATTGATGATGAAGCTGAGTTTGTTGCTCTTCATGGCTTTGATTGGTCCAAGCCTAGCTTCCAACCAGTGGAGGGAGATGAACCGGCAAGGGAGGAGTCATAATCGTCTAAAATAATCCAGCCAAGACTTAATGAACTGGCCTTAGCTTAACATCTGCTTTAGGAGAAAAACAGTTTTAACCTGTTGGGCTTCCGACGCCTTGTAATAGGCTAGCTTGAAACTGCATGTTCTGCCTATCCCGTCGTGCATATTATACTGCGTACGACTGTTTTTATCCATCATGTCAATATATGCTTTATATCCTTTATCATATATGTAGCGTTTTAAACCTATTCCTGTATGTATAAGAGGAGAAACTGTCCTGGCGGTTTATTGCTGGACGGGTCAAAACACCCAATACACAACTATGAAATGATCATATTGGAATAATCAGGGCCAGATGTAAAGATAAACAAGGCCGAAAAGCCTTTGATTAAAGAAAAAAACATAGATAAGTCTGTTTATGAACGACAATATCATACATGTGTTCTTCGATTCTGGACTGCCGGCTTATGGGACCCGAACAGTAAGGGTGACAACCCAATCATTTTAGAAGTCAATACCTTCATATGCCTGATGACTGTGTTACATTGTCAACTTATTGTCAAAGAACCAAGCCGGTTTAAATTGAAACCATACTTATAGTTAGATTCCAAACAACAAAAAACTAGTAAATAAAAGAGCAGCTTTCAAACAATGTAAATCAAACATCAAGAAAAAATTTGGAGGCTTATGATTTGAATACGATCAGTAAACCAGGCCAAAGGGGTTAAGCTAGGATTCGAATACGATCATGTAGCCCCCAGTGGCTTTGGCGTTGCGCCGATCAAGAGGGTACCGACAGCTATGTTCTCTTTGGTTCGAATACGACCTATGTTTGAACAGGAAGCCCCCAAATGACCTTGAGAGGTTTTTAACGACCCTGATTCAAATACGATCCAAGTCGGACCCAAAAGGGGTTAAGCTATGATTCAGATACGATCAAGAAGTCCCCTAGTGAGTTTGGCTTTGCGCCGATCAAGAGGGTTATGACAGCTATGTTATCTTTGGTTCGAATAGAACCTTTGTTTGAACAGGAAGCCCCCTAGTGACCATGAGGTTTTAACGGCTAGATTCGAATACGATCATGAGCCGGACTAAGAGGGTTAAACTAGATTCAAATACGATCAGCCTCCACTTGATCGTCTTATATTTAAGATAACAAAGATACGTGATCATTAAGGCAAAAAGGACAGAGGTCCTGCTTTATTATTTATCATAATATATACAACGTCAAAGTATGTACATTATGAGAGCTGGTGGCTCAAGTGTAGTAGGGCCGAAGTTGACCAATATTGCCGGCAGGTCTCTTCCTTTGACTTACGTGAGTCTTTGTGCTCTCAAACATCGATAAGCTAGTATGCCCCATTATTCAAGTTCTTGCTAACCACAAAGGGTCCTTCCCAAGGTGGGGATAGCTTGTGCGCATCAGATTGATCCTGGATGAGCCAGAGCAACAAATGACCTTCTTGAAAGGTTCTTGACTTAACCCGGCGGCTATGATAACGACGTAGGTCCTGTTGGTAAATCGCTGAGCGGGCTGCTGCTAAGTCATGCTCTTCATCTAATAAGTCAAGCGCATCCTGACGGGCTTGTTCATTATCAGCTTCAATGTAAGCCGCCACACGGGGCGAGTCATGACGGATGTCACTGGCAGAACTGCCTCTGCTCCATAGACCATGAAGAAAGGCGTATAACCCGTGGATCTGTTAGGGATAGTATTGATACTACATATCACAAAGGGTAACTCTTCCACCCAACAACCCAGTGTCCGTTGTAAAGGGACCATAAGCCGGTGTTTTAGACCTTTCAGGATTTCCTGATTGGCTCTTTCAGCTTGACCATTGGATTGGGGGTGAGCTACTGATGAAACATCAAGCCGGATATGTTCCCATTGACAGAACTCTTCCATAGCTCCTTGGGATAGATTGGTGCCATTGTCAGTAATAATGTTGTGTGGAAAACCAAAACGAAAGATTACTTTCTTCATGAATTGAACCGCCGTGGCCGCATCACACTTACTGACCGGCTCTGCCTCAACCCACTTTGTGAACTTGTCCACTACCACCAAAAGGTGCGTCTTTTTATATTTGGATCTTTTGAAAGGTCCAACCATATCAAGCCCCCAGACTACAAACGGCCAGGTAATTGGAATCACCCGCAATTCCTGAGCCGGCACGTGCGCTCGTCGTGCGAATTTTTGACACCCATCGCACCTACTGATCAGATCCTCCGCATCGGCGTGAGCCATTAGCCAGTAAAAACCATGAGGGAAAGCTTTGGCCACAAGAGACTTTGAACCGGCATGAGGGCCACAATCCCCTTCATGGATCTCACGAAGAATTTCTTGACCTTCTTCAGGGGAAACGCAACGTTGAAACGCTCTGGTGACACTGCGATGATACAACTCACCATTGGAAATTGTCATTGACTTGGACCGCTGGGTTATCTGTCTAGCCAAGGTCTCAGCCTCCGACAACTCGCCCCGGGTCATATGAGCCAAATACTGCACTGTCCAATCCGGAATGACATGAAGAGCCGCCACCAATTGTGCTTCTGGGTTTGGAACAACCAAGTCTTCCTTTGTAGGCAACTTGACAGAAGGGTTATGCAGAACATCTAAAGAATTGTTAGGCGGCACTTGCTTATGCTGAGATCCCAACCGGCTTAAACCATCGGCTGCCTTGTTCTTTCTGCGGTCAATGTGCTCCACTTCATAACCCTTGAAGTGTCCAGCAACAGCGTCAACCTCACGGTGATAAGCCGCCATGAGAGGATCCTTGGAATCCCACTTGCCTGATACTTGCTGAGCCACCAAATCCGAGTCACCAAGGCATCGTACCCGGCTTAAACTCATTTCTTTAGCCATTCTAAGACCATGGAGTAACGCCTCATACTTAGTTGCATTGTTAGTACATGGAAACATCAACCGCAACACATAACAAAACTTGTCACCTCTAGGGGAAGTTAAAACAACTCCAGCACCTGAGCCCTCCAATTGCCTGGATCCATCAAAATGAATCGTCCAATATGTGTTGTCTGGCTTCTCTTCAGGTACTTGCAACTCCGTCCAATCATTAATTAAATCCACCAGTGCTTGAGATTTGATGGCTGTACGTGGCACATACGTACTTTAAACTGTGAGACCCAAGTTCAATGGCCCACTTGGCGACTCGTCCCGTGGCTTCTCTATTTTGAATAATATCTCCTAAAGGAGCAGAGCTAACCACAGTGATAGGATGACCCTGAAAGTAATGCTTAAGCTTCCGGCTTGGCATGAATACCCCATAAACAAGCTTCTGCCAATGTGGATATCTCTGCTTGGACTCAATGAGCACCTCACTGACGTAATAAACCGGCCGTTGAATCAGATGTTCCTTGCCAGCCTCCTTGCGCTCTACAACAATGGCCACACTGACAGCACGTGTGTTAGCAGCCACGTATAACAACAGTGGCTCCTTCTCAACGAGAGCAGCAAGAACCGGCAGCTCGGCGAGCTATTTTTTCAGATCTTCAAAGGCAGAGTTAGCCGCATCACTCTAGACAAAATTATCTGTCTTCTACATCATTTGATACAATGGCATAGCCTTCTCACCTAACCGGCTTAAAGCTGCGACACGACCCGCCAGCCGCTGAACATCATTGATGCACGCCGGTTTAGCCAAAGACGTAATCGCCTTAATTTTCTCCGGGTTAGCCTCAATGCCTCTGTTAGACACCAAAAAACCCAAAAGCTTGCCAGCTAGGACTCCAAAAACGCACTTGGCCGGGTTAAGCATGATCTTGTAGACCCGAAGGTTATCAAAGGTTTCCATCAGATCATCTACCAGAGTTTCCTTCTCTCTGGATTTCACCACTATATCATCCACATAAGCATGAACATTACGCCCAATCTGATTATGAAGACAGTTCTGCACACACCGCTGATAAGTCGCCTGGGCACTCTTAAGCCCAAAGGGCATGGAGACATAGCAAAAGGATCCAAATGGAGTAATGAAAGCCATCTTCTCCTAGTCCTTAACCGCCATCTTGATCTGATGGTAACCAGAATAAGCATCCAAAAAGCTCAAACGCTCACAGCCTGCTGTAGCATCAATGATTTGATCAATACGAGGGAGAGCAAAAGGATCAGCCGGACAAGCTTTGTTTAAATCTGTGTAATCCACACACATACGCCAGGTGCTGTTCTTCTTGAGTACAAGCACCGGGTTAGCCAACCACTCTGGGTGAAAAACTTCAACAATAAACCCGGCCGCCAAGAGCCGGGCCACCTCTTCTCCAATAGCCTTGCGCCTTTCCTCATTGAATCGCCGAAGAAACTGCCTGACCGGCTTAAATTTTGGATCAATACTGACAGTGTGTTCAGCAAGTTCTCTCGGTACACCCGGCATGTCAGAAGGCTTCCATGCAAAAATGTCCCGATTCTCACGGATGAACCCGATGAGCGCGCCTTGCTATTTGGGATCCAAATTAGCACTAATGATAAATTGTTTGGATGAGTCTCCAGGCAAAAAATCAATCATCTTGGTATCATCAGCTGACTTGAACTTCAGCGCCGGCTCATGCTCCATCGTTGGCTTCTTCAAAGATGTCATGTTTGCCGGGTCAACATTGTCTTTGTAGAATTTTAACTCTTCCGTCGCGTAGACAGATTCTGCATAAATAGCATCGCCTTCCTCACACTCCAAGGCTATTTTCTGGCTTCCATGTATTGTGATAGTACCTTTATAACCCGACATCTTGAGTTGCAGATATACATAACATGGCCGCGCCATGAAGTTTGCATAAGCCGGTCATCCAAACAGGGCGTGATAAGGGCTCTTTATTTTAACCACTTCAGAG
Organism: Triticum dicoccoides; assembly: GCF_002162155.2. Lineage (NCBI taxonomy): Eukaryota > Viridiplantae > Streptophyta > Magnoliopsida > Poales > Poaceae > Triticum > Triticum dicoccoides. The sequence continues at coordinate 133,257,517 of NC_041386.1, read as the reverse complement.
GTTAATTTCTCAGCCCTGGAATCATGTTCATCTCCAAAAGCTACTTCCAGCTCAATCTTACCCACTGGATATGCCGACTTACCTGGCACCACTCCATGAAAAACAGTGTTGGACGTCTTAAGACTTTTGTCAGTCAACCCCATGCGACGGAATGTCTCATAGTAGAGGATGTTGATGCTACTGCCTCCGTCCATGAGCACTTTAGTGAATTTATATCCACCAACCCGAGGCGCCACCACCAAAGCCAGGTGACCCGGATTGTCAACCCGGGGCGGGTGGTCCTCCCTACTCCACAAAATAGGTTGCTCAGACCATCTCAAATAACGAGGAACCGCCGGCTCAACAGCGTTGACTGCTCTCTTATGAAGTTTCTGGTCCCTTTTGCATAAGCTGGTGGTGAACACATGATACTGCCCACTACTTAGCTGTTTTGGGTTACTCTGAAACCCGGATTGGTGTTGCTGCTGACCTCCTTGGCCAGATTGCTGATTATAACCACCTTGGTTACCTTGAGGGCCCTGGCCATGAAAACTTCCACCGCCTGAATTGCCGCCCGGGCTATGAAAGCCGCCACCGCCTGAGCCACTGCCAGGTCCATGATTACCATCGAACATGTTGGAATTCTTGAAAGCCTTCATGATCATACAATCTTTCCATAAATGGGTGGTCGGCTTCTCCCGGGTGCCGTGTCTTGGACAAGGTTCATTTAGCAACTGCTCGAGGGTGGGACCTGACCCGCCTGACCGAGTGTGAGCTGTTCCATTTAGCTATCTTTCCATAAGTGTGAGCTGTTCCATCCAACATCATGGTGAAGTACTTGGCCATCGCTACATCACTGACCTCCAGTAATTCCATGGCCATCTCATAACTTTTGATCCATACCCCAGGTTGAAAGTTAGCTATGTAATTGGGCACCTTCCGAGGCCCCTTGAAGTCCTTTGGCAAACACTCATTACGTAGAGCCAGCACCAAGCAAGGGACACCTCCTGTCCGTGTGGTCACACCTGCTTCAACAGAGGTCGTCAGATAAACCGGAAAAGCTTGGTGAGCCACCTACTCAGCTGCCTATTGAACCGCTCGCTCAGCCTCTTGGCGGATCCTATCTTGGTCAACCAAGTTAAAAACTCCATCATGCGCCGGGTCATGCCTGCGTGGCTAGCCACGACGCTGGGCGTTGCTTGACATGGCCGCTGACTCCATATGCCTGCTGTAGCTCGGGCTCCGGCTCGGGCAAGGGGTTGAATGAATCCTGTCCCGACTATAAGAGTATGACTCTTGTTGTGCTAGAGCTGTCTGAAGAAGTTCTCTGACCCTTCGCGTTTCGATCGCCGTCGGAGAGTCACCTTCCATGGGGAGAGTCGCCAAACGTGTCGATGCAGGTATTAGATTCTCCAGAGGGCTAGGAAAATGACCCGGTGGAGTTGGTGTATAACGAGGTGGAGTAGTATTCACACGAGGGGGTTCCATAGCCCGTGGCTGACCCGGTGCCCCAACTCCGGGTGTTGTAATCCGGTTTGCCTCCGGCGGTTACTGGGACCGGCTCCAGGTGTGTGGAAGAGGTTCCTAGGATCATAAGTCAGAGGTAGTCGTGATTGATCCTTCTGGTGCCTTCTCCTCATGACCTCGTTTGATGTGTTTAGATCCATCGTGAGCCGAAAAGTCTCTGATTGAAGTTGTTGAGCCCGCGCGTCCAAAGCCGTCCGCTCCACTGCCATCCTGACGTCCTCCACCGCTAGGTTTTCCTTGGCTTGCACTACCTCCTCACGTAACCGTGCCACCTCCGCATCATGCTGAGCCTTATCCCCCGGCTCAACCACGACGGTCAACAGGGTCGTCATCCTTTCCATGAGATCCATCAGCACCTGAGCTAGCGGGAGCATGGGGTCTCCTGACCCGGCTGCTGTTGTCCCAGTGGTTATTGCTGCCACAGCCTTAGAGTTTTGAGTGGGCTGCGTACCAGTCACGAAGACCCCCGCTCTGTTCGGCGGCTCAAAGGAGTCCGGAATACTGCTACCATCGGAACAGCCCCCGAGCCCGCCATCTTGTAGTTGATACAATGAATTCGTCTCACTCGTGGATGACTCACCGTCAGAGTAGATGGTCGTCTCTCCACCATCCACAGATCCTTCAGAAAACTCCCCTCCATGGATGCAACCCACGAAGGCATGCCTCACGGCGGGCTGAGTTTGGGCGGGTCTCGCACGCTGAGCCGTCTCGATGAGGTCAGTGCAGATGTCCGGCTCAGGGCCCGGCTTGCCGATCCAGCCGATGAAGATGTGGATTCCATCGAAGGGGACCCGGTACCCGTACTCAATTGAGCCGGCGTCGGGGCCCCAGCCTGCATCGTCGATGTAGAGCTTGCCGCGACGACTCTTGGTCATCCGGCCCACAACGTATCCCTTGAGCCCTTCAAAGCTTCCGTTCAAGAACTCAAATCCACCGTGCGCTGGCCCCACAGTGGGCGCCAACTGACGTGGAATTGTCATGGCAGATGTCGGTGTCAAAACCAGCGGATCCCGGGTAGGGGGTCCCGAACTGTGTGTCTTAGGCGGATGGTAACATGAGGCAGGGAACACGATGTTGTACCCAGGTTCGGGCCCTCTTGATGGAGGTAAAACCCTACGTCCTACTTGATTAATATTGATGATATGGGTAGTACAAGAGTAGATCTACCACAAGATCAGAGAGGCTAAACCCTAGAAGCTAGCCTATGGTATGATTGTATGTTATTGTGTCCTACGGACTAAAACCCTCCGGTTTATATAGACACCGGAGAGGGCTAGGGTTACACAAGGTCGGTTACAAAGGAGGAGATATACATATCCGTATTGCCTAGCTTGCCTTCCACGCCAAGTAGAGTCCCATCCGGACACGAGACAAAGTCTTCAATCTTGTATCTTCATAGTCTAACAGTCCGGTCAAAGGATATAGTTCGGCTGTCCGGAGACCCCCTAATCCAGGACTCCCTCAGTAGCCCCTGAACCAGGCTTCAATGACGATGAGTCCAGCGCACAGTATTGTCTTCGGCATTGCAAGGCGGGTTCCTCCTCCGAATACACCACAGAAGAATTTGAATACAAGGATAGTGTCCGACACTGCAAAATAAGTTCCACATACCACCGTAGAGAGAATAATATTTCCACAAATCCAATTTGCTGACTTTTTTTGGCAACACGACATTATGCCATGGCCCGGTGATTATTCGAACTGTTTCCTTTAACTAGCCCCGCACATAACGCGGGGGAGTTTTTTGACACGTCTTGTCAAAGCAGAGATCGTGTCCCCCTTATTACGGGATTCTCATCAATACGGTTATGGGTAACCCAACCGTGTCTAGGACTCCTAGATTATAGGCAAGTCCCAAATGGCTACGAAGAGGACGCTTGATATTCACCCTCTTTATAAAGGGACAAGGCTTTTACTTTTTTACCTCCCGTGCTCAATCGAATCCTTTCCCCGCCTCGAGTTCTAACACCCAAAGCCCAGGTCAGGTGCTTCGGACCTTCAATCATGTCCGGATCTAGCCTTCAAGGCCGGTGGATGCCCTCCTCCGTTACGGAAGAGGATATCAAGAAGTTGAGGGAGGCCAGATACCTGAGCGCCGAGGTTTCGCATCGCCTGCCTATCCGAGGGCAGGTCGTCCCTACTCCCGAACCCAACAAGAACGTTGTGTTCATCTCCCACTTCCTCCGAGGCCTAGGCCTCACCCTGGATCCCTTTGTTAGGGGTTTGATGTTCTATTACGGGCTAGATTTCCACGATCTAGCCCCGAACTCCTTTCTCCACATCTCGGCATTCATTGTCGTATGTGAGGCCTTCCTCCGCATTACCCCTCACTTCGGCCTGTGGCTCAAGACCTTTGACGTGAAGCCAAACATGGTCGAGGGGCAGTATGCAACGTGCAGAGGCGCATTAATAAGCAAGATAGCAGGAGCTCCATGGCCAAAAGGTTCCTTTCCAGAGGTGTCCAGATTATGGCAATAGGAGTGGTTTTACATCACAGCTCCCAGAAGTGCCAAGTGGGTGGCTGCCCCTGCTTTCCGCTCGGGCCCTCCACCATAACTGATGTCGTGGATTAGCAGAGGACTGAGCTGGGGTCCAGCCAAGGATGTTCCTATACTGCAGAGACGCATTCAAGATCTCTTCGAAGGAGATTTCAGTCCAGTAATGGTGGTGCAAGTCATGCTGGTTCGTCCAGTCCAGCCTTGCAAACGCCGGCCCCTCCGCATGTGGGAGTTCAACCCAGAAGGGCCGCACACTATTCAGAATTTCCTCGGCCTGACGCACGAGGAGATGTACAAATCATTCTCCAGACCCAAAATAGAGTGTCCGAATACTACCGAGGACGTGGGCCTGAGCATCAACCGTACCGCCGACCAAGTAAGTAATCCTTTAGCCGAACACACCGTCTTTCATCTACCATGACATCATTCTGAGAAATCGCTCTTTGACCAGGACTGGCTAACAAGGGCAAAGATGATTCGGTGTTTGGCCCCCCTTCCTGAGGGTTTGGAGAATCCGGTACTGGAAAAGATGCTCGAGCTAGCACCTTGCCCGGAGCCCTCAAAGGAAGATAAAGGGGGGAATAATGAGGTCAAAAGCGGTCCCCCATCGCTACCAATTCCAACCAAGGGAATGAGCGCGTTCGTGAATGAGGATAACCGAGGGGAAGAATCTGACCTTCTCTTGCTTCAGGGATGGAAGATGACTGCCTCTGAAGATCCGGAAACTGAGGCTTCCAAACGGGAGAAGAAGTCTCCACCAGAGGGTCCTGCCTTGGAGGGTGCTTTTGCCGCACAATGTCCGCGCAAGGATCAGCCCTCCAACGAGCTGTAAGTAATCAAAAAGTATTTTAATAGTGGAGATATACTACCTTACCTCTGAGGAAAATAACCGAAGCGTTTATCTTGCAGTTCGGATCTTAGCCCTTCTCAGCAGAGCTCGTCTTCGGGGGATCTTCTTCCGGAGATGATGGAGAGTGAAACGCCTCCACCGGACTCCCCCGCTCAAGAAGCGGGCGACCTTGAAGTGTCGTCACGGAGGGCCTCTCCGGATCCGGTGAGGCCAGAAGATAATCCTATAGTCACCCGAAGTCCCCAGCGTCCGGCTCTGGAAAAGAGCAAACAAAAGAGTTCGACACCATTTGGTATGCGGTCGGACGTACTGAGGGAGCTGTTGGAGCGAGCAGCCATCTCAGAAGAACAACGTACATTGATGGGTACAATGATGGAAAGAATTTCGTCCGCCGAAAGCGGATTGCATGAAGCTTTTATGAGTCTACTGACGGGCTTTGAGGTACGTGAAATGATATACTTTTTGATAGTACTGCACGTTTTGAGGTGTGCCCTATGTAGATGGTAGCCCCTCAGACTCTGGTCGTCGTCGAGAACGGCGGCAAACAGAGGATCGTAGTCCCAGGTAATAACCAAACTGCCTTTATGTGCAGGTGGTGGAAGCTCCGGTGGCTAGCAAGACTAATGAGTTTGCCGAGCTAAAGCGGCAACTAGATGCGGCAGATGCCGACATCGAGCTTGTTAACAAGCGGCTTGACGAGGCACAGGGTAAGTAATGTGTTCTGGTGAATGTCACATAGTAAGAGCAGCGTAATGCTAGTATCTTTAATATGTTTGTGACTGCAAATGGAGCTGCCACCGTGGAGACCCTTCGGGCGGAACTTGCCCGAGCCAAGGAACAAGCAAGAATTAGTAATGCGGCCGCTTTAAAGGCGGCCAAAGAGTTACGAGCCGAAAAGGCTGCACATTGCGTGAGCAAAGATAAAATGGCCAAGATGGCTGTGAAGTTAAAAGACACTGCCGACCGCTGCCAGCTCCCTGAAGAAGAAAACCGAGCGAAGGCGATGGACCTTGAAAAGGCAGCGGTGGCGACCAAAGACACCCTCTCTGCTATGAGGGCAAAGAAGGAAGAGTTGCATGAAGCCGGGGATATTGCGACTGGGAAGCCCTTTTTGCTGCGGAGGAAGTTCGGGATCCGCGGTATGCCCCTCTGGATCGGCTGTGGAGTTTGGCAGACGCATATATGGACTTGGCGGCGAGCGCTGTCAATGCGGCCGAATACTTCCGAGATCAAACAGAGCGTGAAGTGGACAAGCTGTTCTAGTCGCACTTTAACGTTCCAGAGCGTCAGCTTCCATTGACTGATCAGCTAGCCGAATGGGCCGAACTCAACAGGTTGTCCGGAATCGCCATGAGGTCCATCGTAGATCATCTGTGGCCGGAAAAACCGAAGCCGAACAGCTATTTCAGCTTAGTGCAGCAGTTCCTTGGAGCGGTGCCGCGCATCAATGCGATGAAGAGGTCGGCATGTATAGAGGGCTCGCGGATGGCCCTTGCCCATGTCAAAGCATACTGGGCGAAGATTGACGCTACCACTGTTGCGGCGCAGGGTTCGGCCATAGGCCGAGTGGCTGCCGAGCACTATTTCGAAGAAGTTCTCGAGGGCGCTCGTTTGATAGATGCCCAGTGCTCGAAGAATATTATGTTTGAGTGACATGTATTCCCATTGTAAACACAATGTTTTTATGAAATTTATTAAGGCTGTACTTATACTTTTGCCCAAAAGTAATATGGTGCCTCCTGTGCGGCCGTTTATGTATACATGTGTATAACCTGAAAGATTGCAGTCATCGGCTTCAGCCCCCACGCATATAATGCGGGGGTGTTTGCAGAAGACGCGTATTCACACTTAATCCAACGTCTTGGTCCTAATAAGGAGTTGATGGCGCAGCGAACTAGGCAACCGGACTGTAATGCTTTAACACTTTCACTTAGCCATAGGAGTTTTACAGTGGGGCTACTATATAGCCCTTGGTGGCTTCGCACTCTCCCGAATTCGGGGTGCTTACTTGCCTGGCCGGGAAACGGCCCTTCGTTAAGGCGGAGGAATTCTAACATTCTGATAGGTCATCGAGTGGTTGACCAGTCTCACGCTATATCATGACAGTTAGTTTTTGGCTTTCTCTACTGAGGTTCTCGTCCAGATGAACCACGTCACAATCGCAGTAGTTCTCCTGGTGTCGCCTTAGCCGATAGAGCATAATATAAGGCAGAAAAACACAGGAGCCGGGCAAACCCAACATTTGACCAAAGACATGATTCGGAGCTGATGCATATAAGGCCAAACTCGCGACGTCGAACACTCCCTAAGGTATTCGGTCTTTATGGTATAAACCGGGCCTAAACAGTGCCCTTTGTAAGAAGCCCCTGGTGTCCAGGTACGTGCATGATTCTGACGTGGCCACATGCCAAGACGTCAGCATCCTTCTCAATTGTACTGAGAATCCGAGGGATGTGTATCAACAAGAGACAGTAAAAAAGGTTTACGCAGGGTCTTAATCTAAACAGAATCCTTGGAACGGGTCCCTGCTGCACGTCTGCGCCTGTGTCTCCGTTGTGCCATATCCTGGATGGGTGTAGCACTATGGTCATCTGTAAAAGAGAGAAACTTAGGTGAAAAGTTGTCGTGCAAAAAGGCAGGTTTAAAGAAACCATGTACAATTCAAGATGAGTAAAAATGGCCACTTGTCTGCGTGCATTGAGCCCCTTGTATTTGTAATAGGGGTGTGGCCATCAAACCTGTATGAATTACATGTAGCTGCGCCGAACTCGTCTAACCGTGTCCGTGGTCTTGACGACTTATCAAATGCTTTAGTTGGTGAGGCTATTCTTAGTGTGCGGCTGCCAAGGCAGTCGCACTCTCTTCGGTGCGCAAGGATCGCTCAATATTTCCATTCACTGTAATGATGCCACGTGGATCGGGCATCTTAAGCGTGAGGGAAGCGTAATGCGGTATTGCATTAAAGCGAGCGAAAGCTTCGCATCCAAGTAGTGCTTGATAGCCACTTTGGAACGGAGCAATGTGGAAGGTTAAATTTTCACTACGGAGGTTCTCGGGGAAGCCAAATATAACCTCTAGTAGCAGGGAGCCCGTGCAGTGAGCCCCTGAGCCCGGCGTTACTCCTTTAAAGGTAGTATTGCTGTATCGAATTTTCGTTGGGTCTATCCCCATTTTGCGGATTGTGTCCTGATATATCAGGTTTAGACTGCTGCCACCATCCATCAGGACTCGTGTCAAGTGGTATCCGTCAATTAATGGGTCTAATGCCAAGGCAGCCCATCCTGCACGCCGGATACTTGCTGAGTAATCCCGATGATCAAAAGTGATCGGTTGAGACGTCCAGTGGCAGGACTCCACGGTGATAGGCCCTTGGGCATATTTCTCTGGGAGTGCCGCTTTGTTTCTCCCCTTGATCACGTGTAACACGTTCACTGTTTTGACTTCTGGTGGAAATTTCTTTTGTTCCCCAGTGTCTTGCTTGAGAGGCTCATCCTCGTCTTCGCTTGGTGTATCATCCCCATTGCCTGGCCGATTCTTCTGGCTGCTGAATTATGTGGCTCAAGTCATCGGCATCTAGTGGTCGCACATAAGTGCCCTGAAAGTTGTCGAGGAATGCGGCCTCCAGATCTTTCCAGCAGCTAATGGACTCTGCTGGCAAGCTGTTAAGCCAATGCCGCACTGGTCCTTTGAGCTTTAGTGGGAGGTATTTGATGGCGTGTAAGTCATCTCCGCGGGCCATGTGGATGTGGAGGAGGAAATCCTCGATCCATACCGCATGATCTGTTGTGCCATCGTATGATTCAATATTTACGGGTTTGAAACCCTCTGGGATTTTTTGATCCATTACTTCGTTTGTGAAGCATAGGGGGTGTGTGGCGCCTCTGTATTGAGCTATATCGTGACGCAGCTCGAATGGGTCTTGCCGACTGTGTTCGGCCCGACCGAATTTACTTTTACTGTATCTGCGTGACGTTTATTGTCTCGCATAGTGGAGCGCCCTCGTGATCCGTAGATTGATCTTGCATGCTTTGCTTTGTCCTCCAATATGTCTCGCAGGTCTGGCATATTTCCCCATGCCTTTTTATTTGAATGATGTCGGGGTGCGGGCTGAGTTTTTGGCTGGAATGCCTCTCTATCGCGGCCACGAGGTCGCTGGTCAGCCGCGTCATACGCTTCTTCCTCTAGTCGGGGTAACAACCTGCATTTTGGGTAACTCTTGGAGGGGCGTTCGAGTTTATATTTCTCGGCCACGAGGACTTCAGTCCATCTGTCAGTTAGCGGATCTTGATCAACTTGAAGCTGCTGCTGCTTTTTCTTAAGGCTATTTGCCGTGGCCATAAGCCGGCGCTTGAAGCGCTCTTGTTCGACGGGATCCTCTGGCATGGCGAATTCATCATCGCCGAGGCTTGCCTCGTCTTCGGAGGGGGCATGTAATTATCATCCTCCACCTCTCCATCTGCCGCTCTCTTAGGAGGGTTGGCTCCTCCATCCTCCTGCTCTAAATCTTGCTGGAGGGGATTGTTGTTGTCTTTGACACTATCCGGAGTGTTATTATCTCCTGTGCCAGTATCACCACTTTTGCTTTGGCGGGACTTAGAGCGACGCCGCTAACGTCGGCGCTTGGGTTGCTTTTTGTAGGGGTCATCCTCCGCTGTCGCGTTGCCATTGCCTTCTTTGGGTGTGTCCACCATGTATATATCGTATGATGAGGTGGCTGTCCAGTGCCCTGTGGGCAGTGGTTCCTCTTCGTCTCCCGCATCGTCGTCCATACCATCGATGTCTTCGGAGTCAAAGTCGAGCATGTTGGTTAAGTCATCGATAGTGGCTACTAAGTGGGTGGTGGGTGGGCCACGAATTTCTTCGTCATCCGCATCCCAATCCTGCCGGACATAGTTCGGCCAGGATCCTCCTGACAAGGAGAGAGACCTTAATGAGTTCAGTGGGTGAGTGCTGAAAAATATCCGCGGAGGTAAATTCCATGATCGGCGCCTAATCGGATTCGCTAGGAACGGGCGCATGCGGTTCGGAGTCCGTGGCCAGAGAAGGATCCGGCAGTCCGACAACACGGCTCTCACGCAGGGTAAGGTCGATGTTCGGCTCGATCGCCGCTGAGGGTAAGGCCTCCGTGGCGGGGTCCATCCATCCGTCCATGGATGGCACAACGGGCTCCAAATTGAGGGCCAGGGCGGCTGGCGGTGCAATCTCCTGAACACTGTCCGATGGTAGAGCTAAATTGTGCTCATCGTGACGGTGTGACGCATGTTAGAAATATGCCCTAGAGGCAATAACAAATTAGTTATTATTATACTTCCTTGTTCATGATAATCGTTTATTATCCATGCTAGAATTGTATTGATAGGAAACTCAGATACATGTGTGGATACATAGACAACACCATGTCCCTAGTAAGCCTCTAGTTGACTAGCTCGTTGATCAATAGATGGTTACGGTTTCCTGACCATGGACATTGGATGTCGTTGATAACGGGATCACATCATTAGGAGAATGATGTGATGGACAAGACCCAATCCTAAGCCTAGCACAAAGATCATGTAGTTCGTATGCTAAAGCTTTTCTAATGTCAAGTATCATTTCCTTAGACCATGAGATTGTGCAACTCCCAGATACCATAGGAGTGCTTTGGGTGTGCCAAACGTCACAACGTAACTGGGTGGCTATAAAGGTACACTACAGGTATCTCCGAAAATGTCTATTGGGTTGGCACGAATCGAGACTGGGATTTGTCACTCCGTGTAAACAGAGAGGTATCTCTGGGCCCACTCGGTAGGACATCATCATAATGTGCACAATGTGATCAAGGAGTTGATCACGGGATGATGTGTTACGGAATGAGTAAAGAGACTTGCCGGTAACGAGATTGAACAAGGTATCGGGATACCGACGATCGAATCTCGGGCAAGTATCGTACCGCTAGACAAAGGGAATTGTATACGGGATTGATTAAGTCCTTGACATCGTGGTTCATCCGATGAGATCATCGTGGAACATGTGGGAGCCAACATGGGTATCCAGATCCCGCTGTTGGTTATTGACCAGAGAGTCATCTCGGTCATGTCTGCATGTCTCCCGAACCCGTAGGGTCTACACACATAAGGTTCGGTGATGCTAGGGTTATGGAGATATTAGTATGCGGTAACCCGAAAGTTGTTCGGAGTCCCGGATGAGATCTCGGACGTCATGAGGAGTTCCGGAATGGTCCGGAGGTAAAGAATTATATATAGGAAGTGCTATTTCGGCCATCGGGACAAGTTTCGGGGTCACCGGTATTGTACCGGGACCACCGGAAGGGTCCCGGGGGTCCACCGGGTGGGGCCACCTGCCCCAGGGGGCCACATGGGCTGTAGGGGGTGCGCCTTGGCCTATATGGGCCAAGGGCACCAGCCCCAAGAGGCCCATGCGCCAAGACAAGAGGGAAAGGAAGAGTCCTAAAGGGGGAAGGCACCTCCGAGGTGCCTTGGGGAGGAGGGACTCCTCCCCTGGCCGCACCCTTCCTTGGAGGAAGGGACAAGGCTGCGCCTCCCCTCTCCCTTGGCCCTTTATATAGTAGGGGGAAGGGAGGGCAGCAATACCTGAGCCCTGGCGCCTCCCTCTCCCTCCCATGACACATCTCCCTCCTCCCGCAGCGCTTGGCGAAGCCCTGTTGGAATCCCGCTGCTTCCACCACCATGCCGTCGTGCTGCTGGATCTCCATCAACCTCTCCTCCCCCCTTGCTGGATCAAGAAGGAGGAGACGTCGCTGCTCCGTACGTGTGTTGAACGTGGAGGTGCCGTCCGTTCGGCGCTAGGATCATCAGTGATTTGGATCACGACGAGTACGACTCCATCAACCCTGTTCTCTTGAACGCTTCTGCGCGCGATCTACAAGGGTATGTAGATCCACTCCTCCCTCGTTGCTAGATGACTCCATAGATAGATCTTGGTGACACGTAGGAAAATTTTGAATTTATGCTACGTTCCCCAACAGTGGTATCAGAGCTAGGTCTATGCGTAGTTTCTATGCACGAGTAGAACACAAAGTAGTTGTGGGTGTTGATTTTGTTCAATATGCTTACCATTACTAGTCCAATCTTGATTCGGTGGCATTGTGGGATGAAGCGGCCCGGACCGACCTTACACGTACTCTTACGTGAGACTGGTTCCACCGACTGACATGCACTAGTTGCATAAGGTGGCTAGCGGGTGTCTGTCTCTCCCACTTTAGTCGGATCGGATTCGATGAAAAGGGTCCTTATGAAGGGTAAATAGCAATTGGCATATCACGTTGTGGTCTTTGCGTAGGTAAGAAATGTTCTTTCTAGAAACCCATAGCAGCCACGTAAAACATGCAAACAACAATTAGAGGACGTCTAACTTGCTTTTGCAGGGTATGCTACGTGATGTGATATGGCCAAGAAGAATGTGATGAATGTTATGTGATGTATGAGATTGATCATGTTCTTGTAATAGGAATCACGACTTGCATGTCGATGAGTATGACAACCGACAGGAGCCATAGGAGTTGTCTTAATTTATTTATGACCTGCGTGTCAACATAAACGTCATGTAATTACTTTACTTTATTGCTAACCGTTAGCCATAGTAGTAGAAGTAATAGTTGGCGAGACAACTTCATGAAGACACGATGATGGAGATCATGATGATGGGGATCATGGTGTCATGCCGGTGACGATGATGATCATGGAGCCCCGAATATGGAGATCAAAAGGAGCAATATGATATTGGCCATATCATGTCACTATTTGATTGCATGTGATGTTTATCATGTTTATTCATCTTATTTGCTTAGAACGACGGTAGTAAATAAGATGATCCCTCATTAAAATTTCAAGAAAGTGTTCCCCCTAACTGTGCACCGTTGCGAAAGTTCGTCGTTTCGAAGCACCACGTGATGATCGGGTGTGATAGATTCTTACGTTCGAATACAACGGGTGTTGACAAGCCTAGCATGTACAGACATGGCCTCGGAACACATGCGAAACACTTAGGTTAACTTGACGAGCCTAGCATGTACTGACATGGCCTCGGAACACAAGAGACCGAAAGGTCGAGCATGAGTCGTATGGTAGATACGATCAACATGAAGATGTTCACCGATGATGACTAGTCCATCTCACGTGATGATCGGACACGGCCTAGTTGACTCGGATCATGTAATCACTTAGATGACTAGAGGGATGTCTATCTGAGTGGGAGTTCATCAGATGAACTTAATTATCCTGAACATAGTCAAAAGGTCTTCGCAAATTATGTCGTAGCTCGCGCTTCAGTTCTACTGTTTAGATATGTTCCTAGAGAAAATTTAGTTGAAAGTTGATAGTAGTAATTATGCGGACTAGGTCTGTAAACTGAGGTTTGTCCTCATTGCTTCATAGAAGGCTTATGACCTTAATGCACCGCTCAGTGTGCTGAACCTCGAGCGTCGTCTGTGGATGTTGCAAACATCTGACATACACATTTTGATAACTACGTGATAGTTCAGTTAAACGGCTTAGAGTTGAGCCACCGAAGATGGTTTTGAAATGTCGCGAAACATATGAGATGTTTCGAGGGCTGAAATTGGGATTTCAGGCTCGTGTCCACGTCAAGAGGTATAAGACCTCCGATGATTTTCTTAGCCTGCAAACTAAGGGAGAAAAACTCAATTGTTGAACTTGTGCTCAGATTGTCTGAGTACAACAATCGCTTGAATCGAGTGGGAGTTGATCTTCCAGATGATATAGTGATGTTTCTCCGAAGTCAGTACCACCAAGCTGCTAGAGCTTCGTGATGAACCATAATATATCAGGGACATATATGATGATCCTTGAGTTATTCGCGATGTTTGACACCACAAAAGTAGAAATCAAGAAGGAGCATCAATTGTTGATGGTTGGTGAAACCACTAGTTTCAAGAAGGGCAAGGACACGAAGGGATACTTCATGAAACGGCAATTCAGCTGCTGCTCTAGTGAAGAAACCCAAGGTTGAACCCAAACCCGAGACTAAGTGCTTCTGTAATAAAGGGAACAGCCACTGGAGCGGAATTACCCTAGATACTTGGTAGATAAGAAGGCTGGCAAGGTCGATAGAAGTATATTGGATGTATTATGTTAATGTGTACTTTACTAGTACTCCTAGTAGCACCAAGGTATTAGATACCGGTTCGGTTGCTAAGTGTTAGTAACTCGAAATAAAAGCTACGGAATAAACGGAGACTAGCTAAAGGTGAGATGACGATATGTGTTGGAAGTATTTCCAAGGTTGATCAAATATCATACGCTCCCTCTACCATCGATATTGGTGTTTGCGTTGAGCATAGACATGATTGGATTATGTCTATCGCAATACGGTTATTCATTTAAGGAGAATAATGGTTACTCTGTTTATTTGAATAATACCTTCAATGGTCTTGCACCTAAAATGAATGGTTCATTGAATCTCGATCATAGTGATACACATGTTCATGCCAAAAGATATAAGATAGTAATGATAGTACCACCTACTTGTGGCACTGCCACTTAAGTCATATCGGTATAAAACGCATGAAGAAGCTCCATGTTGATGGATCTTTGGGCTCACTTGTTTTGAAAGGTTTGAGACATGCGAACCATGTCTATTGGTGTATATGCATGAAGAAACTCCATGCAAATGGACCGTTTGGACTCACTTGATTTTGAATCACTTGAGACATGCAAATCATACCACATGGGCAAGATGACTGAAAGCCTCGTTTTCAGTAAAATGGAACTAGAAAGCAACTTGTTGGAAGTAATACATTTTGATGTGTGCAGTCCAATGAGTGCTGAGGCGTGTAGTGGATATCGTTATGTTCTTACTTCATAGATGATTTGAGTAGATGTTGAGTATATTTACTTGATGAATCACGAGTCTGAATTATTGAAAGGTTCAAGTAATTTCAGGGTGAAGTTGAAAGATCACTGTGACAAGAGGATAAAAGATCTATGATATGATCATAGAGATGAATATCTGAATTACGAGTTTGGCACAGAATTAAGACATTGTGGAAATTGTTTCACAACTAATAAAGCCTGGAACACCATAGTGTGATGGTGTGTCCGAACATCATAACTGCACCCTATTGGATATGATGCATACCATGATGTCTCTTATCGAATTACCACAATAGTTTATGGGTTAGGAATTAGAGACAACCACATTCACTTTAAAAGGGGCACCACGTAATTCTGATAAGATGACACCGTATGAACTATGGTTTAGAGAAACCTAAGCTGTCATTTCTTAAAAGTTTGGGGCTGCGACGCTTATGTGAAAAGGTTTCAGGCTGATAAGCTCGAACCCAAAGCGGATAAATGCATCTTCATAGGACACCCAAAACAGTTGGGTATACCTCCTGTCTCAGATCCGAAAGCAATAAGGGATTGTTTCTAGAATCGGGTCCTTTCTCGAGGAAAAGTTTCTCTCGAAAGAATTGAGTGGGAGGATGGTGGAGACTTGATGAGGTTAATGAACCGTCTCTTCAACTAGTGTGTGACAGGGCACAGGGAGTTGTTCCTGTGGCACCTACACCAATTGAAGTGGAAGCTTATGATAGTGATCATGAAACTTCAGATCAAGTCACTACCAAACCTCGTGGGATGACAAGGATGCGTACTACTTCAGAGTGGTACATAATCCTGTCTTGTAAGTCATGTTGCTAGACAACAATGAACCTATGAGCTATGGAGAAGCGATGGTGGGCCCGGATTCCGATAAATGGCTCGAGGCCATATAATCCGAGACAGGATCCATATATGAAAAACAAAGTGTAGACTTTGGAAGAACTACTTGATGGTCGTAAGGCTGTTAGGTACATATGGATTTTAAAAGGAAGACAGACAATGATGGTAAATGTCACCATTAAGAAAGCTCGACTTGTCGTTAAGATGTTTCCCGACAAGTTCAAGGAGTTGACTACGATGAGACTTTCTCACTCGTAGCGATGCTAAGAGTCTGTTGGAATTATATTAGTGATTACTGCATTATTTATGAAATCTTGCAGATAGGATGTCAAAACATTGTTTCCTCGACATTTTTTTGAGGAAAGGTTGTATGTGATACAAACCGGAAGGTTTTCTTAATCCTGAAAGATGCTAATAAGTATGCAAAGCTCCAGCAATCCTTCTAAGGACTGGAGTAAGCATCTCGGAGTTGGAATGTATGCTTTGATAAGATGATCAAAGTTTTGGGTGTATACAAAGTTTATGAGAAACTTGTATTTCCAAAGAAGTGAGTGGGAGCACTATAGAATTTCTGATAAATATATGTTGACATATTGTTGATCAGAAATGACGTAGAATTTCTGGAAAGCATATAGGGTTATTTGGAAAGTATTTTTCAATGGAAATCCTGGATTAAGCTACTTGAACATTCAGCATCAAGATCTATAAGGATAGATCAAAATTCTTAATGGTACTTTCAAATGAGCACATGCCTTGACATGATCTTGAAGGTGTTCAAGATGAATCATTCAAAGAAGGAGTTCTTGCCTGAGTTGTAAGGTATGAAGTTAAGACTTAAAGCTCGACCACGGCAGAATAGAGAGAAAGGACGAAGGTCGTCCCCTATGCTTTTATCATAGGCTCTCTACAGTATGCTATGCTGTGTACCGCACCTGAAGTGTGCCTTGCCATGAGTCAGTCAAGGGGTACAAGAGTGATCCAAGAATGGATCATAGGACAGCGGTCAAAGTTATCCTTAGTAACTAGTGGACTAAGGAATCTTCTCGATTATGGAGGTGGTAAAAGAGTTCGTCGTAAAGGGTTACGCCGATGCAAACTTTGACACTAACCCAGATTATTCTGAGTAGTAAACTGGATTCGTATAGTAGAATAGTTGTTTGGAATAGCTCCAAATAGAGCGTGGTAGCTGCATCTACAAGATGACATAGAAATTTGCGAAGTACATACGGATCTGAAAGATTCAGACCCGTTGACTATAACATCTCTCACAAGCATAACATGATCAAACCCAGAACTCATCGAGTGTTAATCACATGGTAATGTGAACTAGATTATTGACTCTAGTAAACTCTTTGGGTGTTAGTCACATGGGGATGTGACCTTGAGTGTTAATCACATATCGATGTGAACTGGATTATTGACTCTAGTGCAAGTGGGAGACTGTTGGAAATATGCCCTAGAGGCAATAATAAATTAGTTATTATTATATTTCCTTGTTCATGATAATCGTTTATTATCCATGCTAGAATTGTATTGATAGGAAACTCAGATACATGTGTGGATACATAGACAACACCATGTCCCTAGTAAGCCTCTAGTTGACTAGCTCGTTGATCAATAGATGGTTACGGTTTCCTGACCATGGACATTGGATGTCGTTGATAACGGGATCACATCATTAGGAGAATGATGTGATGGACAAGACCCAATCCTAAGCCTAGCACAAAGATCATGTAGTTCGTATGCTAAAGCTTTTCTAATGTCAAGTATCATTTCCTTAGACCATGAGATTGTGCACCTCCCGGATATCGTAGGAGTGCTTTGGGTGTGCCAAACGTCACAACGTAACCGGGTGGCTATAAAGGTACACTACAGGTATCTCCGAAAGTGTCTGTTGGGTTGGCACGAATCGAGACTGGGATTTGTCACTTCGTGTAAACGGAGAGGTATCTCTGGGCCCACTCGGTAGGACATCATCATAATGTGCACAATGTGATCAAGGAGTTGATCACGGGATGATGTGTTACGGAACGAGTAAAGAGACTTGCCGGTAACGAGATTGAACAAGGTATCAGGATACCGATGATCGAATCCCGGGCAAGTATCGTACCGCTAGACAAAGGGAATTGTATACGGGATTGATTAAGTCCTTGACATCGTGGTTCATCCGATGAGATCATCGTGGAACATGTGGGAGCCAACATGGGTATCCAGATCCCGCTGTTGGTTATTGACCGGAGAGTCATCTCGGTCATGTCTGCATGTCTCCCGAACCCGTAGGGTCTACACACTTAAGGTTCGGTGATGCTAGGGTTATGGAGATATTAGTATGCGGTAACCCGAAAGTTGTTCAGAGTCCTGGATGAGATCCCGGACGTCAGGAGGAGTTCCGGAATGGTCCGGAGGTAAAGAATTATATATAGGAAGTGCTATTTCGGCCATCGGGACAAGTTTCGGGGTCACCGGTATTGTACTGGGACCACCGGAAGGGTCCTGGGGGTCCACCGGGTGGGGCCACCTACCCCGGGGGGCCACATGGGCTGTAGGGGGTGCGCCTTGGCCTATATGGGCCAAGGGCACCAGCCCCAAGAGGCCCATGCGCCAAGAGAAGAGGGAAAGGAAGAGTCCTAAAGGGGGAAGGCACCTCCGAGGTGCCTTGGGGAGGAGGGACTCCTCCCCTGGCCGCACCCTTCCTTGGAGGAAGGGCCAAGGCTGTGCCCCCTCTCCCTTGGCCCTATATATAGTAGGGGGAAGGGAGGGTAGCAATACCTGAGCCCTGGCGCCTCCCTCTCCCTCCCATGACACATCTCCCTCCTCCCGCAGCGCTTGGCGAAGCCCTGTTGGAATCCCGCTGCTTCCACCACCACGCCGTCATGCTGCTGGATCTCCATCAACCTCTCCTTCCCCCTTGCTGGATCAAGAAGGAGGAGACGTCACTGCTCCATACATGTGTTGAACGCGGAGGTGCCGTCCGTTCGGCGCTAGGATCATCAGTGATTTGGATCACGACGAGTACGACTCCATCAACCCCGTTCTCTTGAACGCTTCCGCGCGCGATCTACAAGGGTATGTAGATCCACTCCTCCCTCGTTGCTAGATGACTCCATAGATAGATCTTGGTGACACATAGGAAAATTTTGAATTTATGCTACGTTCCCCAACAACGCAAAAGGCAGGGGCTCGAATCCGTCGAAGATCAAGTCTCCGCAGATATCGGCCGCGTAGTTTAAGCTTCCAAACCTGACCTGGTGGCAAGGGGCGTAACTTTCGATCTGCTCCAGATGGCCAAGCGAAATGGCCTGCAATGCAAAGCCGCCGAATACAAAAATCTGTCTGGGGAGAAAAGTCTCACCCTAGACTGCATCGCTATCGATGATCGTAGGAGCCATCAAGCCTAACGGCGATGACACAGAGGAACTCTCAATGAAAGCACCAATGTCGGTGTCAAAACCGGTGGATCTCGGGAAGGGGGTCCCGAAATGTGCGTCTAAGGCGGATGGTAACAGGAGGCAGGGAACATGATGTTTTACCCAGGTTTGGGCCCTCTTCATGGAGGTAAAACCCTATGTCCTACTTGATTAATATTGATGATATGGGTAGTACAAGAGTAGATCTACCATGAGATCAGAGAGGCTAAACCCTAGAAGCTAGCCTATGGTATGATTGTATGTTATTGTGTACTACGGACTAAATCCCTCCGGTTTATATAGACACCGGAGAGGGCTAGGGTTACACAAGGTTGGTTACAAAGGAGCAGATATACATATCCGTATTGCCTAGCTTGCCTTCCACGCCAAGTAGAATCCCATCCTGACACGAGACGAAGTCTACAATCTTGTATCTTCATAGTCTAACAGTCCGGTCAGAGGATATAGTCTGGCTGTCTGAAGGCCCCCTAATCCAGTACTCCCTCAGCAGATGTCCTAGTGAAAGGACTTAGTCATGGAGCCATCGCAACTAGGAAGCTTAAAGGGGTTAATCGGGACAAAGGGCATGAGAGGTTTATACTGGTTCGGCCCCTTACGGTGAAGGTAAAGCCTAGTGGTATTGCTAGGTCTCGATGACCAGGGAGCGAAAGCACTCTAGCTTGGCTCTCGATCGGTTGTTTCTTGCCCTAAGCAGCCATTGGGTCATCCCCTTATATACACGGGTTGACGCCCTGCGACCTACAAAGTCCCGACCGGCTCATACAACGTGTCCGGCTCGGTGACATCTTTTACATGCCTTACTTTACAAGTCTTATTCATACATGATGGTTTACACTCACGGGCCTTAAGCCGCCTCTGGGCTTGGGCCTACTACAAGCCTTATCAGAAACCATCACTCTGTATACTCTTCGGTATTCTTTTAAGTAACCCGCCATTGTGATTGACCCGACCCCTCCTGGGCGGGTCATGCCTGGTAGTCATATTCCCAATAGTCTTCATTTGAAACAATGTGGAATAGTTTCGCAACTCACCCCACCTGGAACACCACAACGTAATGGTGCATCTGAATGTCGTAACCACACTTTATTAGATATGGTGTGATCTATGCTGTCTCTTACTGATTTACCGCTATCGTTTTGGGGTTATGCTTTAGAGACGGCTGCATTCACGTTAAATAGGGCACCATCGAAATCTGTTGAGATGACACCTTATGAACTGTGGTTTGGCAAGAAACCCAAGTTGTCGTTTCTTAAAGTTTGTGGCTGCGATGCTTATGTGAAAAAGCTTCAACCTGATAAGCTAGAACCCAAATCGAAGAAATGTGTTTCATAGGATACCAAAAAGAGACTGTTGGGTACACCTTATATCACAGATCCGAAGGAAAGATATTCGTTGCTAAGAATGGATCCTTTCTAGAGAAGGAGTTTCTCTCGAAAGAAGTGAGTGGGAGGAAAGTAGAACTTGATGAGGTAATTGTACATGCTCCCTTATTGGAAAGTAGTTCATCACAGAAATTAGTTCCAGTGATTCCTACACCAGTATGTAAGGAAGCTAATGATGATGATCATGAAACTACTGATCAAGTTACTACCAAACCTCGTAGGTCAACCAGAATAAGATCCGCACCAAAGTGGTAGTGTAATCCTGTTCTGGAGGTCATGTTACTTGACCACGACCAACCTGGAGGTCATGTTACTTGACCACGACGAACCTACGAACTATGAGGAAGCAATGATGAGCCTAGATTCTACAAAATAGCTTGTGGCCATGAAATCTGAGATGGGATCCATGTATGAGAACAAAGTGTGGACTTTGGTTGACTTTCCCGATGATCGGCAAGCCATCGAGAATAAATGGATCTTCAAGAAGAAGACTGACTGCTACCTCTTGAGCATGTGTTGGTTTTCCATTGAAGAGGAAAGGGTAATGCAGCAAAGAAGTGTAAGTATTTCCCTCAGTTTTTGAGAACCAAGGTATCAATCCAGTAGGAGACCACGCGCGAGTCACCTCATACCTACACAAACAAATAAGAACCTCGCAAACAACGCGATAAAGGGGTTGTCAATCCCTTCACGACCACTTGGAAGAGTGAGATCTGATATAGATGATAATAATAAGATCAATATTTTTGGTATTTTTATGATATAGATTGAAAGTAAAGATTGGAAAATAAAGTAGATTGGAAACTTGTATGATGGAAAATAGACCTGGGGGCCATAGGTTTCACTAGTGGCTTCTCTCAAGATAGCACAAGTATTACGATGGGTGAACAAATTACTGTTGAGCAATTGATAGAATTGAGCATAGTTATGAGAATATCTAGGTTAGATCATGTATATAGGCATCACATCCGTGACAAGTAGACCGACTCCTGCCTGCATCTACTATTATTACTCCACACAACGACCGCTATCCATCATGCATCTAGAGTATTAAGTTCATAAGAACAGAGTAACGCCTTAAGCAAGATGACATGATGTAGAGGGATAAATTCATGCAATATGATATAAACCCCATCTTTTTATCCTAGATGGCAACAATACAATACGTGTCATTTCCCCTACTGTCACTGGGATTGAGCACCACAAGATTGAACCCAAAGCTAAGCACTTCTCCCATTGCAAGAAAGATCAATCTAGTAGGCCAAACCAAACTGATAATTCAAAGAGACTTGCAAAGATAACCAATCATACATAAAAGAATTCAGAGAAGATTCAAATATTGTTCATGGATAATCTTAATCATAAACCCACAATTCATCGGATCTCGAATAGATCTCCAAGAAAACCAAGGAGAACTTTGTATTGAGATCCAAAGAGAGAGAGAAGAAGCCATCTAGCTAATAACTACCAACCCGAAGGTGTGAGGTAAACTACTCACACATCATCGGAGGGGCCATGGAGTTGATGTAGAGGCCCTCCGTGATCAATGCCCCCTCCGGCGGAGCTCCGGCAAAGGCCCCAAGATGGGATCTCTTGGGTACAGAAGGTTGCGGCGGTGGAAATAGGGATTCATGGTGCTCCCGGATGTTTTCGGGGTATGTGAACATATATAGGAGGAAGAAGTAGGTCGGTTGAGCCACGAGGGGCCCACGAGGGGGGAGGGTGCGCCCCTGCCTCATGGCCTCCCCGTTGGTTGCTTGACGTCCACTCCAAGTCCTCTGGGTCACGTTTGTTCCAACAATCATGCTCCAGAAGGTTTCATTCCGTTTGGACTCCGTTTGATATTCCTTTTCTACGAAACACTGAAATAGGAAAAAAACAGCAATTTGCACTGGGCCTTGGGTTAATAGGTTAGTCCCAAAAATAATATAAAAGTGTAAAATCAAGCCCGTTAACATCCAAAACAGATAATATAATAGCATGGAACAATAAAAAATTATAGATACGTTGGAGACATATCAAGCATCCCCAAGCTTAATTCCTGCTCGTACTCGAGTAGGTAAATGATAAAAACAAATTTTTTGATGTGGAATGCTTTCTAGAATATTCTTCAATGTATTTTTCTCTATTGTGGCATGAATGTTCAGATCCGAAAGATTCAAGACAAAAGTTTATTGTTGACATAAAAATAGTAATACTCCAAGTATGCTAATCAAGCAATTATGTCTTATCAAAATACCATAGCCAAAGAAAACTTATCCCTACAAAGTCATATAGTTTGGCCATGCTTCATTTTCGTCACACAAAATGCTCTCATTATGCACAACCTCGATGACAAGCCAAGCAATTGTTTCATACTTAGCCTTTTCAAACTCTTTCAACTTTTACGCAATATATGAGCGCGAGCCATGGACATATCACTATGGGTGTAATAGAATATGATGATTGAGGTTGTGTGAGAAGACAAAAGGGGACAAAGTCTCACATTGACGCGGCTAATCAATGGGCTATGGAGATGCCCACCGATTGATGTCAATGCAAGGAGTAGGGATTGCCATTCAATGGATGCACTAGAGCTATAATTATATGAAAGCTCATCAAAGAAACTAAGTGGGTGTGCATCCAAATTGTTTGCTCACGAAGACCTAGGGCATTTGAGGAAGCCCATCATTGGAATATACAAGCCAAGTTCTATAATGAAAAATTCCCACTAGTAAATGAGAGTGACAAAATAATAGACTCTCTATCATGAAGATCATGGTGCTAGTTTGAAGCACAAGTGTGGAAAAAGGATAGTAACATTGTCCCTTCTCTCTTTTTCTCTCATTTTTTTATTTTTTATTTGGGCCTTCTTTTTTTTCCTCTTTTCTTTTCTTTTTTTTTCATCCGGAGTCTCATCCCGACTTGTGGGGGAATCATAGTCTCCATCATCCTTTCCTCACTCGGACAATGCTCTAATAATGATGATCATCACACTTCTATTTTCTTACAACTCAAGAATTACAACTCGATACTTAGAACAAAATATGACTCTATGTGAATGCCTCCAACGGTGTACCGGGATTGCGATGAATCAAGAGTGACACGTATGAAAAATTAAGAACGGTGGCTTTGCCACAAATACGATGTCAACTACATGATCATGCAAACTAATATGACAATGATGATGCGTGTCATAATAAATGGAATGGTGGAAAGTTGCATGGCAATATATCTCGGAATGGCTATGGAAATGCCATAATAGGTAGGTATGGTGGCTGTTTTGAGGAATATATAAGGAGGCTTATGTGTGATAGAGCATATCATTTCACGGGGTTTGGATGCACCGGCGAAGCTTGCACCAACTATCAAGGTGAGAAAGGGCAATGCAAGGTACCGAAGAGTCTAGCAATGATGGAAGGGTGAGAGTGCGTATAATCCATGGACTCAACATTAGTCATAAAGAACTCACATACTTATTGCAAAAATCTACAAGTTATCAAAACCAAGCACTACGCGCATGCTCCTAGGTGGATAGATTGGTAGGAAAAGACCATCTCTCGTCCCCGACCGCCACTCACAAGGGAAGCAATCAAATAACACCCCATGCTTCAAATTTGTCACATAACGTTTACCATACGTTCATGCTACGGGACTTGCAAACTTCAACACAAGTATTCATCAATTTGACAATTACTCAACTAGCACACCTCTAATATTACCACCTTTATATCTCAAAACCATCTATCAAGCATCCAACTTCTCTTAGCATTTAAAATTTATAGCCGAAGTGAATTACCATGATGTTCTAAAGGAATCTCAAAATGATATAAGTGAAGCCTGAGATATCAATTATTTCTATAAAATAGAACCACCTCCGTGCTCTAAAAGATATAAGTGAAGCACTAGAGCAAAAACTATATAGCTCAAAAGATATAAGTGAAGCACATAGAGTATTAAATTCCAATTCATGTGTGTCTCTCTCAAAAGGTGTGTACAGCAAGTATGATTGTGGTAAACAAAAAATCAAAGACTCAAATCATACAAGACGCTCCAAGCAAAACACATATCATGTGGCGAATAAAAATATAGCTCCAAGTAAAGTTACCGATGGACGAAGACGAAAGAGGGCATGCCTTCCGGGGCATCCCCAAGCTTAGGCTTTTGGTTGTCCTTGGATTTTACCTTGGGGTGCCTTGGGTATCCCCAATCTTAGGCTCTTGCCACTCCTTGTTCCATAATCCATCAAATCTTTACCCAAAACTTGAAAACTTCGCAACACAAAACTTAAAAGAAAATCTTCGTGAGCTCCGTTAGTAAAAGAAAACAAACCACCACTTCAAGGTACTGTAATGAACTCATTATTTATTTATATTGGTGTTAAACCTACTGTATTCCAACTTTTCTATGGTTCATAAAATCTATTACTAGACATAGATTCATCAAAATAAGCAAACAACACACGAAAAACAGAATCTGTCAAAAACAGAACAGTCTGTAGTAATCTGTAGGTTTCGAATACTTCTGAACCCCAAAAATTCTAAAATAAATTTCTGGACGTGAGGAATTTATCTATTAATCGTATTCAAAAATAATTAACTAAATAGCACTCTCCAATAAAAATTGGCAGCAGTTCTCGTGAGCGCTAAAGTTTCTGTTTTTTACAGCAAGATCAAAAAGACTTCCCCCAAGTCTTCCCAACGGTTCTACTTGGCACAAACTCTAATTAAACACAAAAAACACAACCAAAACAGAGGTTAGATAAATTATTTATTACTAAACAGGAAACAAAAGCAAGGAATAAAAATAAAATTGGGTTTCCTCCCAACAAGCGCTATCCTTTAACGCCCCTAGCTAGGCA
Source organism: Triticum dicoccoides (assembly GCF_002162155.2). Taxonomy (NCBI): domain Eukaryota; kingdom Viridiplantae; phylum Streptophyta; class Magnoliopsida; order Poales; family Poaceae; genus Triticum; species Triticum dicoccoides. The sequence goes on along the minus strand of NC_041386.1, from coordinate 133,232,313 downwards.
TAAAAGCGAAGATAGATCTAGGTATTGCCATCTTTGGAAGGCAATCCATAAGTGGATCTCATAATAGATTCATATGGTAATTTAATTTTCTTTCTAGGGAAGTGTTCCATGCCTTTCCTTAACGGAAATTGGAATATAATATTCCCTTCCTTCATATCAATGATTGCACCAATCGTTCTAAGGAAAGGTCTACCAAGAATAATAGGACATGAAGGGTTGCAATCTATATCAAGAACAATGAAATCTATGGGCACATAGTTCCTATTTGCAACAATAAGTACATCATTGATTCTTCCCATAGGTTTCTTAATAGTGGAATCCGCAAGGTGCAAGTTTAAAGAACAATCATCAAATTCACGGAAACCTAGCAAATCGCACAAAGTTTTTGGGATCGTAGAAACACTAGCACCCAAATCACAAAAAGAATAGAATTCATGATATTTAATTTTAATTTTAATTGTAGGTCCCCACTCATCATAAAGTTTTCTAGGGATAGAAACTTCCAACACATGTTTTTCTTCATAAGATTGCATCAAAGCATCAACGATATGTTTAGTAAAAGCTTTATTTTGACTATAAGCATCTGGAGAATTTAGCATGGATTGCCACAAGGAAATACAATCTATTAAAGAAAAATTATGATAATTAAATTCCTTGAAATCCAAGATAGTGGGTACATTTCTATTTAAAGTTTTGGCCTCTCCAATCCCACTTTTATCAATTTTTGTATCAAGATCTAAAAACTCCGAATCATTGGGACGCCTTCTAACTGAAGTTGACTCATCTCCAGTCCCATCATTATCAAGATTCATATTGCAAAAAAAAGATTTAATAGGGGAAACATCAATTTCTTTTAGATCCTCATCCTTATTCTCATAGAAACTAGAAGAACACGCTTTTATGAAGCAATCTTTTTTAGCACACATCCTAGCGGTTCTTTCTTTGCACTCATCAATGGAAATTCTCATAGCTTTGAGAGACTCATTGATATCATGCTTAGGTGGAATAGATCTATGTTTCAAAGAATCAACATCAAGAGAAATTCTATCCACGTTCCTAGCCAACTCATCAATCTGAAGCAATTTTTCTTCAATCAAAGCATTGAAACTCTTTTGCGAACTAATAAATTCTTTAATATTAGATTCAAAATCAGAGGGCATCTTATTATAATTTCCATAAGAATTGTTGTAGGAATTACCATAATTATTAGAGGAATTACTAGGAAATGGCCTAGAATTAAAATTACCTCTATACGCGTTGTTACCAAAATTGTTCCTACCAACAAAATTCACATCCACAGATTCATTATTATTATCAATCAAAGTAGAAAAAGGCATGTCATTAGGATCAGTAGGAGCACACTTATTAGCAAACAATTTCATAAGTTCATCCATCTTTCCACTCAAAACATTAATCTCTTCAATTGCATGCACCTTTTTACTAGTAGATCTTTCAATGTGCCATTGAGAATAATTAACCATAATATTATCCAGGAGTTTGGTAGCTTCTCCTAAAGTGATTTCCATAAAAGTGCCTCCCGCGGCCGAATCTAAAAGATTTCTAGAAGCAAAATTCAATCCGGCATAAATTTTTTGTATAATCATCCATGGATTCAAACCATGTGTAGGGAAATTACGTATCATTAATTTCATTCACTCCCAAGCTTGTGCAACATGTTCATGATCCAGTTGCTTAACATTGATAATATCGTTTCTAAGAGAGATGATCTTAGCGGGAGGAAAATACTTAGAGATAAAAGCATCTTTGCACTTGTTCCATGAATCAATACTATTTTTAGGCAAAGACGAAAACCAAGCTTTAGCACGATCCCTAAGCGAAAACGGAAATAGCTTAAGTTTAACAAGATCATTATCCACATCTTTCTTCTTTTGCATATTACACAAATCAACAAAGTTGGTTAGATGGGTAGTGGCATCTTCACTAGGAAGGCCAGAAAACGGATCTTTCATGACAAGATTCAGCAAAGCAGTATTAATTTCACAAGATTCAGCATCGGTAAGAGGAGCAATCAGAGTGCTAAAAAATCATTATTGTTGGTATTGGCTGATAACCCACAAGTATAGGGGATCGCAACAGTTTTTGAGGGTAGAGTATTCAACACAAATTTATTGATTCGACACAAGGGGGGCCAAAGAATATTCTCAAGTATTAGCAGCTGAGTTGTCAATTTAACCACACCTGGAAACTTAATATCTGCAGAAAAGTATTTAGTAGCAAAGTAATATGATAGTAGTGGTTACGGTGGTAAAAGGTAACGGTAGCAAAAGTAATATTTTTGGTGTTTTATATTGATGATAATAGTAGCAACGGAAAAGTAAATAAGCAAAGAACAATATATGAAAAGCTCGCAGGCAATGGATCAGTGATGGAGAATTATGCCGGATGCGGTTCATCATGTAACAATCATAACCTAGGCTGACATAGAACTAGCTCCAGTTCATCAATGTAATATAGGCATGTATTTCGAATATAGTCATACATGCTTATGGAAAAGAACTTGCATGGCATCTTTTGTCCTACCCTCCCGTGGCAGCGGTGTCCTATTGGAAATTAAGGGATATTAAGGCCTCCTTTTAATAGAGTACCTGACCAAAGCATTAACACATAGTGAATACATGAACTCCTCAAACTACGGTCATCATTGGTAAGTATCTCGATTATTGTCACTTCGGGGTTATCGGATCATAACACATAGTAGGTGACTATAGAATTGCAAGATAGGATCAAGAACTCTCATATATTGATGAAAACATAATAGGTTCAGATCTGAAATCATGGCACTCGGGCCCTAGTGACAAGCATTGAGCATAGCAAAGTCATAGCAACATCAATCTCAGAACATAGTGGATACTAGGGATCAAACCCTAACAAAACTAACTCGATTACATGATAAATCTCATCCAACCCATCACCGTCCAGCAAGCCTACGATGGAATTACTCATGCACGGCGGTGAGCATCATGAAATTGGCGATGGAGGAAAGTTGATGATGATGATGGCGACGGATTCCCCTCTCTGGAGCCCCGAACAGACTCTAGATCAGCCCTCCCAAGAGAGTTTAGGGCTTGGCGGCGGCTCCGTATCGTAAAACACGATGAATCCTTCTCCTTGATTTTTTCTCCCCGAAAGTGAATATATGGAGTCAAGGTTGAGGTCGGTGGAGCGTCAGGGGCCCCATGAGGCAGGGGGCGCACCCAGGGGGGTAGGGCGCGCCCCCCACCCTCGTGGACAGGTGGAGGCCCCCCTGACGTGGATCTTCCTTCCAGTATTTTTTATATATTCCAAAATAATTCTCTGTTGACTTTCTGGTCATTCCGAGAACTTTTATTTCTGCACAAAAATAACATCATGGCAATTCTGCTAAAAACAACGTTAGTCCAGGTTAGTTCCATTCAAATCATGTAAGTTAGAGTCCAAGACAAGGGCAAAAGTGTTTGGAAAAGTAGATACGACGGAGACGTATCAACTCCCCCAAGCTTAAACATTTGCTTGTCCTCAAGCAATTCAGTTGATAAACTGAAAATGATAAAGAAAAACTTTTACAAACTCTGTTTCCTCTTGTTGTTGTAAATATGTAAAGCCAACATTCAAGTTTTCAGCAAATATTATGAACTAACCATATTCACAATAACATTTAGGTCTCATGTTTACTCATATCAATGACATAATCAACTAGCGAGCAATAATAATAAATCTCGGATGACAACAATTTCTCAAAACAGTCTTGATATGATATAACAAGATGGTATCTCGCTAGCCCTTTCTGAGACCGCAAAACATAAATGCAGAGCACCTTTAAAGATCAAGGACTGACTAGACATTGTAATTCATGGTAAAAGAGATCTAGTCAATTCATACTCAATGTAAACTAACAGTAATGAATGCAAATGACAGCAGTGCTCTCCAACTGGTGCTTTTTAATAAGAGGATGATGACTCAGCATAAAAGTAAATGGATAGGCCCTTCGCAGAGGGAAGCAAGGATTTGTAGAGGTGCCAGAGCTCGGTTTTGAAATAGATATGAATAGTATTTTGAGCAGTATACTTTCATTGTCAACATAACAACCAAGAGATGGTGATATCTTCAATGCTACACACATTATAGGTGGTTCCCAAACAGAATGGTAAAGTTTATACTTCCCCTCCACCGAAAAGCATCAATCCATGGCTTGCTCGAAACAATGAGTGCCTCCAACTAACAAGAGTCCCAGGGGAGTTTTGTTTGCAGTTATTTTGATTTGATTTGCATAAGCATGGGACTGGGCATCCCGGTGACCAGCCATTTTCTCGTGAGTGAGGAGCGGAGTCCACTCCTCTTGAGAATAACCCGCCTAACATGGAAGATACAGACATCCCTAGTTGCTACATTAGCTATTCGAGCATACAAAACAGAATGTTTATTTGAAGGTTTAGAGTTTGGCACATACAAATTTACTTGGAACGGGAGGTAGATACCGTATATAGGTAGGTATGGTGGACTCATATGGAATAATTTTGGGGTTTAAGGAATTGGATGCACAAGCAGTATTCCCGCTTAGTACAAGTGAAGGCTAGCAAAAGACTGGGAAGCGACCAGCTAGAGAGCGACAACAGTCATGAACATGCATTAAACTTAATCAACACCTAATGCAAGCATGAGTAGGATATAATGCACCATGAAGATAAATATCATAGAGGCTATGTTGATTTTGTTTCAACTACATGCATGAACATGTGCCAAGTCAAGCCACTCGAATCATTCAAAAGAGGATACCATCCTATCATACCACATCACAACCATTTTAATAGCATGTTGGCACGCAAGGTAAACCATTATGAGCTCCTAGCTAATTAAGCATGGCATAAGCAACTATAATCTCTAATTGTCATTGCAAACATGTTTATTCATAATAGGCTGAATCAGGAACGATGAACTAATCATATTTACAAAAACAAGAGAGGACGTGTTCATACCATCTTTTCTCATCTCAATAAGTTCATCATATAATCATCATTATTGCCTTTCACTTGCACGACCGAATAGTGTGGATAATAATAATAGTGCATGTGCATTGGACTAAGATGGAATCTACAAGCATTCAATTCAAGAGAGAAGACAAGGTAATATGGGCTCTTTGTCAGATCAACAATAATGCATATGTCGGTGTACTAGAGTAGGGGTACCCTATTACCCCGAACTCGTGCACGGGCAGTTGCAGCGCCCCGCGGCAAGGCTTGCCGGGTGACCGCCAGGACCCTCCGTGGTTCCCTTGAAGACCATTCAAGAACAAAGTACTCAAACCAAGGCCCCGGCAAGAGGAGCTTGCCGGGAAGGCCAACCAAGGCCCCGGCAAGAGGATCTTGCCGGGAAGAGACAAGACCCCGGCAAGAGGAGCTTGCCGGGAAGGCCACTCAAGGCATACCAAGAAAGCTTGCCGCGACGCGCCCTGCGTCCCGGCAAGATCCGGCGAGCGACAAGCTTCCGGACGCGACAAGACGACGGCCGCGGCAAGGAGCTTGCCGCGGGAAGCCCCCACTTCGTGCCCGCGCTCCAGCTCACCTGCTAACATGTCGCTCTGGGACTCTCCCAAGCACACGTGGCGGGAGGCCGTGTAGCTAGGGATACGTGGTGGCAAGCAGAGATGAAGAGAAGCCCATCGTGGCAAACGGTGGCGCTCCTAACGGTCACCTTTTGCACTGTTTAGGAGACTCAGACAGACATTTAATGCCCTTGTCCCCTGCCATCAGAGTTAGGTAGGGTGCACTGTATCCACAGTAGCGGTAGCTGCACCTACCGCATCCTTTTCCATTTTTACCCTTCTTGTCTACGTTGCCCCCTGTCGGTGACCCCTTGAGTATAAAAGGAGGCCCAAGCGCAACGTAGAAAGGGTTTCGCAGGTTAGGAAAATTCAGAGGCTCGGCCAGTTCGGCTCGTTCAACACCAGGAACACTCTCAAGCTCAGTCTGGCAGCGTCCATCGCTCCTGAGCAAGAATCCAATATACACAAACAAGCAGCAGTAGGGTTTTACGCATCCGTGTGGCCCGAAGCTGGGTAAAATCGCCTCGCGTGCACTACCTCGATCCGCTCTTTGTGCGCTCTCCGCCCCCCCCACCGAACCGAAAGGGGACCTGTCCCCATAGGTGTTGGCGGGAATCAGCATCGCCCCCGACATCTCTGGCGCGCCAGGTAGGGGGCGTCGAGATCGTGCGAACCCGATCCGGCGTGCACGCAAACTAGATCTTCATCGTCATGGCTCCCAAGGAGCGGGCTAGCAAAAGAACGACGCCAGTGCGGCGACAGGAAAAGCTAAGTCATGCAAAACTTTAGATATTTCCTTTCTATATGAGGTTATCCGCCTCGGAGATCTTGTTCTTTGTACGGAAAACCTGTGCGCGGAGGAATCGACTCGTAGCTAGTTGCGCCCTTACTTTGTTTCGAGTCCGCTCAACAACTTAAGTGAGCTGCTAGCGCCCTTACTTTGCTTCGAGTCCGCTCAGCAACTTAAGTGAGCCGCTAGCGCCCTTACGTTGTTTCGAATCCGCTCAACAACTTAAGCGAGCTGCAACTAGTTGCGACAAGATTGCTTGTCGGTAGCGACCCCGCCAGCAGGCTGCTGAAGTTCCGCACTCGGCGCTCGCGGCAAGGGTGCCTGCACCGGCAAGTTTCCCTAGAAAGCGTAGGGTGGACGTACAAAGAGGGGTTGAACAGGAAGATATCATGCGCTATTTATTTGAGATTTCTGCATAGACCTGTATGCCGAGGAGCCTTCTCGGGGCTAGTTGCGCTCCATGTTGCCTCGAGTCCGCTCGGCAACTTGTGCGGTTGCGCTAGAACCAAGAAGGTAAACCTTTCCGAGAGGCGTTGTTCCCGAATAGCCGCTAAGGACCCGTTCCCTCAAGCGCTACTGGCTGGATCGTACGCACCAGAAAGGATTCCAGCAGGCATAGGGAATATGCAGCAAAAGTCGAAATTCGCAAGCAAGTTGAGTGCACTTTGGATGCCAATCACTTGCTATGTTTGAACGCAGTTATGGCCCGGGGGCTGGCAACGCCCTTAGGGCCAATCTTTTCGGCGTCAAGAACGACGAAGTTCTTCGCCATAAGCCTTTCCGGCAACAATCTTGCCGAGAGCCGGTGTCAAGAACGACGAAGTTCTTCGCCATAAGCCTTTCCGGCAACAATCTTGCCGAGAGCCGGTGTCAAGAACGACGAAGTTCTTCGCCATAAGCCTTTCCGGCAACAATCTTGCCGAGAGCCGGTGTCAAGAACGACGAAGTTCTTCGCCATAAGCCTTTCCGGCAACAATCTTGCCGAGAGCCGGTGTCAAGAACGACGAAGTTCTTCGCCATAAGCCTTTCCGGCAACGATCTTACCGGAAGCCGGTGTCAAGAACAACGAAGTTCTTCGCCAAAAGCCTTCCTGGCAACAAGCTTGCCGGAAGCCGGCATCGAGAACGTCAAAGTTATCTGCCAAAGATAAAAGCCTTCCTGGCAATCAGTTTTGCCGGAAGCCGGCATCGAGAACGTCAAAAGTTCTCTGCTGAAGATAAAAGCCTTCCTGGCAACGAGCTTGCCGAAAGCCGGCATCGAGAACGTCAAGTTTCTCTGCTGAAGATAAAAGCCTTCCTGGCAACCAGCTTGCCGGAAGCCGGCATCGAGAACGTCAAAGTTCTCTGCCGAAGATAAAAGCCTTCCTGGCAACGAGCTTGTCGGAAGCCGGCATCGAGAACGTCAAAAGTTCTCTGC
>NC_041386.1:133218720-133224373 GCF_002162155.2 Triticum dicoccoides | reverse complement strand
AGTTCTCTGCTGAAGATAAAAGCCTTCCTGGCAATCAGTTTTGCCGGAAGCCGGCATCGAGAACGTCAAAGTTCTCTGCTGAAGATAAAAGCCTTCCTGGCAATCAGCTTGCCGGAAGCCGGCATCGAGAATGTCAAAGTTCTCTGCTGAAGATAAAAGCCTTCCTGGCAACCAGCTTGCCGGAAGCCGGCATCGAGAACGTCAAAGTTCTCTGCTGAAGATAAAAGCCTTCCTGGCGACCAGCTTGCCGGAAGCCGGCATCGAGAACGACAAAGTTCTCTGCTGAAGATAAAAGCCTTCCCGGCAAGCCAGTATCGCTGGGGGCTATGAGTGCCAAGAATCGTCCACGGCAAACCAGAGTTGCCGAGGGCTGCACTATCAGATAAGTCTTTCATCCCTCATCATGCATCCTCTTATGGACTGGGGAATGCGAAACCACGTTTCTTCCCGGAAACTGCCGTGCTCCCTCGACTCTAGCCCCTGGGGCTCGTTCTCGGGGCCAAGTTTGGTCGTAGTCGCGACAGCAAAGGGATGAAACGAGGAGACCGCACCCACCTCGTTCCTGCCTCCATTAAAAGCGTGAGAAAGGTTGAGCGACGTGGGAAGGCGGCAGGGCCTGTTGCCGGGAGATGAAATGTCTGTCCGAGGGATACCAAGGATTCGCTCCTTGGCGTGGGTTTAACTCGCGAGACAAATAACCCGGCAAGCATTCCCCTTTCATTAAAAAAACATCCCACTCAGGTATAGTCCATAGAGGATGAAAAACATGAAAGAGAGGATTACAAGTTCTAGATACAGCTAAGGCCCGAAGGCTTACAAACTAAAAAGATAAGATGCCCGTAATCCCTTTCCTGTCCCCCTTTTCAGGAGGCAGGTCAAGGAGGCGAAAAGGGCAAAAGGAGTGCCTAGGCGAGCTACGGGTGCCAGAAGACACCAAGGGAACATCCCGGGAGCCGTCCGAAGGCTGGACGGCGACGGCGGCGCTGGAAGCAGGGCTCGAAGACGGGGCGACAGGAGGTCAGCACGCTGTCGAGGGCATCACGCCCTCGTACTCCGGCTTGACGGCCTTGTCGCCTGCCCTCTTCCCCTTCCGCAGCCTCCCTACGCCAGCCGCCCAAGGAGAAGACCCCGGGGAGTTCAAGAAGCCGGCGACGCGGATGAAGGAGTCGCCGGTGCCGCGCAAGGCGGTGCCCGACGCCTAGTCGGACCCGCTACCCCGCCGCCCGCTACCCTCGTCGTCGCTGTCGCTCCCCTCCTCGTCGCTCTCGCTCGAGGAGGAGCCTTCGCTGTCGGAGGAGCTGTCCACGCAGCACTTCGCCCGAGTGCCGAAGCACCCGAAGGCCTTGACGGAGAGGAGATCGCCCTCCATCAACTTAAAATGGAGGGTAAATCCCTCCGTCAAGCTGTGGATGCGGGCGAACGTCTTCCACCCTCGATCAAGATACATCACATTAGGGGCTGGGAATACAACGCGGACTCGCGTGCCGTTGATCCCACAGCCCCTCATGTGCAGTCTCAGCGTCACGGGCGGCTCCACTTCCATCGCGCGCGCAAACAGAGCTGGAAGCCGGAGGCGACGACGAGGCGCCCGGCGCAGCCTGACGAAGAACTCGCAAGGGTTGTCCCCTATATGGACCGCCGTGGGGGGAGGAGCTGCCGGCGGAGGTGAAGCTGACGCGTCGCCCCGTCCGCCTCTTCCCCGAGCGCCTCGACCTCGTCCTCGACCTCGTCCGCGGCCTCGCCCCCTCCCTCTTCCCCTCATGGCTGGCTCTGCCACCACGGGCGCGGAAGAGGGAGAGATGCGCTGTCTGGCGGCGACCCTCGCCGCCACCGATGAAGGGCCTGGGTTCCCTTTCTCCATGGCAGATGAGAGAAAGGGGAGCAGAAGCTGAAGAAAGGAGAAGATGAGAGAGTGCGGGTTTCTGTGCTCCCATCCCGCTCTTTATAAAGGAGCGAGGTGGGGGCTCAGCCGCCCCGCTCAGCGAATCAAGACCAGGGAAGGGCAGGGAGTCGGGGCCAACCCGCTCGCGACGGCCCAGTTTCTCACTCCACCGTCCGTGACCCCAAGCGCATGGGAGCCGCGTGGCGGGGAGGCAGAACTAAGGCAATAGATGAGGCGGCCTCGCTCCGCCCCATGAACGCGGCGAGTGGACGTCCCGAAAACCGCGCACCGGCCCCGTCCAGTAAATGCACCACGCCCTCACACCTACCTCCGTTTAAGGAGGAGGGCGTGAACTGTCTCCATCATCGTGGCCTGACGCATGCTCGGGGGGCTTAGCCCCACGCACGCCACCCACGATCTCTCCCACGACGCCGCGTTTGACGCATGCCGTTCTGGGCGTGCGCGGTAGGAGCGGAGTTAGATTCGGCGTGACCTAGGCCGCGCGTGCCCGTGCACTGTTTTGGGCCTGGCCCAACAGCGCTCGGCACCGTGTATGGCCCAGGCCCGGTGGCTCCTGTCGGTGTACTAGAGTAGGGGTACCCTATTACCCCGAACTCGTGCACGGGCAGTTGCAGCGCCCCGCGGCAAGGCTTGCCGGGTGACCGCCAGGACCCTCCGTGGTTCCCTTGAAGACCATTCAAGAACAAAGTACTCAAACCAAGGCCTCGGCAAGAGGAGCTTGCTGGGAAGGCCAACCAAGGCCCCGACAAGAGGAGCTTGCCGGGAAGGCCAACCAAGGCCCCGGCAAGAGGATCTTGCCGGGAAGAGACAAGACCCCGGCAAGAGGAGCTTGCCGGGAAGGCCACTCAAGGCATACCAAGAAAGCTTGCCGCGACGCGCCCTGCGTCCCGGCAAGATCCAGCGAGCGACAAGCTTCCGGACGCGACAAGACGACGGCCGCGGCAAGGAGCTTGCCGCGGGAAGCCCCCACTTCGTGCCCGCGCTCCAGCTCACCTGCTAACGTGTCGCTCTGGGACTCTCCCAAGCACACGTGGAGGGAGGCCGTGCAGCTAGGGATACGTGGTGGCAAGCAGAGATGAAGAGAAGCCCATCGTGGCAAACGGTGGCGCTCCTAACGGTCACCTTTTGCACTGTTTAGGAGACTCAGACAGGCATTTAATGCCCTTGTCCCCTGCCGTCAGAGTTAGGTAGGGTGCACTGTATCCACAATAGCGGTAGCTGCACCTACCGCATCCTTTTCCATTTTTACCCTTCTTGTCTACGTTGCCCCCTGTCGGTGACCCCTTGAGTATAAAAGGAGGCCCAAGCGCAACGTAGAAAGGGTTCCGCAGGTTAGGAAAATTCAGAGGCTCGGCCAGTTCGGCTCGTTCAACACCAGGAACACTCTCAAGCTTAGTCTGGCAGCGTCCATCGCTCCTGAGCAAGAATCCAATATACACAAACAAGCAGCAGTAGGGTTTTACGCATCCGTGCGGCCCGAAGCTGGGTAAAATCGCCTCGCGTGCACTGCCTCGATCCGCTCTTTGTGCGCTCTCCGCCCCCCCATCGAACCGAAAGGGGACCTGTCCCCATAGGTGTTGGCGGGAATCAGCATCGCCCCCGACAGCATATAAGAGCCACTTTAACATTTTAATTATGGTCTTCTCCTCTCGAACCCCAGAGAACAAGAAAAGAAATAAAACTATTTACACGGGAAAGCTCCCAAAAAGCAAAATAAGAATGAGAAATCTTTTTGGGTTTTCTTTTTAATTACTACTACAAGCATGGAAAAAAAACTAATTAAAAGCTACAACTAATTTTTTCGTTTTTCTTAAGGTTTATTAAACACACAAGAAGAAAGCATAAAAAGGAAAAAAAACTAGCATGGATGATACAATGAAAAAGTATGAGCACCGACAGCTAGCAATGAGTGTGTGAACATGAATGTAATGTTGGTGAGAAATACGTACTCCCCCAAGCTTAGGCTTTTGGCCTAAGTTGGTCCATGGCCACGGCTGGCCTGGCGGATATCCAAAGTTATAGTTGGGGTCATACTGAGATGCAGCAGCTATTGCCTCGTGAGCTGCCGCTTGGAGACGGACCGTCTCCATCCTCCTCTTATACTCGTCTGCCTCCTCCCTGGTTATAACATATCTCCCTTTTGCCTGAGAGTTAAAGAAAGCAGGAGCAGGGAGAGCGACGTGATAGGTGTGTCGTCTGTCAAAGATTAGTTGCTATTGGAGGAACTGATCGTTCCTCTCAACAAACTGATGACGAACCATGGCCTCATAATCTAAATAAACAGGAGGCAACTCAATATCATACCCACGTATGGTATATCAAGTAAATTAGCTAGACAGGTTGCAATAATTCCACCAAAGAAATCTCCATTGAATCTATTATTATGCAACCTACGTGCAACAATGGCTCCCAAATTATAATGTTTATCTCCTAATACAACACTCCTGAGAACACTGAGGTTAGGGACACACATGTGACATGCTTCATCCTTACCATTTATGCACCTACCTATGAAGAGAGCAAAATAATGTATAGCAGGAAAATGAATGCTCCCTATGGTAGCTTGTGTTATATCTCTAGATTCCCCCACCGTTATACTAGCAAGAAAATCTCTATATTCAGATTTGCAAGGTTCATTAGGACTACCCCATTGTGGAAGTTTGCAAGCAGTGTTAAAATCCTCTAAGTCCATAGTATAAGAATTTTCATAAAGATCAAACATGACAGTTTGAGAATTGCGTGATGATGAAAATTCAAACCTTCTCACAAAGGAATCAGTGAGATAGTGGTACTGGCGGCACTTATCTGCCTCGAAGCTCTCAAGATCAGCATTACACACATATGTGTTAAATTCTTCCTTGATTCCTGCTCGATCCATAAAGTCTTCTGATGGCCATTCACAAGTCTGCACCTGAGCCTCCCTCGGTGGTTCATCATCGGCATCGCGTATGGCGAGCCTGGGTCCTTGCTTCCTTGAAGAACCACCTTGGTACATTTTCCTAAACATATTTCTTCCTCTGAAAAATTTCTGAAATTTTAGTAACTTCAAAATAAAAGTGAACCAAACTCAACAAAATTGATAGCAACTACTCCTACAAGTGCCTAAAGGCAATATCATGCATCAAAACTACTTTTGACCACATAAATTTGACATGCAAGCTCAAGAACAGGGTCACCTAAGCAGCAAAAATATGCAATGAATAAAGCACTAGAATAAAAACTAATTGGACCATTGGAGGAGTCACATCACTACAAAAAAAAGACACATCTGTGACATTTTGGGCCGAACGAAAATTTTTCTGTCATACATATGACACTTCTATGATGATAATTGTGACAAAACCCGGTATCATCATAGATGTGGTGGGCTCCTACCTCTATGACAAAAAATCATGACAGAAAATGGACTTTTCGTCCTGGGCAGGCCGGAGACGCAGCTGCATGACATTCTTTGGGCCGTCCATGACGGAAAAAACCATGGTAGAAGCAAGGGGGAAGAAAATTTTGGGGAGTTCCCGGTTACGGTGGGAGGTCGGGGGCCGAGAGATGCTCGTTTCTCTCGTACACGTACGCGCATGTGTGCGAGGCGTTGGCTCTAACTAAACCCGAGCGAGGTGTTGGGCTCTAACTGAACCCGAGCGATTACACTGCAGGCTACGCATTACTGAACCCGAGCGATCGATCGATGGCTGTTAACTGAACCCGATCGAGCGATTCCTTGGCTACTGCTGCTAACTAAAGCCGATTGAC
>NC_041386.1:133180827-133218498 GCF_002162155.2 Triticum dicoccoides | reverse complement strand
GAACAGTAGACGGTGGAGGGGTGCCCGCGGAGGGGTGGATGAACAGGACCCCCGTGGTGTGGAGGGTAGGATGAACAGTAGACGGTGGAGGGGTGCCCGTGGAGGGGTGGTTGAACAGGACCCTGTGGTGTGGAGGGCTGGATGAACAGTAGATAGTGGAGGGGTGGTTGAACAGTAGCCGGTGGAGTAGCGCGCGGTGGAGGCTGGATGAACAGGAGCCCGTGGAGGCTGGAGGAGGTCGACGGTGGATGAACAGTAGCTCGTGGAGGCTAGAGGGGGTCGACGGTGCGGATGAACAGTATCCTGTGGAGTCCCGTTTTGCGGTACGCCACACCCCTCCCGATGAACAGGACCCCCGTTTCGACCGTAGCGCTCCAACACAAGTCTGTTTCCTCCGTTTTGTGGTACGCCACACCCCTCCCGATCAATAGGACCCCCGTTTCGACCGTGGGAGGTCTGTTTCCTCTGTTTTGCGGTACTCCACACCCTCCCGATCAACAGGACCCCCGTTTCGACTGTAGGAGGTCCGTTTCCTCCGTTGTGCGGTACGCCAGGCCTCGTTTCCATCGGCTCTTCCGTCCAAGCCCTCCCGATGAACACGACCACGCATTCTGTTCCGACCCATGAACACGGCGACGACGCTGTTTCTCCGTTCCGACCCAGCCATGCACACGAGCCCTCGCCGTACGTATGCGTGAGTAGGCGTTCGAGACCCCGCCCGTATGTACACATACGTGGTCGTATTTTCTTTCTTGCACCCTGGCCGTTGTACATACGTGTAAATGCTACGTGCCCGCCTCTACTACAACACGTGCGCGCCTCTACATCCACCATTATATATGTACGTACATGTTCGCGACCAGAATGACAACGCTACGTACGCTTCGACCAGGTGGGTCCCGACTCTCAGGCACTTCCTTGCCTGCGAAGATGTAGCTGGTGGGTCCCTACAGTCAGGGGGCGAAATACGGTGGCCCGTCCGATGGCTCCCCGCTGTCAGGTGGAGGAATAATTATTTTGCACGTAATAAGGAGGCACTTCCTTGCTGCGGCCGTGGACCCAGCTGTCAGCCTCTCCACGTACAGTCCACGTCCGATGGAAGTCGTTCCTTGACCACTTTGACCTTGCCGCCCCGAGAGCACCAGGGCGGTGGACGACAGCGAGGCCTAGGAAGGGGACGACGCGGAGCTGGGGAAGACGCAGCAGTGGATGCCCACGCGTAGAGCAGTACGAGGGTTCACTGGTTTGCTGCGGTGTGAGGCTGTCGTCGCCGCAGAATAACAGGGCATGTGGGTGAGTAGAGGGATGACCTGGCCAGCGGTGGGAGTAGTAGGGGCGGTGAGGCCTCCGCCGCATCTTAGCCGGCCATGGGAGGTAGTAGCACGAGGCACGACCGGCGCTGGTTTGGGCAGCTGGAGCAAGAAGACCAGAGGTTGAAGAAGCACTACGGCCATTGGATGGACATCGTACGGTTACTGGAGCTAGAATCGTGCATATTGACTAAGTTGACAAAGCCCTCCATGCCCGTCAACTTAGTAGGCCCACAAGTCAGCTTCCCAGCAAGGTGGGTCCCAGCTAGCCGGGGGAGTATTCATTTTTTTGTGCGTAATAAGGAGGCACTTCCGGTGGGTCCGAGCTGACAGCGGGGGGAACGTTTTTTCGCGAAATACGGTGGCCCGTCCGGTGGGTCCCAGCAGTCAGGGGGAAACGATTTTTTTCGCAAAATACTGGTGGCCCGTCCGGTGGGTCCCTACTGTCAGGTGGAGGAATAATTATTTTCTGCGTAATAAGGAGGCACTTTTTTGCGGCTGCCGTGGACCCAGCTGTCAGCCTCTCCACGTACAGTATTCTTCCGATGAAATTCGGTCGTTGACTACACTAACCACGGTGCACCGACAGCACCATGGCGGTGGACGACGACGAGGCCTAGGAAGGGGACAACGCGGAGCCGGGGAAGATGCGGCAGTGGATGCCCATGCGGAGAGGAGTATGAGGGTTCACTGGTTCGGCTGCACTGCCGTCGCCGCAGAATAATAGGGGGTGTGGGTGAGTGGAGTGGAGGGATGGCCTGGCCAGCGGTGGGAGTAGTATGGGGGCGGTGACGCCTCCGCGGCAGCATAGCCGGCCACAGGAGGCAGGAGCAGGCAGCATGACCGGTACTGGTTTGGGCGGCTGGAGCAAGAAGACCAGAGGTTGAAGAAGCACTACAACCATTGGATGGACATCGTACGGTCAGTCGAGCTAGAATCGTGCATATTGACTAAGTTGAAAAAGCCCTTCGTCCCCGTCATCTTAGTAGGCCCACTATACTGGGTCCCAGCTAGCAGGGGGAGTATTCATTTTTTTGTGCGTAATAAGGAGGCACTTCCTTGCGTGCGAAGATATAGCTAGTGGGTCCGAGCTGTCAGCGGCGGTAACGTTTTTTTCACGAAATACAGAGGCCGTTTCGGTGGGTCCCAGATGTCAGGTGGAGGAAATCATTATTTTGTGTGTAATAAGGAGGCATTTCCTTGCGTGCGGCCGTGGACCCAGCTGTTAGCCTCTCCACGTACAGTCCACTTCAGATGCATGTCGGTCATTGACCACGCTGACCATGCCACGCCGAGAGCACCAGGGCGGTGGACGATGGCGACGCCTAGGAAGGGAACGACACGGAGGCAGGGAAGACTCGGCCGTTGTTTTTGTTTCCCACGCAGAGGGGAGTACGACTGTACGAGGGTTTATTGGTTCGTCTGTCATCGTTGGAGAATAACAGCAGGTGTGGGTGAGTAGAGGGATGGCTAGGCCAGCGATGGGAGTACGGTGGGGCGGTGAGGCCTGCGCGGTAGCACAGCCGGCCGCGGGGAGGAGGGAGCAGGCAGTCCCGCCGGCGCTTGTTTGAGCAGCTGGAGCAGGAAGAGCAGAGATTGAAGAAGCACGACGGCCGTTGGATGGACATCCAACAATATACAGGCCATCTGTGCAAAGCCTCAAATCTGTGGAAAACAACATACAACCCATCTACCATTATTTCAAATAATTTATAGCCCATTTGCTAATTCTTACGGATTTTTTTGGAGCCCATATTCTTTATGTTAGCATTACAGCCCATATTGTGGCCACGGTTAAAAAATTATACTAAATTTTGCATATCTCGAGGCGGTGTGAACTGTTTTTAATCCCGAAATTTCGAGTCACATTCAGACTGATTTTAAAAATAAATGTATATCAACATAAAATCCAATAAATTGTCCACGCATAAAAATCAATGCAATTTAAAATCTCGAAAAGAAAAAAAGATATTTGAAATTAATTACCGGTTTGATGTGTTTTAAAAATGTACAACCCATTTCTCATTACTGATAGGCCATTTTCTCGGCTAGCCGAATGAAGTTCTCCTCGTCTTGAAAGATTTGCAGCCCAACAGGCCTGATAAAGCGACTTACTTGACAAATCACAAAAAAACTGGGCTAGCCATTTTCAGAAAGAAAAAAAACTACTGGGCTGGTCTGTGGTAAACATAAAAGAAAAGGCTGTCTAGACAGGCCAAAGTGTCCCGCACAGCCCAGTTGACACCCTGCTTCCGTCTCAAAAACAAATTAGATAAATGCCACTCCAATTATTGCGATTCATAAAAATGCCACTGCAATTTCCAAACTTTGAAAAATGCCACTGCAATTTTTGCAAACTTTGAAAAACGCCACCGCAGTTCGCAAACTTTGAAAAACGCCACTCCCGACTTCGAAAAATGCCACTAGAAATGGCATGAAATGGCATTTTCAAAGTTTGGAAATTGCAGTGGCATTTCTCGGATACACCAGATTTGGAGTGGGATTTATCAAATTAACCCAAAACAAAAATAACTAGGCGAGTTGCTGGGTCCCTGGTGTCAGCCGCTCGTTGTGCAATTCTCTCATTTATTGACTACGTTGACAATGGCATGGGACCCAGATGTCAGAAATCCACTAGGAGGAGCCATTTTTTTCTATTGTCTTGAAAGAAGGAGGCACTTGCTCG
Source organism: Triticum dicoccoides (assembly GCF_002162155.2). NCBI lineage: Eukaryota > Viridiplantae > Streptophyta > Magnoliopsida > Poales > Poaceae > Triticum > Triticum dicoccoides. The sequence goes on along the minus strand of NC_041386.1, from coordinate 133,214,502 downwards.
CGTACGAGCTTGTCAGTTTCTTCAGAGGTAGGCATTTTTATTCAAAAAACTGCCACTTCGCATCTTGCGTCGCAAATAAAACTACCAGGAGCGCATTTGTAGGCTAGCTAGTGATCGATCAGTAACTTGTAAACACTAAGTGAACAGAAATAAGTAACTGTTAATGCATCTCAATGATTCATAGATCATATACAAATATGTAGCTCCAAAAGCAAAGATCAGCCACTTTGGATCTTGCGTCGCAACTAAAACTAACTAGTACGATTCCCATACATAAGATCAACATGTTAATGCATCTCAATGACTCACAGATCATATACAAATATGTAGCTCCAAAAGCAAAGATCTAGAAAAAACATATGTTCTTCCTACTAAAATGGATGCTTCTATTGGCCAACATTCAGTACAGACTGAAAGACAAATTTGTTTGTGAAGTCTACAATTCCTCTTGCAAACATAAGTGGTTTCACCAACAGCTGGAACCATGAGAATGAACCAGACATGATGGAGGAACATGCACTGCAATATGATTTGGTCTTCCCTCAATCACACTGTGAGACTATTTTCGGAATACAAACTTTAACTTAGGCCAAATGATGTCCATTTTATAATCAGAACAAAGCAATGAAGCACCTAGTGTTGGCCAATAAATAGTACAGTACTACTTTTCTGCAGTCCATGAAGTGACTATCCAATCTTTCTGTGTCTATTTTCAAATGGCACTACATGCAGTGACTATACTATTCTCTTGTGCAGTTCAACCAAAATTGCGGGCACTTTGTTGGTTTGCCAAATAGCAACGGGCAGACATCTCTGTCTGCACAAATAACAAGAAGCTAGTAAACATATACCACACCTTGTATTTTTGGTTTAAACATGTCTCTTCCGCTTAGCATCTGTCATGTTCTGCACTGGACAATCTGATATGGTTACGTTTTGCCCTTGACAATTTCATACTGAATTGATTTGCTGGTTCAGAGCAGAAATATAGCGCCTATTCTTCATCAGACCAAGGATATCCATGTTCGCAGTGATGGAAGAGGTGAAATCGATACAACTGAAATTGAGCATCAAATCATTGAATCATGTCCTGCACCTCCAATGTAGGTCCACCCTGCCAATAAATTCACATGCAAACCACTAGTATTACTATCTAATGACAGTACAAAAAGAGTAGCAAGATAGTAGCAAACCATGTACCTTCGTAATGAACAGCTCATAGTGCCACCAATTGGATATAAAGGTTGGGAAAAAAACATGCTCCTAATGTTGAACCAGTTGGACTTTTTGTGCAGTTCCACTAAAATTGAGCATCCCTGTTTGCATAGATATTGAAAGTGTGATTACTCTAAAAGTGGCACTAGTTGAAGCATAGACTCACAAATATAAGAATTCCAATTTCTTAATGGGAAAAGGTAGCAAGACTGTTTCTAACCACATGTTTGAAGGAATAAATAAAGCAATAGTGGATGATGTGAGGAAGGCATACATAGTTTTTTTCTGGAAAAGTGAGCCATTCCTGACCTTTCCTCTTCTTTTAAGCAATTTTTGTGCAGTTCTACCAAAATAAAATGCCATCACTGCCTTAACAATTCAGTGACACTGTACAAAAGGAAATGACTTAACATTACATCATGATGTCAGGTATGTAGTCGACATGCATTAGAGACAAACATACAGACCTCCTCAAGAGAACAGCCGGAGGAGGAGGTGCCCACTCTTGACCTTTCCTCTTGTCTTCATAATTGTCTTTGCAGTTTAACCAAAATAAAATGACATCAGCGCCTTGGCATTTTGGTGACACTGTACAAAAAAAATTAACTTATCTCATGAAAGTGAGGTATGTAATCTATAAGCATTATCAATGCAAAAATCTGACGGGAGTAAAAAGTTTCATCATTGGTATACTGGCTGTGCAACAACATTAGAATGCCTTATAGCTGAAAAATCTTTAATACATCCACAATCAACAGCTAACCCTGAAATAATCCAGTGACATTAAATGGCATTGCTTAAATTTATGGGTGGCATTAGACTGGGAGTGGCATTAGTTAAATGTGGCATCACTTTAGCAGTAGCATTGCTTGACTTGACTGCTGGCGTTATACTAACAGCAAAAAAAGTGGCAATAAGAGCATGGGAGGCACCAGTACGATGTACCTCCACGGACGCAGAGTGGTGAGGGAGGTATGGTTGCCCAGAGCAACAAATATCCAGGCAGCATATGTGGATTACGGTCCCATTTTTGTTCTCTTTAGCCACCTTTTCCTATGCGAGGACAACAAACCGATCGACCTAGTCATTCTCTATTGAGTTGTCATGCCTTTCTACCCTTCTTCAACCAAGAGACACGAGACTCGTTCCTTAGCTACTGATTTTCCCCTTTTCAACCTAGATGCGGGTTTGATGCCTACTCTCTTGGACAGTACAGTCTCCCTTCCTTTCCTTATTCAACCCAGACATGGATTAGTCTGCATGAAGTAGGGTTTCCTTTAATAGTGCACATTATAGTTTTTGTCTGCGTGGCCAGCAGAGTAGAGGATAGCAAATTGGGAAGATGGTGGAGTGGAAAAAGATCCACATGCAACGACGTAGCAGATGGGGCAATAGAACAAGGTTATGGCTCAAAAAGAGGTAGCATACCTGAGGGTCGACGGGAAGTGGCTTCAATCGTGGTCGTCGTCCTCCGCACACACTACGGCAACGTGCTTGGGGACGGAGGTCATCCCGCGCGGGCGCTAAGTTTGAGAGGATGGCCTTGTCGTTAGTGCGTGACCTCGCTCCCCGACGACAAGTGCGTCAACGCTGCACGTCCTTCTCTTCCCCGGCGGACTTGTGACCACCGGTGAGGAGGGAGAGAGGGGCCGTCTTTTTTAGATCTGGAGAAAGGGTGGTAGTGTGAGAAGCAAGTGGGCATCCCTTACCAAGAAAGCGCTGAAGCTCCTGCCTATATATATCTTTTTTATACTACTAGTACTGGAGGTGGGGGAGTGGTAGAGTAGTTTATATTTTCTCTGCGTACAGTACCAGTTAGTCGTGCTTCAAAACTGATCGGCGCGCCATTAAAAAAATAAAGGTCGATAACTAATGCGGCACCTCGGGCCAACGCGACCAGATCGCATTACACGAGAAATTACACACCATGTTTCGTTGACATGTGGTCCCATTCCAACATATCAGTGAGATGACGGCGAGTAGTAGGAGTATTTCCGAACGGACGTGTAGGCCAGGGCGCCTCTTCGTGAACCGTGGCAAACTCGCAACCGTCCATTGACTCTTCGCCTTTCCCTCTTGATTTGGAACTGCTGTCGCACGCTCTTCCTCTCCCTCCTCCATTTTCCTTCAGCCCTTCACCCTTTCTTCTGCCATTGTTCGATCGTCTTCTCCATGGAGGGAACAGGCTGGAAACGACCTTGTTATTCTTGCCCCGATCTGAAAGATGACGTGGTGGAGGAACTCATTGATCGGTGCGACGTCATCACCTCGGCTATCACAGCAGGTTCGTTCCAGCCCATTCTCGACTAAACTAATAACATCATTGCAAGGAACCCAAGGGTCAAGGAGCGGTTTGATCTCCCCTATCTTCTTCGCTGTGACACTGATGACTGGCGCCGGCACGATGGAGGCCTCGCCCTGTGCAAGTTGATTCCGCTTGATAATGATACGTGTGATGTTAAGATGCCATCGCTTGAGGGCAAGGCTTGGGCGGGCGCAAATGGAGATTGGGTTGTTTACATTGGGTCCAACTGCGAGTGGGAACTTGTGAATGTGTACACTCGTCCCCGGGTTCCACTTCCAAAAATCTAAGCACACTGCCCAGAGGTTGAGCACACCAGTAATGTACGCACGTTCAAATATGATCATGGTGACTGTCGTCGACGGAAGATAGCAATTTGTCAAGTTCCCAACCGCTCTTGGAATTACAAAAACTATGATGTTGTTGCTATCTTTGACAAGCTTGTTGCCGTCCTTCATGGTTTCACTCGATGGATATTGCTCAAAAATCAGTTTATGTACATGGATGAGTACTGTGATGCAATTGAATACGAGGGCCTTGTGTTTGCTGCCACCACTCGTGGCACTATTTTTGCATGGCATCCTCATTGTTTCGGTACATTTGTCTTCCACCGTAATTATAATTGTTTCATCCACATGCATGCGGGTTAGCAAGTTTCCCTTTAATAATTAACCTTCTCCTTGTGTTTCCAAGGTCCTGTGAACATCCCACCACCTATACTTGAAGATTTTTATAACCAAGGGGGAGATGACGATGGTGATGATCACGAGCATGAGGACGAGAAGCGCCGATATACTCTGTGGTGCCTGGCAACTAATTCCGATGGATCACCTCTTCTTGTGTGTATACAGCCCACTGCTGATGTTACTGCTAAGGAAGCAGGTGTAGTCTCCCATGGTCGCACTCTCCGGACCTATTCCAACACCCGTTGCATGGTATTCCGGATGGATACTAGGGTGCTAGCGCCAACTCCTTCTCCCTGGCACAGAATTGATAGTCTTGGAGAAAACTTGCTCTTCATTGGACAAAACTATCCGATGATGGTGAAAGGTGATCCAACTGTTGTTGACACATTTATGAGAAGCAACTATGTCTATACCTCGGACATTTGGGTGGTTCCCTACCCTGGTACTGATATAGTAGGCCGCTTCAGCCTGGATGATCAGTCATGCATTGGTCTCCAGATCGACAACGGATGGCCCGTCCCAGAGAATCACTTGTGGTTCAAAGCAAGCGTTTCCAACGCCGCGGAATGGTTGAGTTGAAGTTCATTTCATGGCTTGTTATTTGTTGTGTGGTGAAAACTTTAGTATTTATAATGTATCCTCGTTGTCGATGTGGGTTGATGACTTGTTGTACTATGTAATAAAATGATATGTCTGTGATAAACTTACTAAATTTATGAATGGCTTTCGAGTCGCTTCTCTGAGTGAGTGGTGCGACGTGGCAAAAAAATATTTTCCGAATACATAATTGTACGTGCATTGCAACATGTTATCGGATGAGGCCAATCAACAATAGTAGTACACTATTTGTACTAGCTTCACATGCTTCGCGCGTCGGGCGGGTGTTTTTATTGTAGCCATATGTTAATGTGTTCGTTGTACGTAACCAGCACCTCGAATCCTCGATATACTAGTAGTATAGTATATAGTAGGAGTAAGTAGTAGGAGTAGTAGGGTGGCATGGGCCAGAACAAGCATTCACATCCAAGAGTACGGCACACGCCACCACCACGACATCCATCTGACACCATATTATTTCTTGGAGTCCATGCGAGAGCAATCTCTTCAACCTCGTCGTTTCTCTAACTTCAGCCATCACACGGCGGGTGAGGTGGGGGTTTGCCGATAGTCGGTTTCCTTAACTGTGGTCCCACTTGTAAGGCCAACTCCAACACACGACCCCAAACGGACCTCCGTTTTGCACGAACTCCAACGATAATTTTGACTACTCCTGTAGTAAGTTGGATTAGTGCCTTCTCGATGCATTCATTGTTGATCTGCGGAGGCTCGATCTTGCGTGTTTCTTTCTTCTTCGAGTGTAAAGAAGTAGACGTTGCTTCCTCGCATCTAGTCTCATGTCTAGCCTCTATTCTATACTAGCTAAAAGTGATAGAACATCTACTAAATTGCACTCTATCAATATATGGATGTACTCTTCTTCCCAATACAAAAACTTGCATCCATTCTACTCCCTCCGTTGCACAATACTACATGTCTTCTATTTGTCAAAATATATATGTATCTAGACATGTCTTAGTATATAGCTACATCCATTTTTGGACAAATGGAAGTCAAGTATTTTGGAACGGAGGGAGTACACAATATTTTTTTTAAGTTAGCACAACTAGTCCAATCCGAGAGCAGAACCGAAGATTTGGTCGGGTTCTTCCTCCTTTTGCCGACACGTGGGACATCCAGCATCCAGGTCGTGTCATGAAAGAGAATAGAGTGGTAGTTGAAGCCACGAGATGTGCATCTTGGGTTAAACTGTAAATAGAATCTTACTACTCTTGAGTAACTCCAAAAGCGGCCACCGAAGATCTTTATTGGATTTGTTTTTCATCACCAGCACGTCGAGGTGAAAGATGTGCAGGTTTAGTGGGTCCTCTTGTATTTTCACTGACATGTGGGGCTGCATGTGAGCAAACAGATGATGGGCTCCGCGCGTTCGTTGGCTGACTGAGAAGAGAGATAGAGGAGGACTGAGCACGGACTGCAGGAAATTTGTTCTACGTACCTTGATATAGGCTCGATATAGTGGGGTGGCATGGGCCATAACTAGCATTCACGTCTAGCAGTACGGCACACGCCACCCACACGAGTTCCATCCGACACCAATTTTCTTGGAGTCCATGCTACAACCATCTCTTCTCCCTCCTGTCCTCTTTTCTCAGCCATCCCATGGTGGGCGGGGTGGGGGTTTGCCGATAGTCGGTTTGCTCAACTGCGGTCCCACTTGTAAGTGAAAATGCAACACCGCACGCATTCCCGCTTGAGCGGTGTGCCGGACCAACCGTGTGGGGATGCGATGCGAACATGGCAGACTTTTCCTTTTGAACTCGTAACTTGTAAAATTTGAGTCTGCTCCATGGCGCAACCGATAGATAGAAAATAAGGATTTTGCCTAGAGTAATGAGAAGTTTGCTTCTGGCGCCGTTCATGCATGGAGTACGTACGAAAATTATAAAGTTGATGCGAAAGGTAAGATAATTACTGTAGTATCATGTACTACTACATGGATTTGACGGAAAGATAAAAATACATACGGATCCATCAATGTTCAACGACATCCTCACGTACTAGTGCGCCGGGTCACCAACCGACGTGTGAGGAGCAGCGGCGTTGGCGGCGAGCTCAACGTGCTTCTGAACAGTGTCGTCCAGGGTTGCCCTGCGGTCCAAGAAGGCCAATGTCCTATCGTCCTCCTCTTGCATGTACTAGTCCTTGTGGACGATTTGCGTGTAGACGTGGGTGATTATGTCGATGGTGTCTTGCTGCGCCAAGCGCTGCGCGGCGAGCGCGACCTCGAGGTGGACATTCTCCGGCGTGATGGCGGGCAGTCGCAGGGCCACCAGTGCGTCGAAGAGGTTGTTACCATAGTGGCCGTTGAGGGTGGCGGGCATCGCAGAGCCTGGGCGCGTCGGCTGGAGTCTTACGTCAAAGTCGTCCGCAAGCTTCTTGACGACGGTGAACTTGTCGAGGAAACCGACGAGGACCTCGTCGAACAAGGATACGAAGCTATCGTCCAAGCGGCTCCTCGCCCTGGCGGCCTCAAGCAATACTACCTGCCGGGCCGCAGGCCGACGTCGTGGACCATCTGGCACGCCGGCTGATGCTCGCGCTCATCGCCTCCATGGGTCTAGCGTAGCTTCTAGTCAACTGATCTTGCGATTCGAGTGATCACTCAGCCCTTGGTTAGCGTGCGTAGGTGCGTAGGATTTCGTACTACTCCTCGGCCCTCTACTGCACCTGCCTTTGGCTGTATGATAGGTGGGCCAGCCACCCCCTGGGGCCATGTGTCATTCACCTCCTGACCCGTCTCTCACATGCACCCTGCTAGTGTATATACTCCCTCCTTTCCGGTTTATAGGGCTTATCTCAAAATTTTAGTTTTTCCATTTCATAAGGCTCAATTTGGTTGTTTTCCATCACATGTTCAGATTGCAAGGTGCATTAAATCATTGCATGCAAGTACTAAGAGAAAATTGACCAATGCATGTAATTTATGCATGCATGCATTGCAATTAATGCATTGGTAAACATACTTTTTTGAGGAAAACAAGAGCATTAATTGGGTGCTTTTGCAAACTACAAAAAGTATTCCACCACTCACCATCTACCTTGGTTGGTGAGAATTTTGAATTGAGCCTTATAAACTGGAAAGGAGGGAGTATAGTGGTTTTCTTTTTCTCTCCATATCAACTATTTTATATTGCGTATGTGTCATTCAAGAGTGAAATGATGGTTGCTTCTTCCGACTAACTTACTGTGTGATTTGACTGCTCCTTAGTGGCCCCTACACGTACTCCCCCTACGTGTATGCAATAGCCACATGTACACATGGACGCAAAAACGCGCGCGACGCCCTAATGCATGCATGTCCGAGCACATGACGGAACACACACGGCGACGCTCAAGTGCTCAACCTACACGTGCATGCACACACATACTCAGTCAGGGTGAGCTAGTGACCGTATGAACACCGGAAAATATATATATTGAGCGCAATGAGCGTATTATGAAGTCCACTGACCGTACTTTTACAAATATACAGTGACAGATAATGTATTTATCTCGTTTGAAATTAAGCGGAGAGGAGGCAGCATGGACTAGCATTAATATGGCTTAACCGGAGAGGAGGCAGCATGGACTAGCATTACTTTGCTGTGTCCCGTCAACTTGCCGAACGAGGAGAAGGTTGCAGGACGGGAGAAGCTTGTGCGCGGTGGCTCGCAGGACAAGGAGAAACTTTTGACTAATGCAAGCTCTCCCTCGCTCAGGCGGTGGACGTGCAACAGTTAATTCAGTGTCAGATTGCCAGAAGCATACTACACTATACTACTAGGAACCGGATGGAGGAGCGTCTGCACTCTTATTATAATTTTAAAATGTGATAAAGCAATCTTCAACACATTTGGTTCTCTTTGAGGGTTCTCGCATGTGATAATGGAAGTTGATTGCATGGAACACTCGCAAAAATTCTCGCTCAATTCTAGCTCATATCCTGTTACAAATAGTAGTGCTCAGTAATATTTCCTCTTTTTTTGTTATTCATCATGTAAACAGGTCAGCAAACCTTGCGGCGCATCTTCGTGCGAACCGTGCTTGCTGCACTTTGAATGTGGCCGAGAGCTGGCTTGATGAAACACCTCGCTTCCTACTTCTTTTTTTGGCTTCCTAGTGACCAGTGTCTTGGCTGATTGTCCTAAGAATGCTTATATATGAATAAAGCTCTCTCATTTACCCACAAAAAAGATTAAGCCATATTAACCAGAAAGGAGGGAGTATGGACTAGCACTACTTTTTGGTGTGTCTCGTCAACTCGTAGAACGAGGAGAAGCTTGCAGGACAAGGTGAAGCTCGCTTACGCCTTTTGACTAATGCAACCAACCCTCGGTGGACATGCATCAGTCCATTCGCTGTCAGATTGTCAGAGGCATACACTGTAGTACGCAACATGTGGAGTACCATCATTGTTCGACTTCACGAAGGGGCGAAGAGTCAAGCGCGGTACTAGTACGCGTACTTGGTTTTGCACCTTCATACTACTCCACCCTCCGTCATAGTTTACAGGGCACGCTTCATTATGATGCATTTCTCTCAATGCATTTCCACCACCAGAGAGACTTTAGACACGTTTGGTTTAATGCTCAATTAATTAGGGCGTGGTAACCGCAATCAAGTCCACAATTTTCTCTCCATGTACTGTACTACTACGGAGTGCATGCATGTGTGTACCCGGGGTGGAAGCACTGCATGCATGTGTGTACGCATTATTCCCTCTAGTAATAGACGCCGTGCTATAACTACCAATGCTATTTTTCAGGCCGATCGCTAGTCGCCTTGGTCCCACAGATTTTTTTTTTCATTTTTTTGAAGCGCGCTATATAAACAGTGATGGATGGAGTAGTATGAGCGGATTCAAAGAAGAGCATATTGATGGTTGCTTCTTCAGAGCAACTTACAGTGGAAAGGTGGGGCTTATGATTTGACTGCTCATTACCCACTATTAATGCGGCGCAACGACCGGGCTGAGTCTCCTATGAGGTTGTGCACTACCCCCTCGGTTCTTAAATATACTCCGGAGTATTTGTCTTTCTAAAATATGTTGAAATCTCTATTAAGACGAATAGAATATTTAGGAACGGAGGGAGTACACATACGAAGCAAAATGAGTGAATCTACACTCTAAAATATGCCCGTTTGAAATTTGTAAAAAGACAAATATTTAGGAACGAAGGAGTATAATTTCGTGCATGGCACATGGACCCGGATGATGAAGAGGCTTTGGCAATGCTATCAAGCTTCCAGCATTTGTTTACATAATTGACGTACTATACAAATAATTTTCCAGTGACATGAAATTGTACAATGGTGTGAGCTTTCAACTTTTGTTTCGTGTGTCTTGCCATCGATGCTCTTTCAGAAACAATTAAAAACTAACTTCCATGCTAATGCATGTCAATTATTAGCAGATCAGAGCTAATAATTACATCACAACTGAAGACAAAGTTGTGAGAAGGTGTTAAATTAAAATTGATCCATGCTTTCATTGGCAGCAACGTCCCCCCAGCTCTGTCTAAATCAACAAGGCATGTTGGGAAAAAAGTAGCTGTCTGGAGCATGCAACATTCCGATCATTTTGTGCAGTTCCACTAAAATAGAGCTGAGCGTCCTTGTTCCAAAGATATCAAGTGTGATTACGATAATATAGGACTGCTGATGAAACAATAAACACACAAATAGAAGCCGGTCACCTTTGCGGCCTCTCTTAAGACTAACTAGTTGGAGAAGATTAGGCTCGGAGTTGGATGAGGAGGATAGAGCAAAACCAATCCCCCTTTGTGCAGTCGCACTGAAATGTAGAGACGTTGCCCGTGTGACATTTTAGTACAACTGCACAAAACACTCTTAAGAGAACAGTGATTTGTGCAATTCACCAAAAGGTCGCAATAGCAACGAGGTGAAATGGATAGCCCTGTTTGCAAAAAAGAGGTAGAAAGGAAACAATTATTGGACAATAACAGTTGATGACACATGCGACGACAAAAAAGAAGCATATTCCTTGTCCTAAGGGAAGATAACAACACGGTTGTGTTTGTCTAAAACGGTGTGAGGACGAGAATGCAATATGGAAAGTACGCCGGACGAGCTACGTTTTGGGCAAAGAACTATAGAAGATCCACATGCAGCGACGTGGGAAAATGGGCAGTGCAGCAAGGTCGGAGGGGATACCTGGAGGTCGTCGGGATGTAACTAGGTGAGCAGTGGTGGGCGGAATCTGCGAGGAGGTGGTGTAGGCCCTGCCGTGTCGGAGCTGGTCAGAGAGAACGACGTGTATCGCAGATCGGGACGTGCTTCCTCGGTGCCGTTGATCAGAGAAACGATGCACTTCCTTCCTTTCCCCTGGTGGACGAGATGCGGCCGAATCAGTGACCAACGGTGAGAGAGAGAGAGGCCACCACACTCCCTTTCCCCCGGCGGACGGGATGCGGCCGGATCAATGACCAACGGTGAGAGAGAGAGGCCACCACACTCCCTTCCCCCAGCAGACGGGATGCGGCCGGATCAGTGACCAACGGTGAGAGAGAGAGAGGCCACAGGAACCTTGTGTGAGATACTCTGAAGAGCGGACTACCTTTTCCTCCATAAAAATCGTTTTATATTCTGTGTACGTGCCATTGAGCGCTATAACTTTATTTAAAAATAACGCGGCAATGCGTCATGTCGAACTTTGTTTCGTGCACGTGTGGTACATGACCTCCCTAGGTAGAAAACCGCTACAGCGTTCAAATTAGCACGTGGGCTGCCATTTTGTAAAGAAATGAGCTCCACCGTGTACCCGCGCAGGTGTGGCTGGGCACGAAGCGTGAGTACGTGCACTGTGCATCTATTCTCTTCTTGTATACGTACACCACCTACGTGCGGTTGTGAAAGAGAGATACAAACCTAGAGAGATATAGTGTGTGGGTTCTTGAGAGTTTTTTTTGGGGGGGCGGTCAATCAAAAAATTTAACATATGCAATGTGTGTGAAATAGAGTCCTGGATATAACATATATATAGTGGGGGCGATCCACGAGAAGAGAGTGGAGGTATCATCAGCTTGAGGTGTCTATAGAATCGAAGAGAGGGATGATGTGTGTGTGTGTGTGCGCGCGCAATTGATAAAGAGTGCCATCGAATTTGTGTGTGCCCACGTCAAAGATGTAGAGTGGCTAGCCTACTGGAATGTGAGATGGGACATGTGCAGTTTGTCTCTGTGGCATGGATACCTACCTGCAGCGCTCGACTATCGGTGTGTGGTGGGGGAAGAGGGAGGCCCAATTTACTATAGAGGTACAATGGCTGGTATATGTGTGGAGGAGGAGAGAGGCCTGCCTCATGTATTAAGGAGATCGATCTGCCTCATGTATTAAGGGAGATCGATCGGCATCCATGAATATGTGCAGGAGATGAATAAGGTTGGGAGAGAGACAGAGCTAGAGTGTTGGAGGGGGTGGTAGTGGAGTTGCTTCTAACAAATGGTGGGATAGGCTTGCTAGACAAACGGAGGGCATGCCCACAATATCAATAAGAGAGGAGATGGCTGCTTGTTGTCTGTGCACGTGTGTCTGAGAGACGGGTCAGGAGGCATGTACGAAGGATGAGGGGGACGATGTGGCTGTGGTAACCAGACGTAACTACATAGGAAGATCAATCGCCCTTTGTAAGAGAAAGGAGAGACATAACTTGTGAGGTACGTCGATCGATGGGGGGGGTAGTTAAAGTCGATCTAGGTATATGTTGGGAGATCGATCGGTATACATGCATGTGTGTGTTAGAAGCAAATGAGGCACAAGGAGAAGGATAGAGAGAGAGAGGGATGCATGTAGGAGGTGGTACAAGAGGCATACTAAATCGAGGGGGAGGAGTGTGCGAGTACGAGAACGATGAAAAGAGTGGTGGGAGTGAGGCATGGACGGTGACAAGAGAAGAGTGGAAGCTTGTGTTTGTGCTAGGCACACCTGTCTAGAGAGGCATATCGATCGATGTGTGCCATAAAGAAGGAGCTGGGGGGCCTACACACACCGTGGGTGAATGACCAAAAGTGAAAACACGAATTTGTGCGATGGAGCTAGAGAATGCTGAGGGAGGGTGAGAGGGATGCGGGCGTGTGCATGCACAAGAGAAAGTTAGCGCTAGCTACACAGATAAGAGGGTTGTGTGGGTGTAAAAGACGAATAGAGATTATATATACTTCATTATAAAAAGCGAATTCGGATATTTGAAGAATTTATCATAGTGTTTAAAACCGACGGATGTGTGAATATATATAACGGTGATAAACATGGTGTGGTTATGAACATGGTATACTACATTTAATATATTTTACCTCTACTCTTATAAAAAACGGAGTTGTTGATGATGCTGTGCCCGCCATCCTGCATTATAGGCCATCTGATTTATATCTGGTGGATAGCAAGGAAACTTTGATGGTTGGAGTTGGCAACAATCATGATTGTAGATTCTTATTGAAATAGAGAAACGAATTCAAATTTAGTTCGAATTGCAGTGGTAGTATAGACATTTGGAATGCACTAAAATGTTGGTATGAGTAGGTTACATGCATTATACAGCAAGCGAAAAAAGTTAATCGGACATAACATGGATTCATACTCCCTCCTTCCATCTACATTGGGCGTAATGAGATTTTTAAGACCGCCTTTGACTATTGACAAGATTAATAGTACATGACATGCACAATGTGAAAATTATATCATTGAAAGAACCTTTCACAGACGAATTTAACGGTGTGCTTTGTGTAAGTTGCATGTCATATATCATTGCTCTAATATTTGGTCAAAGTTAGCATCGAAAAACGCATTAGGCCCTATATAGATGGAAGAAGGGAGTAGCTTTGAATAGCATTTGTATAGTAAAACGGGGCAAGACTCTCTCTTTGTGTGGTGTGAATAGTTTTATTTTTTTCGTTTTCTTTTTGGTTGAGGGAAGTGCGAATTGATTTGGTACGTACAAGTAAAATATTACGACACGTTACGCTTGTCCCTGAAATTCAACCCGCGTCTTGTTATATCCCGAAAATTCAGATATCGTGCTCCCAAAACTGGCGCCTTCACAACCCGCGCCTTGCTATCCCGAAATTACAACACGCGCGAAAACTCCCTCCAGCTGCCAAATCCCGACACACGAAATCCCCCTTCTAAACCCGAGCCGAAAGCACCGCTAGTTCAAATCAGTGGGGGTACTTTTGTAACACACCCTACATTTTGGACAAGCGCGTTCCTAAGTCATGCTTCACCCTCTCCCATCATCCCCCTTTCGCCATTCGAAATCCCAGGCCGCCATAACCTCTCCGCTCCAGCCGCAAAACCCCACCCTCCTCCTTCCGCCATGTCACCGCTGCCCAGCCGGAGCCTCTTCCCCGATGATGTCGTCCACCGCAACAGCTCGACGTCCCAAGTCCACCTCCCCAGATGAGGATCCATCGTCCATCTCATCGTCCCGCCGGTTCAGCCGCCCCGTCCTCCACCTCCAAGGAGTTGCTCCGACGATCGCCTCGTCTATCGCGGCTGCTCCATCCCCACAGCGCCGCCTTAACCTGCTCCACCGGAACCGCAGCATCCTCACCGACTCCTCGGACGAAGCCGAGGCCTACTCGGCGCCACCAAAGAGGTTGTACACTCATCGCATCGCACATTCTCCTTAACTCGACCTCCCGGCGCCGACAGTGATCCATCCCGCACCCCCATGGAGCGGCTACCTTGAAGCCGGCGCCGCGGGCGACATCTCCACGGCGGCTCTCCCCCAGTGTGAGGCCCCTTCGGCGGCGGCGTCCATACCAGCCGGATCTGCTGCTGCTACTCCGGCTCTCGCTCGCTCGCCCAGCTGCTGCTGCTGCTCTCCCCCTTGCTCGTGCTACTGCTCTGCTCCGATTAAGCCACACTTCAGTCGACTGAATCGACTTTTGGGTCAGTCGATTTTTAGGGGTTGGGCGGCTCGCCGGAGTTAAGGAAGAACCACCCGCAGCGAGGACGGGGGCTCGCCGAAGAGGTACCCCACTATCTATCTTAGGGTTCAGGGTGGGGGGCGGGGGGCCTAGAGGGCTGGCCGGGGCGGCGGTGGTGAGTTGTTTCGGGCGGCGAGGCGGCGCTGGGTCCGGCGGTTCGGTCGGTGGTGGCTGGCGGCTCAGGGGGGTGCAGGTTGAAGATGAACTACATGCCCTCCCTAAACTACATGTCAAGTGCCTCTCTGCTACCATTGCGTTCAGTTTCGACAGTAGCATTCAGATTCCACAATAATTTTCAGTTTCGACAGTTAAGTTCAGAGTCAACAGTTTTTACCTCATCTATTGTAGTCAGCTGGTTTTTGGTGATGTTAATTTTACATCCATTTTACATAATCTATTGGAGATGCTATTAGAATCTGTCTTGTGCTGCTTCAGCCTTGACGTCTTATGGCTCACCGGAGTTGCTCCAACAACATAACGATCCATCACAACAGAGCAGTGCCCTGGACGCCGTCTACATATTCCTCAGATCTTCCTCCACACCTCCGATAGCCACCTTTGCCTCAACTGCTTCATCGACCAACCCAATGATGTTGAGGTCGACACGGCTATGGCAAAGAGGTTGTACACTTGTTGCATCACTTATTACTATACATTCACATCGATCCACTAGGGCTATTTTGGTTCAACGGAAAAACATCGATCCATTGGTTGTTACCATCACTCTAAATTTCTTCATGCTCTCCTTACATAATCTCACGGTATTTTTTTCGTATGCATGTCAGATATTGTACACAGTCATGCTGAACATGTAGAGAAAAAGAGAAGAGTTTTGCGCGGCAATACAATGTCATGCAGACATCGCTCCATGGTGGGTTCAATGGCAAACCCTCCCCACCCCTCTCCAGATTGTAATCCAGAGGAAGATATTTGTTCTGAGGCAGATTTGGAAGCCGCTGACCACTCCTATTTACCCCCCAAGGTGTTTGCTCTACCTTGGCATGATGATGTTAGTCATATCATGCATATGTTGCCTTGCAGTGCCTACTTTTGACATCATATATGTCATCTGCTTAGTTTAGACATGTTCTGTAATGCCACCTGTTTAGTTTCTATATCATATATGGGAATTATGCAGTCTCATGTCTTTTAGCCAGCCATAATATATGTGAAATGTGCAATGCCATCCTGTTTAACCAGGCATCATATATTTGAATGATATCTTGCCCATCCTTTTCTTCATTACATTTCCATTTGTCGACAATGTTTGTACATTAAACTACTCTTCTTGTGAATCAACCATTTGGGTGGGAGATGGAAAAATCTGGAGTGAAAACAAGGCCTTCAGAGCAGACAGTGCTACCTTTCGAAGCAGATCTCTTGTTGGGTCCCGATAGCTCCTCAGAGATGGATTCAGAGACAGATGACCAGTCCTATTCCCCCACTGAGGTGTATGCTCTAACTTGGCAAGGTTATACTGCTCATATCATGCATACGGTGTCTTGCATTGCATAGTTTAGACATCATACACACAATATTCAACACCATGTTCTTAGTTCAGACATCATATCGAATGTCCTCTGTTTAGCATATAAATCATATATGTGAATTAAATGATGCGATCCTGATTACTTAGATAACATGTAGGTGAATTATGTCAGGTGATCCTGTTTAGTTATTCATCATATCTTTGAATTATGTTATGCTATGCTATCCAGTTTAGATAGACATCATATATGTGAAATTATGTCATGCTATCCATTTTAGTTAAACAATATACATGTCAACTATTTCATGCCCTCTTTTTTCCACACTATCTATTGCATCTGTCTCACATACAATGTATGTACATTCAATTATGTTTCCTGCTTATCAGCCATTTGAATTGGAGCAGGTGATGCCAGTATCTAGCGGACTAAAAACACGGTCTTGAAATAAAACAGTGCTACCTCTTGGTGGAGATAGCACCCCGGTTGTACATGCACAAGAACCAGCCCTACCACACATAACCCGAACTCTCGCAGATTGTACCCCTACTACGATGGACAGAGAACCAGCTTCACCCAATCTAACCCCAACCCCAGCCGATAGTAACCCAGTTCCTGTTGACACAGCACCATCTCCACCACAGAGCTCCCAAACAAGAGTAGTTAGTAAGGCAGCTCCAGTGCCCAAAGGGCCAGTACTATCACGGCAAACCCCAACACCACCAGTTAGTACGCCTATTCCTGTGGAGGAAGCACAACCAGCTAGTCGTAGTTTAGCATCTATCGCATTTGATGTTGTTAAATCGTATGTGTGTATCTTCCCATCTTGGAAATATTATACGGAAGATGAAGGAAAATTCCAGTTGCTGGTGTTTGTCCAGGAGTTATGTGTAAGTAATGTTATTCATGGCAATTACTTTGCGTTGTCCCATACATCCTACCTCCATGATGGTTATAATACAAAAAATTTTCCCATTTTTCTCTATAGAGAAGGACCGATTTGGAAACTCAGGATGATGTAACCTGTGCTAATACCTCTGCTATCTTCAAGAATGCTTGGTGGCAGTATCGGAATTACCTGAAGAAAACGTACTTCACCGGCAAAGAAACTCATCAAATTCCCTTACGTTCTCCTGAGGCACATTTACTGGACGATGACTGGGAACGCCTTGTTCTGTACTGGTCCCGAACCAAGAATGTGGTAAGGTCTATGAGCTCATTTTCTATTTTTAAGTATTATATTCTTGCGTCTTACTATACTCTGTTCATGTAGAACAAGTGCCTAAACCTGAAGAACAACTATTCTAATTTAAGATTCCATTGCTACCATAGGACATAGATATATGTTTGTTTGATGCTTTTATTATGTACTAGTACTTGGCAATAGAAGACTTGGTAGTTTAATCCTGTCCACCTTACTAATGAACTAGTTCACCGAAATGAGTTTCATATACTAGTACATGCTAAACTTGTTATGTGTCTGCTTGTTTCTTCTTTTAGAATGCTGACAGAATATTGGGGAAGAGTGCCTTATTAAGCAAAGGTAAAGGAAGTAATGCAGATAAGGTTCAGGATAGTGACACATCCTATCTTGGTTTAGTGTTGGAGTTACTGGCCACTACCGCTTGCACAAGCTATTCAAACTTACTGTCTGAATTAGTTCGGTTTGTTGAGTCTCAACTACAAGCTAAAAGACATCGATCAGCTATGCTGCGACAAGAAGCGGAAGGACTGCGGAAGTCCCTGGAGCATTCAGATGCATACTTTTTGGTGCAACAGCAAGCGTTGGAGGATTTTAGCGCCAAACAGGACAAAGCTAATCAGCTTGCTAAGCTTATTGCCAGCATGGTGGATACCCAGGATAACATTTCTTGAGCTCTTCTGAAGTTGTTTCAGTTATGCTCTTGTTTTGCTGCCGCGTTTATTTGCACTGGTGGCCAATTTTGACGGCCAGTGTATATGATATGCTTCTTTGTTCCCTATATTTGCACTGGTGGCAAACTTTGATGCCCAGTGGATGTAATATGTGTAATAGCCGTGATAGCCTAGCGTTAGTTGCTTGCTTATTTATTTCCTTGTTTTCTTGTTTATTTGTTTGCTTGTAGTCATTGCAGTTCTTTTTCCGTGGTTAACTAGTGGCTGCAATAACCTATTTTTTAAAACTAGGCCACAATAACCATGGGCTAATATTTACTGTAGTGACACTCGGCCTCCTATGGGCCGTAGAAACAGTGGGCCTTTACGGGCCGTAGAAATAGTAGGCCTTCTACGGCCCATAGAAACAATGGGCCTTCTACGGGTCGTATCATCAATGGGCCTTATACGGGTCGTATGATCGATTGGCCAAACATGGGCCAATAACAAGCTGCATTATGGCTGTAAACAGTCTAGAGTTGGAATCGTCCGTTCATGGGCCGACCATAACGGGACATCGTTAATAGGCCGTAGTTGATGACGCTATGAAAACGGCCCAACGTATTAGACCACAAATGGGCCGACTGTAACCACGGGCTGAATTTGGCCCACAAGCAAAAAATGACAGTAACAGGCCATAAGTAAATGAATGCTGGAAATGAGCCCAAGAATAACTGGGCTCTGAGAAGGCCGAAAGATAACATGGGCTGGAAACGGCCCAACAGAATAATGGGCCTTTAATGGGTATAAAGTGATACACTGTTCATTACGGGCCAGTTTCACCATGGGCCGTTAATGGGTGTAAAGTGATACACAGTTCATTATGGGCCAGTTTCACCACGGGCCGTTAATAGGCCAAGAGTTACATAGGGCCTCATATGGGCCAAAAGACGTCATGGGTCATACATGGGCCAGAAGTGAAAACGGGCTGGAATCATATTGGATGGCCCAGATGACGCTACTGGGCCCAATTCAGATAGGGCGCAACAAGTCTTGGGTTAGCGGGCTGTAAATGGGCTATATGCGAACATGCCGTTAACAGGCTTTCCATGGGCCGGCCCGCCAGCTTTTGACCAAGTCAAACGGGCCGGCCTTTTCACAAGAATGGGCCTCTGTTGGGCCGTGCCACATGTCGACGTATCATAGGTGCCTATCTGACCAACTAACGAGCTGACACGTGTTTCGTCCGGCCAATAAGAATTTTACACGTGGAAATTTCCCATTGGTCGGGGCTGTTAACGGGTTATCGGATCCAAAACCCGACCCGATAGCTTAACGGTGTTCCGTTACGATGGATGCCACGTGTCGGTCACCCTTGACGAAAGCACTTCTATGACGCGCGATTTATCGTCATGGAAGTGGACACTTCCGTGATGATAATTTTGGTAATGTCATGGAACACTTCTACGACAGCACAGGTATGACTATCTTGGTTCTGTCATAAATTTTTCATGGATGTACATGCATGACAAAAAAGCTACCTATTGTGACAAACACGTATCATCACGGAAGTGTATTTTTTTGTAGTGCATACCAAGGAACAATCCCCCAAAGCAGTTTTGTGAGAGGTGCTTTGAGCAAGGAGATCGAAAATGGCAGCAAAATGAGCTTGGACTTGGGTTTGAGCTGGCTAGTGGTGTTTGTGGGAGGAAGAAGGAATATGTGGTAGCTGGAATAAGTGGAGGGGAGCCACTATGGGCCCACGAGGCAGGGGGCATGCCTAGGGGGGTAGGGCGCGCCCTCCACCCTCGTGGCCAGGTGCTTGCTCCCCTGCTATGTTTTCAGTGCCCAATATTTTCAAATATTCTAGAAAAAATCATATTTAAATTTCAGGGCATCTGGAGAACTTTTATTTTTGAGGTATTTTTTATTGCATTGATAATTCAGGAAACAGACAGGAATTACTATTTTTGCTTTATTTAATATAAATAACTGAAAGTAAAAAGAGGGTACAGAGAGTTGTGTTCTCTAAATTCATCCATCTCATGCTCATCAAAAGGAATCCACTAACAAGGTTGATCAGGTCTTGTTAACAAACTCATTCTGGATAACATGGAACTAGAGAATTTTTGAATAACAATAGGTTACCTCAAAGGGGATATGCATGTCCCCAACAATAAGAATATCATATTTCTTCATGATAGTAGGAAGAGGAAATTCAAAACCTCCAAAAATAATCGATGGAATTTTTGCAATAGAATTGATACTGTGGACTTGAGGTTGTTTCCTCGGAAAGTGTACCGTATGCTCATTACCATTAACATGAAAAGTGACATTGCCTTTGGTGCAATCAATAACAGCCCCTACAGTATTCAAAAAGGGTCTTCCAAGAATAATAGACACACTATCATCCTCGGGAATGTCAAGAATAACAAAGTCCGGTTAAATAGTAACGTTTGCAACCACAACAGGCACATCCTCACAAATACCGACATGTATAGCATATAATTTATCAGCCATTTGCAAAGATATGTCAGCAGGTGTCAACTTATTCAAATCAAGTCTACATTATAAAGAGAGAGGCATAACACTAACACCGGCTTCAAGATCACATAAAGTAGTTTTAACATAGTTTCTTTTAATGGAGCATGGTATAGTTGGTACTCCTGGGTCTCCAAGTTTTTTAGGTATTCCACCCTTAAAAGTATAATTAGCAAGCATGGTGGAAATTCCAGCTTTCAGTATCTTTCTTTTATTAGTAACAATACCTTTCATGTATTTAGCATAAGGATTCATTTTAAGCATATGAGTCAAACGCATACGCAAAAATATAGGTCTAATCATTTCAGCAAAGCGCTCAAAATCCTCATCATCCTTTTTCTTGTATGGTTTGGGAGGAAAATGCATGGGTTTCTGAACCCATGGTTCTCTTTCCTTACCGTGCTTCCTAGAGATAAAGTCTCTCTTATCATAACGTTGATTCTTTGATTGTGGGTTATCAAGATCAACAGCAGGTTCAATTTCTACATCATTATTATTGCTAGGTTGAGCATCAACATTAACATTATCACTAGGTTCATGTTCATTACCAGATTGTGTTTTTGCATCAGGAATAGAAATATCATTGGGATTCTCAGGTGGGTCAATAACAGGTTCACTAGAAGCATGCAAAGTCCTATCATTTTTCTTTTTCTTCCTTTTAGAAGGACTAGGTCCATCACTATTAATTCTCTGAGGATCTTGCTCAATTCTCTTAGGCTGGCCCTCAGGATACAAAGGTTCCTGAGTCATTTTACCACCTCTAGTCATAACTCTAACAACATTATCATTGTTCTTACTATTTAATTCATTGAGCAAATCATTCTGAGCTTTAAGTACTTGTTCTACTTGAGTGGTAACCATAGAAGCATGTTTACTAATAAGTTTTAGTTCACCTTTAACATTAGCCATATAATCACTCAAGTGTTCAATCATATAAGCATTATGTTTCAATTCTCTACCAAAATAAGCATTGAAGTTTTCTTCCTTAACCATAAAGTCATCAAACTCACCCAAGCATGATCTAGCAAACTTAGTAAATGGGATTTCAGCTTTATCATATCTATAGAGAGAATTTACCTTTACAACCTATGTTGGGTTATCAAGACCATGAGTTTCTTCAATTGGTGATGGATTAAAACCATGCATTTCTTTAACAGGCGGTAAATTAAGACCATGTATTTCTTCAATAGGAGGTAAATTCTTAACATCTTCAGCTTTAATACCTTTTTCTTTCATAGATTTCTTTGCCTCTTGCATATCTTCAGGGCTAAGAAATAGAATACCCCTTTTCTTCGGAGTTGGCTTAGGAGTTGGTTCAGGAATTGGATCAGGAAATGTCCAATTATTTTCATTAGTCAACAAATTATTTAATAGAATTTCAGCTTCATCTGGTGTTCTTTCCCTAAAAACACAACCAGCACAACTTTCCAGGTGGTCTCTAGAAGCATCGGTTAGTCCATTATAAAAGATATCAAGTATTTCATTTTTCTTAAGAGGATGATCAGGCAAATCATTAAGTAATTGGAGAAGCCTCCCCAAGCTTGTGGGAGACTCTCTTCCTCAATTTTCACAAAATTATATATTTCCCTTAAAGCAGCTTGTTTCTTATGAGCGGGGAAATATTTAGTAGAGAAGTAATAAATCATATCCTGGGGACTACGCACACAACCAGGATCAAGAGAATTAGACCATGTCTTAGCATCACCCTTTAATGAGAATGGAAACAATTTAAGGATATAATAATAGCGAGTTTTCTCATCATTAGTGAACAGGGTAGCTATATCATTTAATTTAGTAAGATGTGCCACAACAGTTTCAGATTCATAACCATAGAAAGGATCAGATTCAACTAAAGTAATTATATCAGGGTCGACAGAGAATTCATAATCCTTATCAGTAACAAATATAGGTGAAGTAGCATAAGCAAGATAATATTTCATCCTAGCATTTAAAGTTTTTTGTTTCAGCTTAGCTAATAATTTCTTAAGATCACTCCTATCATTGCAAGCAAGAAAATCTCTAGCAGTTTCTTCATCCATAACATAGCCCTCAGGCACAACAGGTAATTCATATCTAGGGGGGAGTCTTCATCATCACTTTCATCAATATTATCAGTTTCAATAATTTCATTCTCTCTATCCCTAGCAAGTTGTTCATCAAGAAATTCACCAAGTAGCATAGTAGTATCAAGCATAGTAGTAGTTTCATCATAAGCATCATGCATAGCAGAAGTGGCATCATCAATAACATGCGACATATCAGAATTAATAGTAGAAGATGGTTTAGGTGTCGCAAGCTTAATCAAAACAGAAGGTGAATCAAGTGCAGAGCTAGATGGCAGCTCCTTACCTCCCCTCGTAGTTGAGGGATAAATCTTGGTTCTTGGATCTTTCAAGTTCTTCATAATGATAAATAGTTATAAATCCCAAGTGACTCAAAGAATAGAGCTATGCTCCCCGGCAATGGCGCCAGAAAATAGTCTTGAAAACTCACAAGTATAGGGGATCGCAACAGTTTTCGAGGGTAGAGTATTCAACCCAAATTTATTGATTCGACACAAGGGGAGCGAAAGAATATTCTCAAGTATTAGCAGCTGAGTGTCAGGACCCCGATTCCAAGTCACATCGATCTAGCCGGTAACACCTCATATCACTTTGCGGCCTGACGCACCATATTCCCACGGGTGTCGCCTTACCATGGCCCGGGACCGTTTGCGCCTTTTGGCTCACGTATATGATAGTGTCGCTAGCATCCATATGACAGAGAACCCGGGCCGACATGACTAGTCGTGAACCCAAAGTGGCACTAACTTACATCAGAACTATCTACATATGCATCGGTATCAACAAAGGGGTGGTGAAGTTTAACTGCAGCAAGCCAGCTTTGACTCGGCGGCTATCCTGAACTACGACTGCAAGTAACTCTTTTGAGGTGGCGCACATGAGTCCACATATTCACCATACCAATACACCACTATGGATCCGCTCCCGTCTCCCTACGAGAACGCCATCCATAGCACTCACGCTTATCTTGCGCATTTTAGAGTATCCACTTTCACTTGTCTATGAACTATGCAAGGGGTCCAAGTTTCCATATCCGAGGAATCTGGCTATTCAAATAGATAATGATAACCCTGCAGGGGTGTACTTCTTCACACACGCTCTCGCCACTTATCGCCCTGTACACGTCATGTACCTCGGCAACCTTCAAGCGGAAGCCGGGCGAGGGAGTCGGCCACGAACTGACTAACCAACATGTCTCTAGTCGAGGTTTATCGCCTATTCGGGTTCCATCCGCAAGGAGATCCGGCCGGGGTGTCGCTCACGGCCCCAAACGTTGTGTGCAGGGTCCCCAAGCCCACCATCCGGGTGCCACTTGGTACACCGTGCCACTATGCCTAGTCTGTCCCAAGCCCACCCGTACCGGGTGCCACTTGGTAGACTACTAACACTACCTACAAGCACCAGAAACTAGTTGCAACTCCTGGAAAGAGATCGAGTTGATTAATAAGTCGAGAGGAGTCGAGTTACCGGAACCCAATGTGTGGTAGTAACTGTTCATGGATCACAAACACAGAACTCGGTTCCTGAGGACGGCTGCAATGAGACAACCCACCATGTACTCCTACATGGCCTCTCACCGCTACCTTTACCAAATAATGTTCACACACTTAGCTCACACACAGTAGGACATGTTCATCACCATTCCAATTCATCCCCGATGAATCAGACCTGACTCAACTCTAAGCAATAGCAGGCATGACAAACAAACATGAATAAGTAGGCACATCAGGGCTCAAAAAACTCCTACTCATGCTAGTGGGTCTCATCTATATATTGTGGCAATGACAAGTCATGCAGAGGAAAGGGGTTCAACTACCGTAGCATGTAACATTTGAATCAGTATTGTCCTAATGCTGTAAAAGAGAGCAGGAGCGAGAGAGTGGGATTGTATCGGAATGAACAAGGGGGTTTTGCTTGCCTGGCACTTCTGAAGATATCATTGGGTCTTCATCAGTGTCAACGATCACAGCATCGGTACAACATCTATCGAGAGGGGACAACCACCGGCAACAGAGAAGGAACACAATCAATGCAATGCCCAACATGATGCATGATAATGACATGGCAATATGTTGTTGATTGAGCTAAGGCAACTAGCAACACAATTAAATGAAGTTGGTTTGAACCCAAACTTCAAATTCAAACTCCGCATGTGGTTATTTAAATACCATTCATTTGATTTGTCCTAAACAGTGGCCTTAAGTTGTTCTAACATGCATGAAAATGGTACAGATGGATTCCTTGAATTTTTCTGATAATTTTTCATATATAATTTATTTAATTTTGAGCTACGGTTGATTTTATATGATTTTTTGAAGTTTGTAACAATTTCTGGAATTTTCTGAATAAGTTTAAATCCAGAAAATTCTTTACTGTGTCAGCATGATGTCAGCAGGTCAACAGAACCGGTCAGGTCAAACCTGACACATGGGTCCTGCATGTCAGTCTCACAGTGACTAAACCAGTTTAATTAAACGTAAACTAATAAGTTAATCAGGGCCGGGCCCCACATGTCATTGACCCATAGGGTCAATTAGGTTAGTGCTAATTAGAGGTTAGGCCTAATTAAGCTAGAGCCATGTCAGCATCGCCGGATCTATGCCAGCGATGGCCAAACCGACGGCGAGAGCTCGCCGGACTCGCGTTAGGGACGGCAGTTCGTCGCGCTGCTGGCACCAGGGAGGTCCTCTCGCTCGTCCGCATCCAAAAGACCGGACGGGAGGCCGTGGGGTGGCCGGAAACGATGTCGGCGACGAGGTTTAGCGGCGGCCGAGCTCGGGCTCGAGAAGGTGCGGGGTTTTTGCACGAGCTAGAGCAAACGGCGTGGCACGTTCGCTTCCCAGGGACGCAATGAGCATGTTGGTGGTGCTGGGGCGAGCGGGAGAGCGCAGGAGCATCGAGCTCGTTGGCCAGGGCGGCGGCCGGAGTTCGGGCGCAAGTGGCGCGGCAGCTACGGAATGCGAGAGGAAAAATGGAGGGAGGGAGAAGAGTCAGTGGCTCACGGCGGTTGCGACGGCCGTTGAAGTGGGCTCGGGGGAGGTCGGAGCTGAGCGAGGCGGCATGGGGGATCTCCGGCGACGACAGTCGGGGACGGGCTCGGTGAGGCCAGAAGAGCGTGCCCGGCGTCGAGTGGCGGAGCAAGGAGGTCAAGGATATCGAGGTGGAGCTCATGGACATGTCGTAGGGGCGAGGGAATGGCTCAGGGAGCGGCAGCGACGAACGGTGGCGACGGTGGCGCTAGGGTGTGGCGCGGGTGGGAGAGCAGAGGATGGGGAGCAGCACCGAGAGAGAGGAGGGGAAGCGAGAGGGGCCAGCACGAAGCAGGAGCTGGCACGGCCGTCGTCGTGCTCTGGTTCGCCTCTGCCTTCTGGCAGGGGTAGAAGACAAGGATGCCCTTGTGGGCTGGGCCTCCTGTGCTGGGCCAGGTGGTTGTGCCAGGTGGGCTACAGGTAAGCACTTCTCTCTCTCTCTTTTAATTCTGTTTCTCTATTTATTTGCTCTGTTTTGATTTAGTAAAAATACTAAATCATTTCATATATTCTTGAAATAAATTGTGAGCACTGTTAGAATTATTTCCAACAACCCTCAACCACTTCCATAATTATTTGGGCATTTTAATATAGTTATAGCATTTAAATGCCCAAATTCAAATACTTTATGATTTAGTTCAAAAATCCAAATTGATCTAGAAAAATGTGCACCATTTTTGTCAAAGGTGCTGGACCAATTCAAAAATGATGAACATTTCTAAAGGCATTTTGGAATCATAGAAAAGATTTAAGTTTGAACCTAGTTGAATTTCATTTGCTCCTAGGGTTTATCATCCCCCCATTTCAAAGTTTCATAAAAATTTAGACATGATGCATGGAGGCTAATGCAAGACAGGCAAGGCCAGAACTGGGGCTGTGACAGCTCACCCCCACTAAACAAGAATCTCATACCGAGATTCAAGCGTAGGGCAAGATGAAGGGGGAACGCAAACTAACATAATCTTCACAGTCCAGATGTCTTCTCGAGGATGTTGATTCATTGAATCACCTTGATCTCGATGTCTTGCTTTGAGAACTACATCCAACATGACAATGAGTAGAAAGGGAGAATTTAAGAAGAATCGACCTTCCTGAGGTTCGAGCAACTTAGGATCATCTTAATGATCACAAGACCAACTCATGGAATGAGACATAGAAACATCTTTGGAGCTGAGACACAAAACACACATCGAGGGAGATGGGAGGTAATAGATGACAAAGGTTCAAATTGGTAGGCAACAATTCCACACTTAAGAGGGTGGTGAACGGTTGTCAACGTAGCGAGGAGTTGAGTTGCCATGATTCCATAGCGTGACACCTTAGGGAAAGGTGACTCGTAGAGCTATTCCCTTAAGTGGAAAAAAGAACTACTTTTGATATAATGATCATTGAAACTCTTTATGCCAGCCTAAGTCAATCACAATCGATCATTTGAAGGAGTTCAAAAGAATGGCATACTCCGGCTAGGATGGATGATGTGGACTACCTTGTTGAAGACAATGTAATGGATGATTTTGCTTATCATCGGAGATGGATGGGACCCATGGTAAGCCCACTTTTGAAGATGATCCTGGACAACAATTACTCAGGTGCAAGCTGGGAACAAAATGCAAATGTTGGGAATGATTCTGGTAACTGGGGAAGAACTCAACAGTCGGGAGTGTTTCCAACGTTTCAATGGTTATAGAATCATCGAAGAAACTGAGAGCACAAGGATCTCTAAGGAATAACTTCTATAATAAGACGCACGAAATCCTCATGGAAAGATGGTCAAAGATACTACAATGACAGATCTTCCGGCTAGGTGCGTTGGCCAAAACATCAACCTTGTCGGGACCTACATCATAGATCCTGGAAAAGTTCCAACCATCATATCTGCCTGAGATTCAGATATGGTTGGTAACGGGATATTTCAGACAGCATGTCTGGAAAAGAAAGTTTGCAACACAAACCACGAGATGACGTTGCGAGATTCTCGAGAAATGAGCTATGATAGCAAGCTCCAAAACATGAGCTGGTTCTGCTACATACATGTGAACACACTGTTCAAGACAAGCATGACCATGTAGAAGTCTTATAATGAAACACTATCGAGCTTAGGTGGGGAACCATCATCAAGGATATTGAACTCTCCACGTGTGGCAGTCCAAAGGATTAACCTTAGAACAGACTCTGTGTTTCTTGAACAAGTCAATCAGTGGCTTGGTGTACTAGGAGATACACATGAAATGAAGGTAGCGAGCCTGTCAAACCATAGCATACTTCGTACATGCATGACTAACTTGGGATGGTTCTAAAGGAAGCAACATTGACTTTCTCGAATTCACGGTGCCAACTTGCACCAAATGCACATGAACTTAGAGGAAGTCACTTCTTTCAGCCAACATATCGTTCATGAACGGAACATGAAGAAAATTCTTACACAAGTTTCCAACACTAGCTTAATGTTCAACATGAATCGTGGAGAGGATAAGATGCTGCTGATGGGCTCAACAACAAGTCATCAAGGCTTCCATGTAGATGGAATTCCACAATTTAGTGAACACGGTGTTAGCATTGGTCAGACCAAAAGATGTAATGGTGTATGCTCGAGGGATCAACCACTAGTACAACAACATTATGAATATCGTTGGTTCTGATTTGATTTGATAATAGCCCACACTCAAATCAAAGTTTGGACAAGACAATAGATCAAACAATTTATCACGAGGATCAATCGACGAAGACATCATCTTTCTTCAACACACACACAAAACAAGATATCCCTTTTAAATGAACTAAGTTAGGCAAGCTTTTATCTTCCAACTCTCCAAGTTGTTGTTTAGCTTAACCAACTAGCTCAGGGGTATCCAACACAGATTCTTGGAGAAGGGGTGGTTACAAGAAACCAACTTGATCACGAACTCAACATAGCGGTCAGGTGACAACCTCGTAACACTTCCGAGAAGACATTCGGAAAATCACGAACCACCGATATGTTACTAAGCTCGGGAACAATCTTGCTTTTCAAAGCAAAATGATGTGATCAGAAGAGCGAGGGATTGACACAATCCTAACTCATTGATCGAAGGGTGCACCAAGAAAATGGACTAGATAGCACAATCAATCTTAGAATAGTGGTCCAAAATCCAACACGCTAAAAATGATATTATTGTCCGTTAACTACCAAGCAACACGGTTGCTAGGAGTATTGATTTCACACCTGACGATTCACTTGTTGGCATTCCGGTTGCGACAACACGACACCGAGGAATAAATAATGATGGCGAGAAGTATCACTACGTCAAGAATTCATAAGAGAAGGTGCAATTCTCATGACGTTCCTGACATAAAGTGGGTAATACTTCAAGGTAGAACAGAACAAAAGCTAGTTTGGCATTTGATTTGCGGAATACAACTACTTTGGCCAAATCCTAGAAATGGATAAGGTACTGGAGTTTGTTTCTCCTAGTCATTCCGGAATAGAATGGCTTGACGGACCACAAGAATAATAGGCACCGATGAACGAATGCTCACATACTCTTGACTATCAATTGATAGATGAAGGTCGGAATATAACTGAAGGGGGACAACTCAAAGGAACATATAACTTTCTGAGTTGTGGATGCATAGATTAGTATGTCGATGAGTTCAACATATTTCTTCCGGATAACCCATGCAGAAAGGTTGAACTGGCAGAATCACCATTATGAATGGAGAACTCCTCAGGAGTACTCTAATGGTGAACTTTTGGTTCAAAGAACTTCTGCCTTAATGGTTCATGGTATTTGGAAGAAGGAAATACCATGGACCTCCAGGACTATCGCAAAGGTTACTAATATCCTAAAGGAACTAGCAACAATATCAACACGAAGTGAACAGTGTGATTCTTGGGTCAAGAACCCAGGAGTAGAATACCTACTACTAAATAGCATCACGGGATGCTTTCAAGAATGATGGCCAGAATCATCACACTGGGGATACGAAAGCATTGCTAAATTCTCGAGGACACCTAGGGTCATAATACTAACTCCAACATACACATCAAGGCAACGGAGTACCTCAACACACCGATTAGTGTGCTTAATCTTGCCCAAAATACAACGGAAACATGAAGGAAAGATTTGCAAGTGCATCAGACTATTTAGAAACCTGGAATGACTCGGATAGCATAACGGCTGTAAATGCCCAAAATGATTTGAGACATCCTGCAAAATGGTGGCATAACCACTCAACATCACAATATCAAGGTTCGAGACCCATTGACGATACACAGAAGTAGTAGGAACTGAACTGAGGCCTGAAACCATCAATCCTATAAGTCTATGGATTAGTAACTCGTCATCCTGATAGATAGATGAGAAGGCCTAGTTCTTAATCCCCATAGAAAGGAAGCGGATGACTCAGATCAGAAGGTCATGAGGATAAGGAGTAAAAAGAGCCTTACGTTCCCTTCCACAATCAATTCCCTTATATAACTAAAGCATTTCTAGACTCAACTTCGACCAGTTTGGCTTGATAATACTACATGCAGTCAGGCTCTGATACCAAAGCTGTCAGGACCCCGATTCCAAGTCACATCGATCTAGCCGGTAACACCTCATATCACTTTGCGGCCTGACGCACCATATTCCCACGGGTGTCGCCTTACCATGGCCCGGGACCGTTTGCGCCTTTTGGCTCACGTATATGATAGTGTCGCTAGCATCCATATGACAGAGAACCCGGGCCGACATGACTAGTCGTGAACCCAAAGTGGCACTAACTTACGGGGACATGCATACATGAATCAACATCGAGCATGTCGGTCAGCAGCGTGTGAATCCGGGCTGTAGCACTGGGCTAACAGGACTCCGGTGAACTGGGCTGTAGCACTGGGCTAACAGGACTCCGGTGAACCGGGCTGTAGCAGGCTAGGCAGGACTCCGGATGTCACCGCTTGACATTTCCCCAAAGGGACAGACACAGGAACGAAGTGAATCACATGCCGGCCAGTCAAGTGTTCTGGAGCAGTAGTGCTGGGCTAGTAGGACTCCGGTGAACCGGGTTGTAGCGGACTACTATGGCTCATGGAAGCACAAGACTACATTTCCCCATAAGAGAGGCTACCAAGGATAAACAACTAGGTTGTCGGATCCCACACATACCAAGCATTTCAATCATACACACAATATGCTCAATATGTGCAATACAACATGGCATCACAACAAGACTCTACGACTCAGAGTATTTATTCATTAGGCTCCGAGGAGCGAGATATTACAAACATGGGTCTCATGACCCAACAGTCATAGCATACAATCAAAGCACATGCGGAAGCTTAACATGTTTGAGTACAGACATCTATAAATGAAAAAGGCTGAGAAGCCTGACTATCTACTAGATCCTGCCGAGGGCACAAGATCGTAGCTGAGGTATCAAGCTAAACGTCGAAGTCCACACGGAACTACTAGCGAGACTGACGTCTCTGCAAAACATAAAATAGGCAAACGTGAGTACAAATGTACCGAGCAAGACTTACATCAGAACTATCTACATATGCATCGGTATCAACAAAGGGGTGGTGAAGTTTAACTGCAGCAAGCCAGCTTTGACTCGGCGGCTATCCTGAACTACGACTACAAGTAACTCTTTTGAGGTGGCGCACATGAGTCCACATATTCACCATACCAATACACCACTATGGATCCGCTCCCGTCTCCCTACGAGAACGCCATCCATAGCACTCACGCTTATCTTGCGCATTTTAGAGTATCCACTTTCACTTGTCTATGAACTATGCAAGGGGTCCAAGTTTCCATATCCGAGGAATCTGGCTATTCAAATAGATAATGATAACCCTGCCGGGGTGTACTTCTTCACACACGCTCTCGCCACTTATCGCCCTGTACATGTCATGTACCTCGGCAACCTTCAAGCGGAAGCCGGGCGAGGGAGTCGGCCACGACCTGACTAACCAACATGTCTCTAGTCGAGGTTTATCGCCTATTCGGGTTCCATCCGCAAGGAGATCCGGCCGGGGTGTCACTCACGGCCCCAAATGATGTGTGCAGGGTCCCCAAGCCCACCATCCGGGTGCCACTTGGTACACAGTGCCACTGTGCCTAGTCTGTCCCAAGCCCACCTGTACCGGGTGCCACTTGGTAGACTACTAACACTACCTACAAACACCAGAAACTAGTTGCAACTCCTGGACAGAGATAGAGTTGATTAATAAATTGAGAGGGGACGAGTTACCGGAACCCAATGTGTGGTAGTAACTGTTCACGGATCACAAACACAAAACTCTGTTCCAGAGGACGACTGCAATGAGACAACCCACCATGTACTCCTACATGGCCTCTCACCGCTACCTTTACCAAATCGTGTTCACACACTTAGCTCACACACAGTAGGACATGTTCATCACCATTCCAATTCATCCCTGATGAATCAGACCTGACTCAACTCTAAGCAGTAGCAGGCATGGCAAACAAACATGAATGAGTAGGCACATCAGGGCTCAAACAACTCCTACTCATGCTAGTGGGTTTCATCTATTTACTGTGGCAATGACATGTCATGCAGAGGAAAGGGGTTTAGCTACCGCAACATGTAACAGTTGAATCGGTCTTGTCCTAATGCAGTAAAAGAGAGCAGGAGCGATAGAATGGGATTGTATCGGAATGAACAAGGGGGTTTTGCTTGCCTGGCACTTCTGAAGATATCATTGGTTCTTCATCAGTGTCAACGATCACAGGGTCGGTACAACGTCTATCGAGAGGGGACAACCACCGGCAAAAGAGAAGGAACACAATCAATGCAATGCACAACATGATGCATGATAATGACATGGCAATATGTTGTTTATTGAGCTAATGTAACTAGCAACACAATTAAATGAAGTTGGTTTGAACCCAAAGTTCAAATTCAAACTCCACATGTGGTTATTTAAATACCATTCATTTGATTTGTACTAAACAGTGGCCTTAAGTTGTTCTAACATGCATGAAAATGGTACATATGGATTCCTTGAATTTTTCTGATAATTTTTCATATATAATTTATTTAATTCTAAGCTACGGTTGATTTTATATGATTTTTTGAAGTTTGTAACAATTTCTGGAATTTTCTGAATAAGTTTAAATCCAGAAAATTCTTTACTGCGTCAGCATGATGTTAGCAGGTCAACAGACCCGGTCAGGTCAAACCTGACGCGTGGGTCCTCCATGTCAGTCTCACAGTGACTAAACAAGTTTAATTAAACGTAAACTAATAAGTTAATCAGGGCCGGGCCCCACATGTCATTGATCCATAGGGTCAATTAGGTTAGTGCTAATTTGTGGTTAGGCCTAATTAAGCTAGAGCCACGTCAGCATCACCGGATCTACGTCGGCGATGGCCAAACCGATGGCGAGAGCTCGCCGGACTCGCGTTAGGGACGACAGTTTGTCACGCTGCTGGCACCAGGGTGGTCCTCTCGCTCGTCCGCATCCAAAGGACCGGACGGGAGGCGACGGGGTGGCCGGAAACGATGTCGGCGACGAGGTTTAGCAGCGGCCGAGCTCAGGCTCGAGTGGGCCGGGGTTTCAGGGCGAGCTAGAGCTCAGCCGAGTTCGCTTCCCGGGGACGCAATGAGCATGTTGGTGGTGCTGGGGCGAACGGGAGAGCGCAGGAGCATCGAGCTCGTCGGCCATGACGGCGGCTGGAGTTCAGGCGCAAGTGGCGTGGCATCTACGGCGCGCGAGAGGAAAACGGAGGGAGGGAGAAGAGTCAGTGGCTCATGGCGGTTGCGACGGCTGTCGAATTGGGCTCGGGGGAGGTCGGAGCTGAGCGAGGCGGCGTGGGGGATCTCCGGTGACGACAGTCAGGGACGGGCTCGGTGAGGCCAGAAGAGCGCGCCCGGCGTCGAGTGGTGGAGTGAGGAGGTCGAGGACGTCGAGGCGGAGCTCGTGGACACATCGTAGGGGCGAGGGAATGGCTCAGGGAGCGG
>NC_041386.1:133170471-133180482 GCF_002162155.2 Triticum dicoccoides | reverse complement strand
GCATAGGATGGGGAGGAGCGCCGAGAGAGAGGAGGGGAAGCGAGAGGGGCCAGCGCGTTCTCCAGGCGCTGTTGGGATGAAGGGGAGCTCGCCAGCGCGAAGCAGGAGCTGGCACGGCCGGCGTCGTGCTCTGGTTCGCCTCTGCCTTCCGGCAGGGGTAGAAGACAAGGATGCCCTTGTGGGCTGGGCCTCCTGTGCTGGGCCAGGTGGTTGTGCCAGGTGGGCTACAGGTAAGCACTTCTCTCTCTCTCTCTCTCTCTCTCTCTCTCTCTCTTTTAATTCTGTTTTTCTATTTATTTGCTCTGTTTTGATTTAGTAAAAATACTAAATCATTCCATATATTCCTGAAATAAATTGTGGGCACTGTTAGAATTATTTCCAACAACCCGCAACCACTTCCATAATTATTTGGGCATTTTAATATAGTTATAACATTTAAATGCCCAAATTCAAATATTTTATGATTTAATTCAAAAATCCAAATTGATCTAGAAAAATGTGCACCATTTTTGTCAGAGGTACTGGACCAATTCAAAAATGATGAACATTTCTAGAGGCATTTTGGGATCATTGAAAAGATTTAAGTTTGAACCTAGTTGAATTTCATTTGCTGCCAGGGTTTATCATCCCGCCATTTCAAAGTTTCATAAAAATTTAGACATGATGCATGGAGGCTAAAGCAAGACAGGCAAGGCCAGAACTGGGGCTGTGACACTGAGTTGTCAATTCAACCACACCTGGAAACTTAATATCTGCAACAAAGTGTTTAGTAGCAAAATAATGTGATAGTAGTGGTAACGGTGGTAAAAGGTAACGGTAGCAAAAGTAATTTTTTTGGTGTTTTATAGTGATGATAACAGTAGCAACAAAAAAGTAAATAAGTGAAGAACAATATATGGAAAGCTCATAGGCAATGGATCAGTGATGGAGAATTATGCCGGATGCGGTTCATCATGTAACAATCATAACCTAGGGTGACATAGAACTAGCTCCAGTTCATTAATGTAATGTAGGCATGTATTCCGAATATAGTCATACGTGCTTATGGAAAAGAACTTGCATGACATCTTTTGTCCTACCCTCCCATGGCAGCGGGGTCCTATTGGAAACTAAGGGATATTAAGGCCTCCTTTTAATAGAGTACCGGACCAAAGCATTAACACATAGTGAATACATGAACTCCTCAAACTACGGTCATCACCGTTAAGTATCCCGATTATTGTCACTTCGGGGTTAACGGATCATAACACATAGTAGGTGACTATATACTTGCAAGATAGGATCAAGAACTCTCATATACTGATGAAAACATAATAGGTTCAGATCTGAAATCATGGCACTCGGGCCTTACTGACAAGCATTAAGCATAGCAAAGTCATAGCAACATCAATCTCAGAACATAGTGGATACTAGGGATCAAACCCTAACAAAACTAACTCGATTACATGATAAATCTCATCCAACCCTTCACCGTCCAGCAAGCCTACGATGTAATTACTCACGCACGGCGGTGAGCATCATGAAATTGGTGATGGAGGAAAGTTGATGATGACGATGGCGACGGATTCCCCTCTCCGGAGCCCCGAACGGACTCCAGATCAGCCCTCCCGAGAGAGTTTAGGGCTTGGCGGCGGCTCTGTGGACAGGTGGAGGCCCCCTGATGTGGATCTTCCTTCCAGTATTTTTTATATATTCCAAAATAATTCTCCGTTGATTTTTAGGTCATTCCGAGAACTTTTATTTCTTCACGAAAATAACACCATGGCAATTCTGCTGAAAACAACGTCAGTCCAGGTTAGTTCCATTCAAATCATGCAAGTTATTGTCCAAAACAAGGGCAAAAGTGTTTGGAAAAAGTATATACGACGGAGACGTATCATTGGCAAAGTCACACAATTTAGTATTATCTTGAGCCATCGTGACGAGCAAGCAATCCAACACACAAGCAAACAAGAAACAAGCAAAAGAGGCAAACTGGAAAAGAGAAGGGGAACGAAAAAATAGGGCGAATAAAACGGCAAGGGTGAAGTAGGGGGATAGGAAAACGAGAGGCAAATGGCAAATAATGTAATGCGAAGGATAAGAGTTGTGATGGGTACTTGGTATGTCTTGACTTGGCGTAGATCTCCCCGGCAACGGCGCCAGAAATCCTTCTTGCTACCTCTTGAGCATGTGTTGGTTTTCCCTTGAAGAGGAAAGGGTGATGCAGCAAAGCAGCGTAAGTATTTCCCTCAGTTTCTAAGAACCAAGGTATCAATCCAGTAGGAGACCACGCGCGAGTCACCTCGTACCTACACAAACAAATAAGAACCTCGCAACCAACGCGATAAAGGGGTTGTCAATCTCTTCAAGTCCACTTGCAAGAGTGAGATCTGATAGAGATAATAATAATAATAAGATAAATATTTTTGGTATTTTTATGATATAGATTGAAAGTAAAGATTGCAAAATAAAGTAGATTGGAAACTTGTATGATGGAAAATAGACCCGGGGCCATAGGTTTCACTAGTGGCTTCTCTCAAGATAGCATAAGTATTATGGTGGGTGAACAAATTACTGTCGAGCAATTGATAGAATTGAGCATAGTTATGAGAATATCTAGGTATGATCATGTATCTAGGCATCACGTCCGTGACAAGTAGATCGACTCCTGCCTACATCTACTACTATTACTCCACACATCGACCGCTATCTAGCCTGCATCTAGAGTATTAAGTTCATAAGAACAGAGTAACACCTTAAGCAAGATGACATGTTGTAGAGGAATAAAATCATGCAATATGATATAAACCCCATCTTTTTATCCTCGATGGCAACAATACAATACGTGTCGTTTCCCCTACTGTCACTTGGATCGAGCACCACAAGATTGAACCTAAAGCTAAGCACTTCCCCCATTGCCAGAAAGATCAATCTAGTAGGCCAAACCAAACTAATAATTCGAAGAGACTTGCAAAGATAACCAATCATAAATAAATGAATTCAGAGAAGATTCAAATATTGTTCATAGATAATCTTGATCATAAACCCACAATTCATCGGATCTCGACAAACACACCTCAAAAGAAGATTTCGTCAAATAGATCTCCAAGAAAACCGAGGAGAACTTTGTATTGAGATCCAAAGAGAGAGAAGAAGTCATCTAGCTAATAACTATGGACCCGAAGGTCTGAGGTAAACTACTAACACATCATCGAAGGGGCCATGGAGTTGATGTAGAGGCCCTCTGTGATCAATGCCCCCTCTGGCGGAGCTTCGGAAAAGGCCCCAAGATGGGATCTCTTGGGTACAGAAGGTTGCGGCGGTGGAAATAGTGTTTCTTGGTGCTCCAGGATGTTTTTGGGGGTATGTGAACATATATAGTAGGAAGAAGTAGGCCGGTTGAGCCACGAGGGGCCCACGAGGTGGGAGGGTGCGCCCAGGGGGTAGGCGCGCCCCATGCCTCATGGCCTCCTTGTTGGTTGCTTGATGTCCACTCCAAGTCCTCTGGATCTCGTTTGTTCCAAAAATCACGCTCCCGAAGGTTTCATTCCGTTTGGACTCCATTTGATATTCCTTTTCTACGAAACACTTAAATAGGCAAAAAAACAACAATTTGCACTGGGCCTTGGGTTAATAGGTTAGTCCCAAAAATAATATAAAAGTGTAAAATAAATCCCAATAACATCCAAAATAGATAATATAATAGCATCAAACAATCAAAAATTATAGATACGTTGGAGACGTATCACTGACGCTGACGGTTATATTACTATCTATAAAGCACGACTTGTTGTGAAAGGTTTTCGACAAGTTCAAGGAGTTGACTACGAAGAGACCTTCTCACCCATAGCGATGCTTAAGTCCGTCCGAATCATGTTAGAAATTGCCACATTTTATGATTATGAAATTTGGCAAATGGATGTCAAAACTGCATTCCTTAATGGATATCTTAAAGAAGAGTTGTATATGATGCAACCGGAAGGTTTTGTCGATCCAAAAGGTGCTAACAAAGTGTGCAAGCTCCAGCGATCCATTTATGGACTGGTGCAAGCCTCTCGGAGTTGGATATACGCTTTGATAGTGTGATCAAAGCATATTGTTTTATACAGACATTTGGAGAAGCCTGTATTTACAAGAAAGTGAGTGGGAGCTCTGTAGCATTTCTGATATTATATGTGGATGACATATTTTATATCAGAAATGATAATGAATTTCTGAATAGCATAAAAGGATACTTGAATACGAATTTTTCAATGAAAGATCTTGGTGAAGCTGCTTATATATTAGGCATCAAAATCTATAGAGATAGAGAAAGATGCTTAATTGGACTTTCACAAAGCACATACCTTGATAAAGTTTTGAAGAACTTGAAAATGGATCAAGCAATGAAAGGGTTCTTGCCTGTGTTACAAGGTGTGAAGTTGAGTCAGACTCAATGCCCGACCACTGCAGAAGATAGAGAGAAAATGAAAGTCATTCACTATACTTCAGCCATAGGTTCTATCATGTATGCAATGCTTTGTACCAGACCTAATGTGTGCCTTGCAGGGAGGTACCAAATTAATCCAGGAGTGGATCACTAGACAGCGATCTAGAACATCCTGAAATACCTGAAAGGACTAAGGATATGTTTCTTGTTTATGGAGGTGGCAAAGAGCTCGTCGTAAATGGTTACGTCGATGCAAGATTTGACACTGATCCGGATGACTCTAAGTCACAAAACTGGATACATATTTTTATTGAATGGTGGAGCTGTCAGTTGGTGCAGTTCCAAGCAGAGCGTTGTGGCGGGATCTACGTGTGAAGCGGAGTATATAGCTGCTTCGGAAGCAACAAATGAAGGAGTCTGGATGAAGGAGTTCATATCCGATCTAGGTGTCATACCTAGTGCATCGGGTCCAATGAAAATCTTTTGTGACAATACTAGTGCAATTGCCTTGGCAAAGGAATCCAAATTTCACAAGAGAAGCAAGCACATCAAGAGACGCTTCAATTTCATCCATGATCAAGTCAAGGAGGGAGACATAGAAATTTGCAAGATACATACGGATCTGAATGTTGCAAACATGTTGACTAAGCCTCTCTCACGAGCAAAACATGATCAGCACCAAGACTCCATGGGTGTTAGAATCATTACAATGTAATCTAGATTATTGACTCTAGTGCAAGTGGGAGACTGAAGGATATATGCCCTAGAGGCAATAATAAAGTTGCTATTTATATTTCCTTATATCATGATAAATTTTTATTATTCATGCATGAATTGTATTAACCGGAAGCTTAGTACATGTGTGAATACATAGACAAACAGCGTGTCACTAGTATGCCTCTACTTGACTAGATCGTTAATCAAATATGGTTAAGTTTCCTAGCCATGGACAAGAGTTGTCACTTGATGAACTGGATCACATCATTAGATAATGATGTGATTGACTTGACCCATCGGTTAGCTTAGCACTATGATCATTTAGTTTATTGCTATTGCTTTCTTCATGACTTATACATGTTCCTATGACTATGAGATTATGCAACTCCCGATTACCGGAGGAACACTTAGTTTGCTATCAAAAGTCACAACGTAAATGGGTAATTATAAAGATGCTCTATAGGTGTCTCTGATTGTGTTTGTTGAGTTGGCATAGAACGAGATTAGGATTTGTCACTCCGATTGTCGGAGAGGTATCTCTGGGCCCTCTCGGTAATGCACATCACTATAAGCCTTGCAAGCAATGTGACTAATGAGTTAGTTGTGGTATGATGCATTACGGAATGAGTAAAGAGACTTGCTGGTAACGAGATTGAACTAGGTATTGAGATACCGATGATCAAATCTCGGGCAAGTAACATATCTATGACAAAGGGAACAACGTATGTTGTTATATGGTCTGACTGATAAAGATCTTCGTAGAACATGTAGTAACCAATATGATCATCCAGGTTCTGTTATTGGTTATTGACCGGAAGTGAGTCTCGGTCATGTCTTCTCGAACCGGTAGGATCCGCACGCTTAACGTTTGATGATGATCGGTATTATGAGTTTGTGTGTTTTGATGTACCGAAGTTAGTTTGGAGTCTCGGATGTGATCATGGACATGATGAGGAGTCTGAAAATGGTCGAGACATAAAGATCGATATATTGAAAGGCTATGTTTGGACATCGGAATGGTTCCGGATGAGTTTGGGCATTTATTGAAGTATCGGGGGGTGTTACCGGAACCCCCAGGGAGTCAATGGGTCTTATTGGGCCATAGTGGGAGAGAGGAGGAGGCGGCCAGGTGGATGCCCCCCCAAGCCCAATCCGAATTGGATGGGGGGCTGGCCCCCTCTTTCCTTCCCTCTCTCTCTCCCTCTTCCTTCTTCTCCTACCCCAACTAGGGAAGGGGGGAAACCTACTCCTACTGGGAGTAGACTCCTCCTTGGGCGCGCCATAGAGAGGGTCGGCCCTCCTCTCCTCCCCTCTATTATATACGGGGGAG
Source organism: Triticum dicoccoides (assembly GCF_002162155.2). Taxonomy (NCBI): domain Eukaryota; kingdom Viridiplantae; phylum Streptophyta; class Magnoliopsida; order Poales; family Poaceae; genus Triticum; species Triticum dicoccoides. The sequence continues at coordinate 133,174,024 of NC_041386.1, read as the reverse complement.
GGGGCACTGACCGTGTCCTAGACTAGGGGGCACTCACCACGTCGTCTCCCGGCCAGCTGGATCGGGCCGAGGATCCCCATGGTGGTTCACTCATGGGCCACTTCGGGCAGCCCATGCCGCACACGAGGAAGATTGCACAAAACTTGATGATCAAGACAAGGACTCCTCTCCACCAACGTATTTGACTAGGACTCTTGTTATCCTAGGCTTCCGGTACATTATATAAGCCGAGGCCAGGCTAGTCGCTAGATTATTATGACATTATTCATCATACCCTCGGGTTTAGACCACAACATATGATCTCAAGGTAGATCAACTATGTACCTGCTACTCCATCAATATAAACAAGAGCAGGACGTAGGGTTTTACCTCCATCAAGAGGGCTCGAACCTAGGTAAAATATCGTCTCCTTCGTTCCTGTTATCATTGATCCGAGAATCCACAGCTCGGGACCCCATACCCCGAGATCTGCCGGTTTTGACACCGACAATGATACTTTCATTGAGAGTTCCGCTGTGTGATCAGCAAAAGATCAATGACTTGCCTGCAAATTAACTATGAGGTCGGCGTCTTCGTCACCGGCTCGACTGGTGACCTTGGCTTGACAAAGGACTGTGCCTTGCCTCCAATCGTCATGTTCGAACGAGGGCCTTCATCAACATCAACTCCGATCTCTATCATGATCATGGAGGAATCGTCCCTGGAGCTCGAGCGCTCAACATCAACATTGCCCCCGGGCGACCGTACTATTTTTCTGAACAATGAACTTGTATCCGCGACCACCACCTTCTTGAGCATCTCTTTGACGATTCCTTCGGTGGACTTGTGTGGAATTGAGTCTACAACAAACCTATAAAATTTTGTCGCGTTCCGATGGAGTAATCTCCGCCGATCTCCGATATACTGGAGGCCTGTCGAGTCAGGATGGGAATCAGGACGAGTTTAGGGCGTGGTATCCAGAGCCTAGCTTAGAGGTTATTTGGAAGATCCAACCGTTCATCTGCTGCGGAATTTCCATATCTACCACCTGTCAAAATTTCAGCTTGATTCGACTGTTCAAACTCCGGGAACCTTCGATTAGTGCATCACTTTTCGGATCTGTTTTCTGCACGAATACGAATCTGACCTGAGATCATCTCTCTTCATAAACGAGATATTGGACAACCTTTTTGGAAGAATTTCTTTCTAGGGTATTGTGTTTTTTTCGAACACATGCTCGTGAATTTTGCTCCTTTTCTAAGGTAATCTTCACCATGATGCTGGTGTCAAGCCAGTCTGACAATATTGCTTCATGGCTGCCGACCTGCACTAGACACATCGTCGCTTTGTTGAGCCGAGCTCAACTTCTTCGGATCATCATCTCAGCGAGTCGAACAAAGAGTTCGGAATCACAAAGGATAAATCATCACCAACATCGCCACCCTACGAATCACACGGAGCGGGCACACCGGCATCGCCGCATGGTCACTTCATCAAGCCGGCATTGACCGTGTCACAAGTTACAACCTGCGTCTGCATGGCCGCACTGTTGCTTCTTCAAGCCGATGTCCATCACGCCGAACTGCTTCAACACCACGGCTGACACGGCAGCTGCAACATCTCCTTACCGACCCGCTCCGTCACCTCGGCTGGACCGGGGGCTTCACCATATCTTCATCAAACCTACTCCGGTGACTTCGGCGTCACCAGCCGACCTGCTTCGACTCATCGGCTGACATGGAGGCTTCGACACCTCGGCTGGATCGGGGACTTTGCTATTTCTTCATCAACATACTCCGGTGACTCCGGCGTCATCAGCCGACCAGCTTCATCATGTTAGCTGGACCGGGGGCTGTGCCTCGGCGAGCCAACCTTTGCCAGCTTCATCACATTAGCTGGACCGGGGGCTATGCCTCGGCGAGCCAACCTTTGCCAGCGTCGTCATGCTGTTGCTTTATCGCCCATCAGGCAATGGGTGTGCGAATTGAGTCCCAATTTTGGGAGTCACCTTTCTTCGGATTGCAACAACAAATAAACCAGGTGCTATTAAACCTAGTAATTTTTGCTTGTCTGGGTTTATTTTTCCTGAAAAATTATTACTCTTGTTTGTTCCATCATCTGTACACAGGTCTATCAAATGGTGGCCGCATTAACGACAACCGCGTGGTGGTTCGGCTTTGCCACGCCTTTACGACATCACGCCGACGCCCTGCATCGACAATGACTTCGGCGCCAGGCCACATATATTTAAATAAATTATTTTGCATAAATTAATTACCCAAGGATTTTTATATATTTATATTATTATTGTTGGACTACACTATTTTACATGTGTAGGTAATCGACTTCGACTATGTCACGCGGTCACTTCGGCAAGCCGACGTCATCGTCCCAATCAGCCTAAATCGGCCCACATGATCACCTTGTTGGTCAAATTGCCATACCGACATGTTCGGTTGCCTCGGGACTTCAGCATCGCTGAGGGATCTCTACCTCATTGAGTGTTTGGCACACACGCCATATTTCCTTTATTACTCACTTTGCATAAATTATTAATCATGCATTCTTTTTAAAAAATATATATTATTATTTCTACTATTATCTCTGGCTTGCACTATCTTCTGTGCACAAGTAAATGATCCGGATTGGGCAGCGCTGTCACCTTGGTGTATTGACATACCACGTCACCTCAGCTAGATCGGGGGCTTCGCCATCACTTCATTAACCCACGCCGGATACTTCGGCGTCACACTGCCGGCCTGCATCGGTCGTGCTATGTCGCCACTTCGGAGCATTGAGCTCTTTGCTCCGCCACCTCGTGACCGGCTTGGGGTCTGGGAGCTCATCCCACCATAAGCTCGGACCGCGTCATCAATACCGAGCACATTAACCATCTAAGTCACTTTCATGCTCAAAAACTTCTAGTTTTCAATTTTGTTCGGTTCGACCAAGCATTATACTTTTTTTGCAAAAAGTTGTTTGTGAAAAACCTCCTTGTCAAAACTTTGTTTGTGACACACAAATTCAAATACCCCGTTTACTTGGGGGCTTCCTTTATGAAGCCACTACAAAAAAAAGACACATCCGTGACATTTTGGGCCGAACGAATTTTTTTTTGTCATACATATGACACTTCTATGATGATAATTTTGACAAAACCCGGTATCATCATAGATGTGGTGGCCTCCTACTTCTATGACAAAAAATCATGACAGAAAATGGGCTTTTCGTCCTGGGCAGGCCGGAGACGCAGCTGCATGACATTCTTTGGGCCGTCCATGACCGAAAAACCATGGTAGAAGCGAGGGTGAGGAAAATTTCAGGGAGTTCCCGGTTACGGTGGGAGGTCGGGGGCCAAGCGATGCGCATTTCTATCGTACACGTACGCGCGTGTGTGCGAGGCATTGGCTCTAACTGAACCTGAGCGAGGCGTTGGGCTCTAACTGAACCCGAGTGATTGCACTGCAGGCTACGCGTTACTGAACCTGAGCGATCGATCGATGGCTATTAACTGAACCCGATCGAGCGATTCCTTCGCTACTGCTGCTAACTGAAGACGATCAATTGGATGAAC
>NC_041386.1:132993563-133169632 GCF_002162155.2 Triticum dicoccoides | reverse complement strand
ACCCCTCCCGATCAACAGGACCCCCGTTTCGACCTTAGGAGGTTCGTTTCCTTCGCTTTGCGGTACGCCACACCGCTCCCGATCAACAGGACCCCCATTTCGACTGTAGGAGGTCAGTTTCCTCCGTTTTGCGGTACGCCACACTCCTCCCGATCAACAGGACCCCCGTTTCGACCATAGGAGGTCCGTTTCCTCGTTTTGCGGTACGCCACACCCCTCCCCATGAACACGACGCATTCTATTGCCTCCCCATGAACACGAGGCATTCATTTCCTCCTCATGAACACGATGACGATGTTGTTTCTCCATTCCGACCCAGCCATGTACACGAGACCTCGCCGTACGTATGCGCGAGTAGGCGTTCGAGACCCTGCCCGTATGTACGTACGTGGCCGTATTTTCTTTCTTGCACCCTGGCCACTGTATGTACGTGTACATGCTACGCGCGCGCCTCTACTACGACACGTACACGCCTCTACTAGGACACATACGCGCCTCTACATCGACCAGTATATCTGTACGTACACGTTCGCGACCAAAATGACAACGCTATGTACGTTTCGACCAGGTGGGTCCCGACTGTCAGGCACTTCCTTGCCTGTGAAGATGTAGCTGGTGGGTCCCAGCAGTCAGGGGGGCGAATCATTTTGGTTTTTTTTGCCCAGACGCACTTCCTTGCGTGCGAAGATGTAGCTGGTGGGTCCTAGCAGTCAGGGGGGCGAATCATTTTTTTGCCCGGACGCACTTCCTTGCGTGCAAAGGTGTAGCTGGTGGGTCCCAGCAGTCAGGGGGGCGAATCGTTTTTTTGCCTGGACGCACTTCCTTGCGTGTGAAGGTGTAGCTGGTGGGTCCCAGCAGTCAGGGGGAAATGTTTTTTTTTCACGAAATACGGTGGCCCGTCTGGTGGGTCCCTGCTGTTAGGTGGAGGAATCATTATTTTCCGCGTAATAAGGAGGCACTTCCTTGCTGCCACCGTGGACCCAGCTGTCAGCCTCTCCACGTACAGTCCATGTCCGATGGAAGTCGTTCCTTGACCACATTGACCATGCCGCGCCGAGAGCACCAGGGCGGTGGACGACGGCGAGGCCTAGGAAGGGGACGACGCGGAGCCGGTGAAGACGCGGCAGTGGATGCCCACGCGGAGAGGAGTATGAGGGTTCACTCATTCGGCTGCAGTGTGAGGCTACCGTCGCTGCAGAGCCTAGCCAGCGGTGGGAATAGTAGGGGGCGGTGAGGCCTCCGTGGCAGCACAGCCGGCCATGGGAGGCAGGAGCAGGCGACACGACCGGCGCTGCTTTGGGCGGCTGGAGCAAGAAGACCAGAGGTTGAAGAAACACTACGGCCATTGGATGGACATCGTACGGTCACTGGAGCTAGAATTGTTCATATTGACTAAGTTGACAAAGCCCTCCGTCCCCGTCAACTTAGTAGGCCCACAATTCAGCCTCCCACAAAGGTGGGTCCCAGCTAGCAGGGGGAGTACTCACTTTTTTGCGTAATAAGGAGGCATTTCCGGTGGGTCTGAGCTGACAGCGGGGGGAACATTTTATTTCGCGAAATACGGTGGCCCATCCGGTGGGTCCCAGCAGTCAGGGGGGAAACATTTTTTTCGCAAAATAAGGTAGCCCGTCCGGTGGGTCCCCGCTGTCAGGTGGAGGAATAATTATTTTGCACGTAATAAGGAGGCACTTCCTTGCGGCCATCATGGACCCAACTGTGAGCCTCTCCACGTACAGTACTCTTCTGATGGAAGTCGGTCGTTGACCATGTTGACCACGCCACGCCGAGAGCACCAGGGTGGTGGACGACGGCGAGGCCTAGGAAGGGGACGAGGCGGAGCCGGGGAGTATGCAGCAGTGGAAGCCCGCGCGGAGAGGAGTACGAGGGTTCACTGGTTCGGCTGCGGTGTGAGGATGCCGTCGCCGCAGAATAACAGGGGGTGTGGGTGAGTGGAGGGATGGCCTGGCCAGTGGTGGGTGTAGTATAGGGGCGGTGAGGCCTCCGCGGCAGCACAGCCGGCCACGGAAGGTAGGAGCAGGCGGCACGACCGGCGCTGCTTTGGGCGGGTGGACCAAGAAGACCAGAGGTTGAAGAAGCACTATGGCCGTTGGATGGACATCGTACGGTCACTGAAGCTAGAATCGTTTATATTGACTAAGTTGACAAATCCCTTGGTACGCTCCAACTTAGTAGGCCCACAGGTCAGCCTCCGGAACGGTGTGCCCCAGATGTCAGGGGGAGGAATCATTTTTTGGGTGGCCGAAGCTAAGAATATCCGAGATTGAAGAACAGGCACGACATCCGTTGGATAGACATCCAACGGCCACTGGTGCTAGAACTGTGTGTTGACTATAATAAGTTGACAAAGCCTTGCATATGCGTCAACTTATTTTTTTAGGGGACGCGTCACTCGGTAGGCCCACAAGTGTGTGGCAGAGGACTTATGGCCCATTTGCGTTTTGTAAGAATGTACCTCCCATTTTTGAATTCTAATGGAATTTACAACAACCCATTTACAGTTTGTTAAAAGTACAACCCATTTTCTAGCTAGGACAATGATTAATAATTTCAACCAACCGTTGAAGACAGAATTCAATAAAATTTCCCACATTTTGATGGGATCCGAAATATTTTTATCCCGAAATTTCTAGTTAGATTAAATATAAATTTGTATTATGTAAAAATCCAACGAAACATTGCACACGCAATAATGAAAATTTAAGATTTTCAAAATCCATAAATAATATTTTGTAAACTAATTTCGTGTTTGGTGCATTTTTTATAGTTACTACCCGGTTTTTATAATTACATCCCATTTATTATTTTTAAAGACCATTTTCCTCTTAAGCCTAATACATCCCTCCTAGGAAAGATTTGCAGCCCAGCGGGGCGGAGAATAACAAGTTGACCTTGCCTGGGTATTCCTCAAGAAGACGTATAGCTGGGCTAGCCATTTTCATCTTGAAAAAATTAGTATCTGGGCTAGATATCTGGCCTGCGCTAGACGGGCCACAACCCGCCCAGTTAATACCCTGCTCTCCTCTGAACAACAACGAAATCATCGCCAAGAAAAACTCTGCAGTTCTCACGCCTCAAAAACACAAATACTGCTCGAGCTGCTTGGTCCCAGCTATCGGCCGCACCTTGTGCAATTCTCTTGTTTATATTGACTACATAGGTTGACAATGGTGTGGGACCGTGATGTCAGGAAACCAGGAGAAAGCAACAAAAAATATAGTTGTACATAATAAGGAGGCACTTGCGTACGTATGGCTATGGCCCTAGTGGGTCCCTAGTGTCATCCAGTCAAAATAAATTCATCTCCTGAATCCTCATGTTCGTTGACGATGTTAACAATGCTCAGCCCCATGACGAGTGCAACAACTCGAAGGAGAACGGAGAGGGCCTCGTGGGCCCTACGGATGGTCTGATACAGCGTCCGCTGCTCATTCAGGAAGCAAGGATCATCGGACACCTATGAGCACCTTGGATAAACTGAGACGGCATGAAACGGTATGGCCGCGCTTGGGAGCTCTGGTTTAGTTGAAACCTGTATTAACATACAAGTGTAATTTACTCGTCATCGGAAACAACGCGTAAAATATAGGCATAATGAAACCGAGGGCCCGAGGTTTGTAAATAAAACCGGCAGGTTACGCGTGTAATTTGAGAGACCAGTGTATATTCTACGAGCACTGCTATATGGACAACATTACCAGACGATACCTGCACGACGTGCGTATCATGCCATCCATGGGTAAGGATGAAACAATAGCTAACGGCTGGATTAGCAATTGTCCGAGTGTCGTTCAACGTTTTTATCGTGTGTGAAGTACTTCTGATATTTTACTAGTCGAAATCGACCAACCAAGCTCCTTCGCCCGAGACCATCTGCTTTAATTTACAAGCGTCAGTTTTACAAGCGACTTTGGTTGGAAAATGACAATCCAATCATGGCCTAATATTATGAGTTGGTCGGAAGATCATATGGTTTCACGTCTAACCTACCCGACTTGTCGTATAGGCTATGAATGAAACATCAGACAATGAACTTCTTAAGCACGGAAACAATAGAAGAGGATGATCTTCTTAACAAGCAAATCACTGGCATTAGATCGACATGCAAAACAATATGAAGCATTATTCTCAGGAGGCACAGTGAAAAACTCGTGATGCCGCATGCCACAACATTCCAAGCTCAACTTTGAAACCAAACACAAGGCCTGGCATTACATAGACAATATTCAGAACAAACTCTTAACATAGGAATATCTCAGCAGAGTAACTATTTACTTCTAAACTGAACACAGTAATAGGAAAAAGCACTCGATGCTGCTCACAGCAAGGGCGTCCCACTCAAAAATATCAAATGCATGTCTTCTGGCTAACATCAAGGAGCAAATTTTGACAAGGTTTTCCAATTCCAATATATTAAACTAATGTTTTCTTGCTAACATCAATGATTAAACTTTGACAAGCTTTTCCCATTCAAAATATGTAATGCCTATGATCGTGGAGTCCTATCGTAGCTTCTTGTACTTGTTTGGGCACTTTTTGCCTAGGGCACTCCACGTGTTGTTAAATTTCCAATGGTCTCTGTAGACTAGTCATGTCACCGGTGTCTAATAATAGTCTGTAAAGCTTCTCGGTCATTCCTTCTGTAATGTAGCGCAAATAGTGACTGCTTCTTTCTGCAAAATGGAACGACCAACTGGACCCAGTAATGCGGCAGTTTGCCTTACACATTGGCTCCTTTTGTGCAGTTTAACTAAAATCAAAGTCAGAATAAAACCGAGCTTTAATTTTGATATCCCTGTAAGCAATAATACGTATAAGGGAAACAATTACTGAGAAATAACGGTTGATGACTTGTACTCCCAGAAGAAAAGAATCTACTGGTCTACTTTATCTTAATGGGAAACAAAGCAGGAGAGTAGCAATTCTCCATTAGTGTGATTCATTCATATTGACTAAGACATTATCTTAACAATGCCTTGTTTCAACATGTATAAAGAACGACAAAGCAGAAAAGTACCATTCCTAAAACAATGCAACTGATTCATTTTAATAGAGACATTATCTTAACAATACCTTGGTTAAACATGTAAAAAGAACTACAAAGCAGGATAGTACCATTCCTAACAAGTGTTGCAGTTTTGAACTAAGATTCAGTAGTTAATTAATTCTGAGAGTGGCATTGCTTAATTTTACCAGCGGCATTAGATTAACGAAAAGCATAAACAGTTCCAAGGGAGAGTGGGCGCAACAACAGTATGTGCTTCCATCTACTTATAAAGGGGGTGATGCAGAGTTTGTTGTAACAAAGCAACAAGCATCATGTCTGGGTTGGTCCCATTTTTGTTCACTACTTAATGGGAAAAGACAGCAATACAATGGCTTCAATTCAACATTTATTTAAAACAGTAACAATACAAGTAGCACAACATCTCAAAGCACACTGCACAATCATGTGGATGAAGGCCAGTACTGACCTTTCATGAGACAGACAAGATAAAATATGAATCTGGCAACACGAATAGGAAATCCAATCTTGTTTTGTGCAGTTGCACTGAAATCAAGCAAAGTGTTTCACGTAGCGAAGCAAAATGTCGCAATAGCAACAAGTTGAATAGATATCCCTGTTTAAATAGAGGCAAAAAAGGAATCAATTACTGGCTAATAAAGGAGGATGAAACATGCGGCCACAAAAAGGGTAATCCCGCCAATCCCTAACAAGTGTTACAGTTTTGAAATAAGATTCAGTAGTTAATTCTGAGAGTGGCACCAATTACTGGCATATAAAGGGGTTGATGCTGATTTTGTTGTAACAAAGCAACAAGCATCATGTCTGGGTTGGTCCCATTTTTGTTCACTACTTAATGGGAAAAGACAACAATACAATAGCTTCAATTCAACATTTATTTAAAACAATACCAAAACAAGTAGCACAACATCTCAAAGCACAGTACACATCATGTGGTTGAGACCAAGATTTGAAACAACTCGCCATGAAGACTGGAAATAAATCTCGATCTCCTTTTGTAAAGTTCCACCAAAATTAAGCAAAGTCACCGGTGTGACATTCAAGTTGAACTGCACAAAACACTCTTAAAACATAAGTGTTTCGAGTAGCGAAGCAAAATGTCACAATAGCAACAAGTTGAATCGATACCCCTGTTTTAACAGAGGCAAAAAATGAAAAAATTACTTGCCGATAAAGGAGGATGAAACAAACGGTGACAGAAAGAAGCATCTAACTTATCTTGGATGGAAAACAAAGTAGGGCAGTAGCATTTCTAAAATGGTTGCATTGATTCATATTAACAGAGACATTCTCTTGAAACAACATTCGTTCAAAAATGTAATTTACTTTTAACAGTGGCATTGCTTCAATTTTCTGGCGGCATTCTTAGATTAACAACATCAAAATAGCTGTCTGGGACATGCCAGCACCATGTGCATCCACACGTATAAATGGGTGATGCAGAGTATGTAGCCAAGCAGCATATATGTGCTGGTCCCATATTTGTTCTCTTTGAACCTTCTTCGTATGTGAGGGCAGCAAATCTAGTCCTGCACAAACTACTCAACCCCCCAGTTTCTTTCCCTTTTCAACAAAGAGATCGGTTCCTTACAGATGTGTGTACTGGGTTACCCCCTTTTTCCCTTTTCGACCTACAAAGCGGCTGGATAGCCAGTCTATACTACTTTCCGCCCCTCCTTTCCTCATTGAACCACGTCCTAGATTCTTGCTCCAGCCCACCACACCTTTCTTTCCTCTTTGAACCAAGACCTAGATTCGACTACAGATCGAAAAAGATCCACATGCAGCTAGAGCAACTACGGTTTCAAAGAAACTTATACCTTAGGGTTGTCGGGATGTGGCAAGGCGTGCGGCGGGAGGCCGAATCTGCCCACATTATGTACGACAGCAAGGAAGAAGGGGTCGGTGGCCCTCCCACACATGCACTGGCTGAAAGAGAACAGCGCAGCCGACAGTGGATTACCTCCCTCGCCGAAGGCGTTAGAGTGAACGTTGCACCTCCTCCCCTTCCCGGTGCGACGGGATACAGACACCTCCTTCACCAGCTGTGAGGGGGAAAGAGAGACAAGAGGCCAATGCAGTCTTGTTTAGATCTGGTGAAGAGAGGGTGAGAGACTGTGAATATAGCAAACCCTAGCAAATGAACGCTGAGTCTCCAGCGTGTAACATATATGTAGTGCGGCGAGCGTGTGGAGAGTGCAAACCCTAGCGAACAAGCACTGAGGCTCCCGCTTATATATATACTACTGTAGTACGGACTGAGCTCCGGTGCCTTCACTGCACCTGCTTTTGGCTATATGACAGGTGAGCCAACCACATTTTGGGCCCACCTGTCATAAATCCAAAGGCAGGTGCACTAAGTCAATGAAGCTGCGTCCATATAGTACTCTCGTGTATACAACTAATATATAGTGGAGTGGTTTTCTTATTCTCTCCATAACAATCGTTTTAAATTGTGTAAGTACGAAACGAAACTCTTTATTTAATGTATAGTGAAGAAAACTAGTACTACTTCCAATGAACTAACGATCCACGCCCACGCGTCCTGGTCGCACTTCCTGTCCTTCACATGTGGTACACTACCCTCCCTTAAGTGAACAACCACACATGCGCCAAATTATCGGAAACGTGTGAGAGTGTGTACAAATAAAGAGTTTTAATTTCAATTATCAGAAATGTTTGAGAGTATTACAAAGTTTGACTTCAGTCAAATCTAATATGCGGAGTAAATAAAAATGGAGGGCTACTACATCCATCCAGGTTTTTAGTCCACACCATTTTTTAAATCAAAGTTAATAGCTGGACAAATAAAATTACAGGGGAGTTGGAGACAAAGTTGCGAGAAGGCTTAGAAATCAATACAAAACTTATGCTCTTAGTACCAATGTCGATCCTTCTTCGAGGAAACATTTGGTTCATAGCCAACTGTGTGATAAAATTGCACCAACGTGAAAGACGACTGCGTATCCAACGCAACCAAGGTGAACTAACGAAGGATATCATCTTTGTGCGTAACAAGCAAAGAGCACTGATGGAAAACAACTTGTTTTTCATTTAAAATCGATCAGCTTCACCAGCCGACGCAACCATGAGGCGCAACCATGAGCATCGATAGGTCATCGTGGTGATGCATCATCCATTTGGCATCAACTTTGGGTGAGGCACATATGAAGTTCGACAAATCCTCACCGTGGTCTGTTTCTTCTCAGTAATCAAGCTCGAGGAAGGAAGAACCACGTGGCAGAGGACAGTGAGGCGGAACAACAATGGCCATCCAATTTTGTGCAGTTCCACTAAAATTGAGGAAGACATGCACGGGTATGGAGACACGCATCGCTGTTTCCAAAAATATAAAAAAGGGTTAGCAACGACATCTCAATTGTCAATAAGAATTAATGAAAAGTACACCGACAAATAGAAGCATCATAATTATCTTGATGGGAACTAAACCAGGATACCCGAGAAAAAAGCATTTCTTCATTTAACCAGTGATAGTACTACCACCATATGGACAATGACCGCACAACCACCATGTACTTTTTGTCAAAACAACATGTATACCTCCACCGAGGCATAAATCAGGACAACTTTTTGAGTGGCATTTCCTCTATAATAGTACTAGTAGGTGATGTTGGACCAGCCGACGAACCCTAGCTACTACGCATGGGGAGCTGGGGAGTAGTCGCATAGAAGAAAACCCACACACAGTGACCTGGGAGCTGGACCAGTACAAGAAGTTATACCTCAGGTGGGCGAGATGTCGTTTAGGCGGGCGGGTGGGATCTGCCCACACGACGGCAGCGAACAAGGGCACGGAGGATCTTCGTCCGCGCCAGCGCCGGCTTCGAGAGGACGGTGCGCATCGGCTTCCTCCGTCGCCGACCGCGACAACGTCAATGCTGCACCTCCTCACCTCTCACAGTGGACGGGATTCAGCCGGATCTATGACCACTGGTGAGGAGAGAGATAGAGTGGACACTGTCATCTTGTTTTGATATGGAGAGGGTGAGAGAGCAAGACGCGAGAAACTCTATCAAACAAGAGGCTATAATGGAGTAAAACATCTTCATAGCAGTGGTTTTAAATAGAATACGCGCGTTCCCGGAAAAAAGAAATGAAAACTGGCGGACAATTTTTTAACAGTCCATCTAGGACACATCTAGATGTGACATAGTTATGTCACATCTAAGTTGATCTCCACTCTGTTTGTGGTCTATTTTTTTTCCTTTTTTTGTTTCTTGTTGCTACATTATATACTTGTGGGAGCTTAGATGTGATATCCTTAAATAACATCTAGATGTGAATTAGACAAACTGATTTTCTAACGTACCAAGAAAGAAAACTCGATCAAAAACACGTCCCCGCTTCCAGGACGCGAGAGTCGTCGCGCACACACACATAGACATAGACATGCATATCCGTGTTTACGTAAAATTCCATTTCCATTTCCATATCCATCTCCAATCATATTCGTCCAACTAGCACATTATTTATGTTGTTAATTATATACACAGCAATATTAACATACAACATCTCTTGTTTGCGCACGTCCGGATCGCTGCCACGGCCGGTCCTGACCAACCCGAACCCTCTTCATCACCCCCGCGTGCTTCCCGCCCGAAACGGTCAGTGCCGCATTCATGCCCGGCCAGAGCGGACGCGACCTCTCTCTGGCGCCAGCATTGAAGCAGCGCGCGGGCCAAGAGAGCGTCGCCCGCGCCGCTTCCAGGTGCATGCGACTGCTCCGTGTTCAAAGGTCGCAATAGCCGGCTACAACATGCACGATCTCTTCCAGTAGTAAGTTCTTGGGAGTCCGTGCACAGCTAGCTGTCCTCCCCCAACTCGTCAATCTCTTCCAGTAGTGCTAGTACTCCATGGCACGATACATCGACAAGCAGGCGGGAAAGTTATGGTATACTACTCGGTTTGTGGTGAGTGGCATGCCGAGCGACCGTGTTGGGTCGAGCCATGGAGGAGGGTGAGACACGAACACGACAGACATGATTTAAACACTGGTTTTGCTCGATGGCGCAATCCAACAAAATGAAACATTTGTTTCTCTCCGTTTCCTTTTTTTCTCCGGAAAAACGGAAACTTTGCCACTCCATTTTCATTCCTATTCCAGGGTTGCCCTGTTACAACATTCCATCAAATACAAAGGAAAACAAACATGCATGCTGATGCATCTCAATGATTCCCAGATCATAGCCAATATTTACTTCACAACTAAAGAAAAAAGTTGTCAGATCGTGTACGATAGAAAAACTACTGATGGGGTCACTACGACTTAAACCCTAAACCCTAAACATGATTTAATTTCCTGGCCAGGTAGAACCTATCGAAGGAATGTGCTAGAGGGAGATTCTTTAGTGAGAATGTCAGCAACAATAGAAGCAGCACTCTTTGGTTCTCCACCTTCTGGTACCTCTTGTTCCATAGCACTTTCCATGTCGGGAAGGAAAGACGGCTGGCACCCTCGGATCATACGATGTTTTTGTGCAGTTCCACTAAAATCGACCTGAGCATCCCTGATGGCTAAGATATTGAAGAAGTGTGATTAGAATAATAGTACTGGCACTAGTTCATGAGACATAAACTCATCACAAATAGAAGCCGGTAGAAGTAGAGAAAGATCGACATGGAGATGGAGCTACAACAGTGGAGCAAGCCGGCTCCAAAAGGAAGATGGACTACCTGGGACGCCGGGCTGTAGCTAGAAGGGCGGTTGGGACGTGGCATCGGCCCATACCGCGGTGACCCCCGATTGGGACGCACCGACTGTGGGTTTTCTCCCTCGCCGATGTGGACCGCGTCTACGCAGAACATTGTTCCCTTCCCCCAGCTGCGGGATCAGGCCCTTCGTTCTATGCTTGTGAAGAGAGCAACCTAGGCAAGCAAGCTTGTAGCTTAGGCTCTTGCTAGTTTATATATAGTGGTTTTGTTTTTCTCTCCATATCAACCATTTTATATTGCGTACGTGTCATTCAAGAGTGAAATGATGGTTGCTTCTTTAGACTAACTTACTATGTGATTTGACTGCTCCTTAGTGGCCCCTACACGTACTCCCCCTACGTTTATGCAACAGTCACACGTACACATGGACGCAAAAATGCGTGCGACGCCCTAATGCATGCATGTCCGAGCACACGACGGAACACACACGGTCATGCTCAAGTGCTCAACCTACACGTGCATGCACACACATACTCAGTCAGGGTGAGCTAGTGACCGTATAAACACCATAATATATATATATATATATATATATATATATATATATATATATATATATATATATATATATATATATATTGAGCACAATGAGTGTATTCTGAAGTCCACTGACCGTATTTTTACAAATATACAGTGACAGATAGTGTATTTATCTCGTTTGAAATTAAGCCATATTAACCGGAGAGGAGGCAGCACGGACTAGCATTACTTTGCTGTGTCCCGTCAACTTGCCGAACAAGGAGAAGGTTGCAGGACGGGAGAAGCTTGCGCGCGGTGGCTCGTAGGACAAGGAGAAACTTTTGACTAATGCAAGCTCTCCCTCGCTCAGGCGGTGGACATGCAATAGTTAATTCGGTGTCCGATTGCCAGAAGCATACACTATACTACTAGTGCTATTATTGTTCGACTTCCCGAACAGCCAAGCGCAAAGTTTACTAGTACTACTACTATAGTCCATAAAGGTACATACTATACTAGTACTAGGAACCGGATGGAGGAGCATCTGCACTCTTATTATAATTTTAAAATGTGATAAAGCAATCTTCAACACATTTGGTTCTCTTCGAGGGTTCTCGCATGTGATAAATGGAAGTTGATTGCATGGAACACTCGCCACAATTCTCGCTTAATTCTGGCTCATATCCTGTTACAAATAGTAGCGCTCAGTAATATTTCCTCTTTTTTGTTATTCAGCATGTAAACATGTCAGCAAACCTTGAGGCGCATCTTCATGCGAACCGTGCTTGCTGCACTTTGAATGTGGCCAAGAGCTGGCTTGATGAAACACCTCACTTCCTACTTCTTTTTTTGTGGGGTACCTCGCTTCCTAGTGACCAGTGTCTTGGCTGATTTTCCTAAGAATGCTTATATATGAATAAAGCTCTCTCATTTACCCGCAAAAAGATTAAGCCATATTAACCGGAAAGGAGGGAGTATGGACTAGCACTACTTTTTGGTGTGTCCCGTCAACTTGCAGAATGAGGAGAAGCTTGTAGGACAAGGTGAAGCTCGCTTACGCCTTTTGACTAACGCAACCTACCCTCGGTGGACATGCATCAGTCCATTTGGTGTCAGATTGTCAGAGGCAAAGTCCTACACTGTAGTACCCAACATGCAGAGTACCATCATTGTTCAACTTCATACTACTCCACCCTCCGTCACAGTCATACACTGTATGAAGGTGCAAAACCAACTGGCCATACTACTGCTACGGAGTACTTGGTTTTGCACCTTCATACTTGCTACTCCACCCTGCTCATGAAGGGGCGAAGGTGCAAAACCAACTGGCCATACACTGTATGAAGGTGCAAAACCAACTGGCCATACGCGTACTTGGTTTTGCACCTTCATACTACTCCACCCTCCGTCATAGTTTACAGGGCACGCTTCATTATGATGCATTTCTCTCAATGTATTTCCACCACCAGAGAGACTTTAGACGCGTTTGGTTTAATGCTCAATTAATTAGGACGTGTGTACCCGGGGTGGAAGCACTGCATGCATGTGTGTACGCATTATTCCCTCTAGTAATAGACGACGTGCTATAACTAACAATGCTATTTTTCAGGCTGATCGCTAGTCGCCTTGGTCCCACAATTTTTTTTCTTTTTTTTGAAGCGCGTTGTATAAATAGTGACGGATGGAGTAGTATGAGCGGATTCAAAGAAGAGCGTATTGATGGTTTCTTCTTCAGAGCAACTTACAATGGGAAAGGTGGGGCTTATGATTTGAGTGCTCATTACTCACTATTAATGTGGCGCAACGACCGGGCTGAGTCTCCCATGCGGTTGTGCACTACCCCCTCGGTTCTTAAATATACTCCGGAGTATTTGTCTTTCTAGAGATTTCAACGAGTGACTACTCAAATATTTGTCTTTTTAGAGATTTCAAATGGACTGGCACATATGGATGTATATAGACATATTTTAGAGTGTAGATTCACTCATTTTGCTCCGTATGTAGTCACTTGTTGAAATCTCTGTTAAGACGAATAGAATATTTAGGAACGGAGGGAGTACACATACGAAGCAAAATGAGTGAATCTACACTCTAAAATATGCCCGTTTGAAATTTGTAAAAAGACAAATATTTAGGAACGAAGGAGTATAAGTTTGTGCATGGCACATGGACCCGGATGATGAAGAGGCTTCTGGCAATGCTATCAAGCTTCCATCATTTGTTTACATAATTGATGTACTATACAAATAATTTTCCAGCGACATGAAATTGTACAATGGTGTGAGCTTTCAACTTTTGTTTCGCGTGTCTTGCCATCGATGCTCTTTCGGAAACAATAAAAAACTAACTTCATTGCTAATGCATGGCAATTATTAGCAGGTCAGAGCTAATAATTACATCACAACTGAAGACAAAGTTGTGAGAAGGTGTTAAATTAAAATTGATCCATGCTTTCATTGGCAGCAACATCCCCCTAGCTCTGTCTAAATCAACAAGGCATGTTGGGAAAAAAGTAGCTGTCTGGAGCATGCAACATTCCGATCATTTTGTGCAGTTCCACTAAAATAGAGTTGAGCGTTCCTGTTCCAAAGATATCAAGTGTGATTACGATAATAGAGGACTGATGATGAAACAATAAACACACAAATAGAAGCCGGTCACCTTTGTAGTCTCTCTTAAGACTAACTAGTTGGAGAAGATTAGGCTCGGAGTTGGATGAGGAGGACAGAGCAAAACCAATCTCCCTTTGTGCAGTCGCACTGAAATGTAGAGACGTTGCCCGTGTGACATTTTAGTACAACTACACAAAACACTCTAAAGAAGAAAGTGATTTGTGCAGTTCACTAAAAGGTCGCAATAGCAACGATGTGAAATGGATAGCCCTGTTTGCAAAAAAGAGGTAGAAAGGAAACAATTACTGGCCAATAACAGTTGATGACACATGCGATGACAAAAAGGAAGCATATTCCTTGTCCTAAGGGAAGATAACAACATGGTTGTGTTTGTCTAAAACGGTGTGAGGACGAGAATGCAATATGGAAAGTACACCGGACGAGCTATGTTTTGGGCAAAGAACTATGGAAGATCCACATGCAGCGATGTGGGAAAACAGTCAGTGGAGCAAGGCCGGAGGGGATACCTGGAGGTCGTCAGGATGTAACTAGGTGAGCGGCGGCAGGCAGAATCTGCGAGCAGGTGGCATAGGCCCTGCCGCGCCGGAGCTTGGTCAGAGAGAACGGCGTGTACCACAGATCGGGACGTGCTGCCTCGTCGCCATCGAAAGGAGAAACGATGCACTTCCACCCTTTCCCCCGGCGGACGAGATGCGGCCGGATCATTGACCAACGGTGAGAGAGAGAGAGGCCACCGCACTCCCTTTCCCCCGGCGGACGGGATGCTGCCGGATCAGTGACCAACAGTGAGAGAGAGAGGCCACCGGTGCCTTGTGTGAGATACTCTGAAGAGCGGACTACCTTTTCCTCCATAAAAATCGTTTTATATTCTGTGTACATGCCATTGAGCGCTATAACTTTATTTAAAAATAACGCGGCAACGTGTCAAGTCGAACTTTGTTTCGTGCACGCGTGGTACATGACCTCCCTAGGTAAACAACCGCTCCAGGCGTTCAAATTAGCACGTGGGCTGCCATTTCGTAAAGAAATGAGCTCCACCGTGTACCCGCGCGGGTGTGGCTGGGCACGAAGCGTGAGTACGTGCACAGTGCACCTATTCTCTTCTTATATACGTACACCACCTACGTGGGGTTGTGTGAGAGAGATACAAACCTAGAGAGATATAGTGTGTGGGTTCTTGAGAGTTTTTTTTGTGGGGGGGTCAATCAAAAAATTTAACATATGCAATGTGTGTGAAATAGAGTCCTGGATATAACATATATATATAGAGGGGGTGATCCACAAGAAGAGAGTGGAGGTATCATCGGATTGAGGTGTCCATAGAATCAAAGAGAGATATTATGTGTGTGTGTGTGCGCGCGATCGATAAAGAGTGCCATCGAATTTGTGTGTGCCCACGTCAAAGATATAGAGTGGATGGCCTACTGGAACATGAGAAGGGACATGTGCAGTTTGTCTCTGTGGCATGGATACCTACCTGCAGCGCTCGACTATCGGTCTGTGGTGGGGGAAGAGGGAGGCCCAATTAACTATAGAGGTACAATGGCTGGTATATGTGTGGAGGAGGAGAGAGGCCTATGTCATGTATAAAGGAGATCGATCTGCCTCATGTATTAAGGGAGATCGATCGGCATCCATGCATATGTGCAGGAGATGAATAAGGTTGGGAGAGAGACAAAGCTAGAGTGTTGGAGGGGGTGGTAGTGGATTTGCTTCTAACAAATGGTGGGATAGGCTTGCTAGACAAACGGAGGGCACGCCCGCAATATCAATAAGAGAGGAGATGGCTGCTCGTTGTCTGTGCACATGCATGTGAGAGATGGGTCAGGAGGCATGCACGAATGATGAGGGGGGACGATGTGGCTGTGGTAATCAGACGTAACTACATAGGAAGATCGATCGCCATTTGTAAGAGAAAGGAGAGACATAACTTGTGAGGTACGTCGATCGATGGGGGGGTAGTTAAAGTAGATCTAGGTATATGTTGGGAGATCGACCGGTATACATGCATGTGTGTGTTAGAAGCAAATGAGGCATGAGGAGAAGGATAGAGAGAGAGGGATGCATGTAGGAGGTGGTACGAGAGGCATACTATATCGAGGGGGAGGAGTGTGTGAGTACGAGGACAATGAAAAGAGTGGTGGGAGTGAGGCATGGACGGTGACAAGAGAAGAGGGGAAGCTTGTGTTTGTGCAAGGCACACCTGGCTAGAGAGGCATATCGATCGATGTGTGCTGTAAAGAAGGAGCTGGGGGGCCTACACACACCGTGGGTGAACGACCTAAAGTGAAAAGACGAATTTGCGCGATGGAGCTAGAGAATGCTGAGGGAGGGTGAGAGGGATGCGGGCGTGTGCATGCACAAGAGAAAGTTAGTGCTAGCTATAAAGATAAGAGGGTTGTGTGGGTGTAAAAGACGAATAGAGATCATATATACTTCATTATAAAAGGCGAATTCAGATATTTGAAGAATTTATCATAGTGTTTCAAACTGATGCATGTGTGAATATATATAACGGTGATACACATGGTGTGGTTATGAACATGTTATACCACATTTAATATATTTTATCTCTACTCTTATAAAAAACGGAGTTGTTGATGATGGTGTGCCGACCATCCTGCATTATAGGCCATCCCATTTATATCTGGCGGATAGCAAGGAAACTATGATGGTTGAAGTTGGCAACAATCATGATTGTAGATTCTTATTGAAATAGACAAACGAATTCAATTTTAGTTCGAATTGCAGCAGTAGCATAGACATTTGGAATGCACTAAAATGTTGGTATGAGTAGGTTACATGCATTATATAGCAAGCGAAAAAATTTAATCGGACATAACATGGATTCATACTCCCTCCTTCCATCCATATAGGGCGTAATGAGATTTTTAAGACCGCCTTTGACTATTGACAAGATTAATAGTACATGACATGCACTATGTGAAAATTATATCATTGAAAGAACCTTTCACACACGAATTTAAGGGTGTGCTTTGTGTAAGTTGCATGTCATATATCATTGCTCTAATACTTGGTCAAAGTTAGCATCGAAAAACGCATTAGGCCCTATATAGATGGAAGGAGGGAGTAGCTTTGAATAGCATTTGTATAGTAAAACGGGGCAAGACTCTCTCTTTGTGTTGTGTGAATAGTTTTATTTTTTTCGTTTTCTTTTTGGTTGAGGGAAGTGTGAATTGATTTGGTACGTACAAGTACAATATTACTACACGTTAGGCTTGTCCCTAAAATTCAACCCGCGTCTTGTTATATCCCGAAAATGCAGATATCGTGCTCCCAAAACTGGCGCCTTCACAACCCGCGCCTTGCTATCCCAAAATTACAACGCGCGCGAAAACTCCCTCCAGCTGCCAAATCCCGACATGCGAAATCCCCCTTCTAACCCTAAGCCGAAAGGGCCGCTAGTTCAAATTGGTGGGGGGTACTTTTGTAACACACCCTACATTTTGGACAAGCGCGTTCCTAAATGATGCTTCACCCCCTCCCATTGCCCCCTTTTCGCCATTCTAAATCCCTGGCCGCCATAACCTCTCCGCTCCAGCTGCGAAACCCCACCCTCCTCCGTCCGCAATGTCACCGCTGCCCAGCCGGAGCCTCTTCCCCGACGACGTCGTCCACCGCAACAGCTCAACGTCCCAAGTCCACCTCCCCGGATGAGGATCCATCGTCCATCTCATCGTCCCGCCGGTTCAGCCGCCCCGTCCTCCACCTCCAAGGAGTTGCTCCGACGATCGCCTCGTCTATCGCGGCTGCTCCATCCCCACAGTGCCGCCTTAACCTGCTCCACCGGAACCGCAACAACCTCACCGACTCCTCGGACGAAGCCGAGGCCTACTTGGCGCCACCAAAGAGGTTGTACACTCATCGCATCGCACCTTCTCCTTAACTCGACCTCCCGGCACCGATGGTGCTCCATCCCGCACCCCCATGGGGCGGCTACCTTGAAGCCGGCGCCGCGGGCGACATCTCCATGGCGGCTCTCCCCCAGTGCGAGGCCCCTTCGGCGGCGGCGCCCATACCAGCCGGATCTGCTGCTACTCGGGCTCTCGCTCGATCGCTCGCTCGCCTAGCTGCCGCTGCTGCTCTCCCCTCACTCGTGTTGCTGCTCTACTCAGATTAAGGCACAATTCAGTCGACTGAATCGACTTTTGGGTCAGTCGATTTTCAGGGGTTGGAGGGGCTCGCCGGAGTTAAGGTTCAGGGTGGGGGGCGGGGGGCCTAGAGGGCTGGCCGGGGCGGCGGTGGCGAGTTGTTTCGGGGCGGCGAGGCGGCACTGGGGCTGGCGGTTCGGTCGGTGGTGGCTGGCGGCTCAAGGGGTGCGTGTTGAAGATGAACTGCAGGCCCTCCCTAAACTACATGTCAAGTTCCTCTCTACTACCATTGCGTTCAGTTTCGACAGTAGCATTCAGATTCCATAGTAAATTTCAGTTTCGACAGTTAAGTTCAGAGTCAACAGTTTTTACCTCATCTGTTGTAGTCAGGTGGTTTTTGGTGATGTTAATTTTACATCCATTTTACATCATCTATTGGAGATTCTATTAGAATCCCACTTGAGATTGACGATGTCTGTCTTGTGCTGCTTTAGCCTCGACGTCTTACGGCTCACCGGAGCTGCTCCAACGACAGAATGATCCACAACAGAGCAGTGCCTTGGACGTCGTCTACAGATTCCTCAGATCTTCCTCCACACCTCCGACAGCCACCTCTTCCTCAACTGCTTCAGCGACCAACCCAATGATGCTGAGGTCGACATGGCTACGGCAAAGAGGTTGTACACTTGTTGCATCACTTATTACTATACATTCACGTCGATCCATTAGGGCTATTTTGGTTCAACGGAAAAACATTGATCCACTGGTTGTTACCATCACTCTAAATTTCTGCATGCTCTCCTTACATAATCTCACCATATTTTTTGTATGCGTGTCAGATATTGTACACAGTCATGCTGAACATGAGAGAAAAAGAGAAGAGTTTTGCGCGGCAATACAATGTCATGCAGACATCGCTCCATGGTGAATTCAATGGAAAACCCTCCCCACCCCTCTCCAGATTGTAATCAAGAGGAAGATATTTGTTCTGAGGCAGATTCGGACGCCGCTGACCACTCCTATTTACCCCCCAAGGTGTTTGCTCTACCTTGGCATGATGATGTTAGTCATATCATGCATATGTTGCCTTGCAGCGCCTACTTTTGACATCATATATGTCATCTGCTTAGTTTAGACATGTTCTGTAATGCCACCTATTTAGTTTCTATATCATATATGGGAATTATGCAGTCTCATGACTTTTAACCAGCCATAATATATGTGAAATGTGCAATGCCATCCTGTTTAACCAGGCATCATATATTCGAATTGTATCTTGCCCATCCTTTTCTTCATTACATTTCCATTTGTCGACAATGTTTGTACATGAAACTACTCTTCCTGTGAATCAGCCATTTGGGTGGGAGATGGTAAAATCTAGAGTGAAAACAAGGCCTTCAGAGCAGACAGTGCTACATGTTGAAGCAGATCTCTTGTTGGGTCCCGATAGCTCCTCGGAGATGGATTCAGAGACAGATGACCAGTCCTATTCCCCCACTGAGGTGTATGCTCTAACTTGGCACGATTATACTGCTCATATCATGCATACGGTGCCTTGCATTCCATAGTTTAGACATCATATACACAATATTCAACACCATGTTCTTAGTTCAGACATCATATCGAATGCCCTCTATTCAGCATATAAATCACATATGTGAATTAAATGATGCGATCCTGATTACTTAGATAACATGTAGGTGAATTATGTCATGCGATCCTGTTTAGTTATTCATCATATCTTTGAATTATGTTATGCTATGCTATCCAGTTTAGATAGACATCATATATGTGAAATTATGTCATGCTATCCGTTTTAGTTAAACAATATACATTTCAACTATTTCATGCCCTCTTTTTTCCACACTATCTATTGCATCTGTCTCTCATACAATGTCTGTACATTCAACTATGTTTCCTGTTTATCAGCCATTTGAATTGGAGCAGGTGATGCCAGTATCTAGCGGACTAAAAACACGGTCTTCAAATAAAACAGTGCTACCTCTTGGTGGAGATAGCACCCCGGTTGTACATGCACAAGAACCATCCCTACCACACATAATCCAATCTCTCGTAGATTGTACACCTACTACGATGGACAGAGAACCAGCTTCACCCAATCTAACCCCAACCCCAGCCGATAGTAACCCAGTTCCTGTTGACACAGCACCATCTCCACCATAGAGCTCCAAACAAGAGCAGTTAGTAAGGCAGCTCAAGTGCCCAAAGGGCCAGTACTATCATGGCGAACCCCAACTCCACCAGTTAGTATGCCTATTCCTGTGGAGGAAGCACAACCAGCTAGTCGTAGTTTAGCATCTATCACATTTGATGTTGTTAAATCGTATGTGCGTATCTTCCCATCTTGGAAATATTATACTGAAGATGAAGGAAAATGCCAGTTGCAGGTGTTTGTCCAGGAGTTATGTGTAAGTAATGTTATTCATGGCAATTACTTTGCTTCGTCCCATACATCCTACCTCCATGATGGTTATAATACAACAAATTTTCCCATTTTTCTCTATAGAGAAGGACCGATTTGGAAACTCAGGATGAGGTAACCTGTGCTAATACCTCTGCTATCTTCAAGAATGCTTGGTGGCAGTATCGGAATTACCTGAAGAAAACGTACTTCACCGGCAAAGAAACTCATCAAATTCCCTTACGTTCTCCTGAGGCACATTTACTGGACGATGACTGGGAACGCCTTGTTCTGTACTGGTCCCGAACCAAGAATGTGGTAAGGTCTATGAGCTCATTTTCTATTTTTAAGTATTATATTCTTGCGTCTTACTGTACTCTGTTCATGTAGAACAAGTGCCTAAACCTGAAGAACAACTATTCTAATTTAAGATTCCATTGCTACCATAGGACATAGATATATGTTTGTTTGATGCTTTTATTATGTACTAGTACTTGGCAATAGAAGACTTGGTAGTTTCATCATGTCCACCTTACTAATGAACTGGTTCACCAAAATGAGTTTCATATACTAGTACATGCTAAACTTGTTATGTGTCTTCTTGTTTCTTCTTTTAGAATGCTGACAGAATATTGGGGAAGAGTGCCTTATTAAGCAACGGTAAAGGAAGTAATGCAGATAAGGTTCAGGATGGTGACATATTCCTGTCTTGGTTTAGTGTTGGAGTTACTGGCCACTACCGCTTGCACAAGCTATTCAAACTCACTGTCTGAATCAGTTCGGTTCCTTGAGTCTCAACTACAAGCTGAAAGACATCATTCAGCTGTGCTGCGACAAGAACCGGAAGACTACAGAAGTCCCTGGAGCATTCAGATGCATACTTTCTGGTGCAACAACAAGCATTGGAGGATTTTAGCGCCAAACAGGACAAAGCTAATCAGCTTGCTAAGCTTATTGCCAGCATGGTGGATACCCAGGATAGCGTTTCTTGAGCTCTTCTGAAGTTGTTTCAGTTATGCTCTTGTTTTGCTGCCGCGTTTATTTGCACCGGTGGCCAATTTTGACGGCCAGGGTATATGATATGCTGCTTTGTTCCCTATATTTGCACTGGTGGCGAACTTTGATGCCCAGTGGATGTAATATGTGTAATAGCCGTGATACCCTAGCGTTAGTTGCTTGCTTATTTATTTCCTTGTTGTCTTGTTTATTTGTTTGCTTGTAGTCATTGCAGTTCTTTTTCCGCGGTTAACTAGTGGCTGCAATAACCTATTTTTTTTAAAACCAGGCCATAATAACCATGGGCTAATATTTACTATAGTGACACTGGGCCTCCTACGGGCCGTAGAAATAGTGGACCTTCTACGGGCCGTAGAAACAATAGGCCTTCTATGGGCCGTAGAAACAATGGGCCTTCTACGGGCCGTATCATCAATGGGCCTTATACGGGCCGTATGATCGATTGACCAAACATGGGCCAATAACAGGCCGCATTATGTCCATAAACGGGCTAGAGTTGGAATCGTCCGTTCATGGGCCGACCGTAACGGGCCATCGTTAATAGGCCGTATTTGATGACGCTATGAAAACGGCCCAACGTATTAACGGACCACAAACGGGGCGACTGTAACCACGGGCTGAATTTGGCCCACAAGCAGAAAATGACAGTAACGGGCCGTAAGTAAACAAATGCTGGAAATGAGCCCAAGAATAAATGGGCTAGAAGTGACGGACCGGACAGTAACGGGCCGTAAGATAACATGGGTTGGAAACGGCCCAACGGAATAACGGGCCGTTAATGGGTATAAAGTGATACACTGTTCATTACGGGCCAGTTTCACCATGGGTCGTTAATAGGCCAAGAGTTACATAGGGCCTCATATGGGCCAAAAGACGTCATGGGCCATACATGGGCCAGAAGTGAAAACGGGCTGGAATCATATTGGATGGCCCAGATGACGCTACTGGGCCTAATTCGGAAAGGGCGTAACGGGCCTTGGGTTAGTGGGCTATAAATGGGCTATATGCGAACAGGCCGTTGACAGGCTTTCCATGGGCCGGCCCGCCACCTTTTGACCAAGTCAAACGGGCCGGCCTTTTCACAAGAATGGGCCTCTGTTGGGCTCTGCCACGTGGCGACGTATCATAGGCACCTATCTGACCCACTGACGAGCTGACACGTGTTTCGTCCGGCCAATAAGAATTTTACATGTGGATATTTCCCATAGGTCGGGGCTGTTAACGGGTTATCGGATCCAAAACCCGACCCGATAGCTTAACGGCGTTCTGTTACGGTGGATGCCATGTGTCGGTCACCCTTGATGAAAGCACTTCTGTGACGCGCGATTTATCGTCATGGAAGTGGACACTTCCATGATGATATTTTTGGTAATGTCATGGAACACTTCTACGACAGCACAGGTATGACTATCTTGATTCTGTCATAAATTTGTCATGTATGTACATGCATGACAAAAAAGCAACCTACTGTGACAAACACGTATCATCACAGAAGTGTATTTTTTGTAGTGTTAAGACTAACTAGTTGGACAAGATTAGGCTCGAAGTTGGATTATAAGGATAGAGCAAAACCAATCTCCCTTTGTGCAGTCGCACTGAAATGTAGAGACGTTGCCCGTGTGACATTTTAGTACAACTGCACAAAACACTCTTAAGAAAAAAGAGATTTGTGCAGTTCACCAAAAGGTCGCAATAGCAACGAGGTGAAATGGATAGCCTTGTTTGCAAAAAAGAGGTAGAAAGGAAACAATTACTGGCCAATAACAGTTGATGACACATGCGGCAACAAAAAATAAGCATATTCCTTGTCCTAAGGCAAGATAACAACACGGTTTTGTTTGTCTAAAACAGTGTGAGGACGAGAATGCAATATGGAAAGTACGCCGGACGAGCTACATTTTGGGCAAAGAACTATGGAATATCCACATGCAGCGATGTGGGAAGACGGGCAGTGGAGCAAGGCCGGAGGGGATACCTAGAGGTCGTCGGGATGTAACTAGGTGAGCGGCGGCGGGCGGAATCTGCGAGCAGGTGGCGTAGGCCCTGCCGCGCCGGAGCTTGGTCTGAGAGAACGACGTGTACCGCAGGTCGGGGAGTGCTCCCTCAACACCGTCGAACGGAGAAATGATGCAATTCCTCCCTTTCCCCCGGCAAACGGGATGCGGCTGGATCAGTAACCAACGGTGAGAGAGAGAGAGAGATGCCACCGCACTCCCTTTCCCCCGGAGGACGGGATGCGGCCGGATCCGTGACCAATGGTGAGAGAGAGAGGCCACCGCACTCCCTTTCCCCCGGCGGACGGGATGCGGCCAGATCAGTGACCAACGGTGAGAGAGAGAGAGGCCACCACAGCCTTGTGTGAGATACTCTGAAGAGCGACAAACCAGGGAGGCAGGCTCCATTGTATATAGTTAGCGGACTACCTTTTTCTCCATAAAAATCGTTTTATATTCTGTGTACGTGCCATTGAGCGCTATAACTTTATTTAAAAATAACGCGGCAACGCGTCAAGTCGAACTTTGTTTCGTGCACGCGTGGTACACAACCTCCCTAGGTAAACAACCGCTACAAGCGTTCAAATTAGCACATGGGCTGCCATTTCGTAAAGAAATGAGCTCCACCGTGTACCCGCGCTGGTGTGGCTGGGCACGAAGAGTGAGTACGTGCACGGTGCACCTATTCTCTTCTTGTATATGTACACCACCTACGTGGGGTTGTGTGAGAGAGATACAAACCTGGAGAGTTATAGTGTGTGAGTTCTTGAGAGTTTTTTTGGGGGGGTCAATCAAAAAATGTAACATATGCAATGTGTGTGAAATAGAGTCCTGGATATAACATATATATAGAGGGGCGATCCATGAGAAGAGAGTGAAGGTATCATCGACTTGAGGTGTCCATAGAATCAAAGAGAGGGATGATGTGTGTGTGTGTGTGTGCGCGCGCGCGATCGATAAAGAGTGCAATCAAATTTGTGTGTGCCCACGTCAAAGATATAGAGTGGCTAGCCTACTGCAACATGAGATGGGACATGTGCAGTTTGTCTATGTGGCATGGATATGAGCGCTCGACTATCGGTGTGTGGTGGGGGAAGAGGGAGGCCCAATTAACTATAGAGGTACAATGGCTAGTATATGTGTGGAGGAGAGAGGTGAGGGAGTCTTGGATTAGGGGGCCTCCGGAAAGCCGGACTATATCCTTTGGCCGGACTGTTGGACTTTGAAGATACAAGAATAAGACTTTGTCTCCTGTCCGGATGGGACTCTACTTGGCGTGGAAGGCAAGCTAGGCAATACGGATATGTATATCTCCTCCCTTGTAACCGACCTGGTGTAACCCTAGCCCCCTCCGGTGTCTATATAAACCGGAGGGTTTTAGCCCGTAGGACAACATACAATCATACCATAGGTTAGCTTCTAGGGTTTAGCCTCTCTGATCTCGTGGTAGATCTACTCTTGTAATACTCATATGATCAAGAACAGTCAAGCAGGACGTAGGGTTTTACCTCTATC
The DNA here is from genome assembly GCF_002162155.2 of Triticum dicoccoides. Classification (NCBI taxonomy): domain Eukaryota; kingdom Viridiplantae; phylum Streptophyta; class Magnoliopsida; order Poales; family Poaceae; genus Triticum; species Triticum dicoccoides. The sequence continues at coordinate 133,144,703 of NC_041386.1, read as the reverse complement.
AAGAGGGCCTGAACCTGGGTAAAACATCATGTCCCCTGCCTCCTGTTACCATCCGCCTTAGACGCACAGTTCGGGACCCCCTACCCGAGATCCGCCGGTTTTCACATCGACATTGGTGCTTTCATTGAGAGTTCCACTGTGTCGTCACCATAAGGCTTGATGGCTCCTTCGATCATCGCTAGCGATGCGGTCCAGGGTGAGGCTTTCCTCCCCGGACAGATCTTCATATTCGGCGGCTTTGCACTTCGGGCCAATTCGCTTGGCTATCTGGAGCAGATTGAGAGCTACGCCCCTGGCCATCAGGTCGGATATGGAAACTTGAACTACATGTCTGACATCCACGGAGATTTTATCTTCGACGTATTCGAGCCCATGTCGGATGCGCCGTACAGTCTTGGCGAGCATGACGTAACCCTGTCGACGGACAGTATTCGGGAGATCGCATCTGCAGCCACTCCGTCCATCAATTCAGAGCAAGTTGCGACATCCGAGAGCGGAGGGATGGACCCCACCATGGAGGTCGCACTCTCAGTGGCGATAAAGCCGGATACTGAATTCACCCCTTACGAGAGCCGTGTCGCCAAACCACTGGATTCATCTACGGCCACGGACTCCGAGCCGCTCATATCCGTGCCCGTCGAGTCCGACGGGGCGCCGATCATGGAGTTCACCTCCGCGGACATCTTTCAGCACTCACCCTTCGGGGATGTGCTAAATTCATTAAGGTCTCTCTCCCTGTCAGGAGAACCTTGGCCGAACTATTCCCGGCTAGATTGGGACGCGGGCGACAAGGAAATTCGCTGCCCACCCACCACCCACTTAGTAGCCACTGTCGACGACTTAACCGACATGCCCGACTTCGGCTCCGAAGACTTCGACAGTATGGACGACGAAGCCGGAGACGAACAGGATCCCCCACCCTCAGGGCACTAGACCGCCACCTCATCATATGATATATACATTGTGGACACCCCCAAAGAAGCCAATGTCGATGAGAAGACGGAGGATGACCCCTCAAAGAAGCAACCCAAGCGCCGACATTAGCGGCACCGCTCTAAGCCCAGCCATAGCAAGAACAGTGATAATAATAGTCCACGCGACTCTGGAAGAGACGACAACTGCAGCACTCCGGTGGCAGAAAACGATCAAGATGCAAACCGCAAACATAGTGCGGATCCGACATCCGAACACGATGATGCTAAAGATAAGCCTCATCAATCCCCGTCTAGGGAAGAAAGCAGTCCGGACGAAGATGCACCCATCATCCCGGAAACACACTTGGAGCAAGAGAACCTCCGCAGAAGGCTTACTACCACAGCGAGAAGCCTGAAGTAACAGAAGCAAAGGCTCAAGGTCACACAAGATACGCTCAACAGCAAGTGGAACAAAGTAACAAAGTATGGTGGAAGTTACCATCCAAAAAGCTACCCAAAGCGCAAGCTATTACCAGAATTCTACGATGAGGCCTTAGAGCCCATACAGCCGAAAAGTGATACGGCCAACCGGCTGGATCCACCACCCTGTGAACGCAATAGAGCGGCTAACAAAGTCACGCATAAGTCACCACACGATCTATGTGAGAACTTGCGTCAAAAATCCGGCATGACTAGATCTATCTACGGATCTAGGAATCGCGCTACGGTACACAACCAACACCGAATACTACAACCATCCGAACACCATGGCACATCCCAATACAGGGGTGCCGCACACCCCTTATGTTTTACTGATGAGGTGCTAGATCATGAATTCCCAGAGGGATTCAAACCGGTGAACATAGAGGCGTACGACGGAACCATAGACCCTGGAATCTGGATAGAGGACTTCATCCTCCACATCCATGTGGCTCGTGGAGACGATCTCCATGCCATTAAATACTTGCCCCTCAAGCTTAAAGGGCTAGCTAGGCATTGGTTGAAAGGCGTCCCCGAAAACTCAATTGGACGTTGGGAGGAGCTCGAGGACGCTTTCCGGGCCAATTTTCAAGGGACTTATGTCCGACCTCCGGATGTAGACGATTTAAGTCATATAATCCAACAGTACAGAGAGTCCGCCGGAAAGCTTTGGAACAGGTTCCTCACTAAGAAGTGTCGACTGTCTGGACGCCGTAGCTTTCAAACACAGCGTCCGAGACGAATGGCTCGCCAGACACCTCGGTCAAGAAAAACCGAGAACAATGGCAGCCTTAACAAGCCTCATGACCCGCTTTTGTGCGGGTGAGACAGCTGGTTAGCCTGTAGCAGCACCAGGGACCCAAGCACATCCTAAGTCTGGGATGGCAATGGTAAACCACGGCGCAACAAAAACAAGCGTCAAAATAAAGAAGGTAGCCCAGATAACATGGCAGTAAACGCTGGATTCAGGGGCTCTCGACCAGGTCAGCGGAAAAAGCCCTTCAAGAGCAGCAGAGAAGGACAATCTGGCCTAAACAAAATTCTTGACAAACTCTGTCAGATTCACGGCACCCCAGACAAACCTACAAATCATACCCACAGAGAATGTTGGGTCTTCAAGCAGGCCGGTAAGCTAAACACCAAACACAAAGGGGAAGAGACACCAAGCGAAGACAAGGATGAACCTCGCCAGCAAAGCGCTGGAGGACAGAAAAAGTTCCCACCAGAGGTTAAAACAGTAAACATGATCCAGGTGACAAAGGGGGGAAGCAGTCACGCACCCCGATGCACACACGCCATAAAGCCCGTCACCCCTAGGCTCAACCCTGGTTGGCCTGCCCGATCACTTTTGATCGTAGGGATCACAATACAATTATCCGACGTGAAGGACTAACGGCCTTGGTGTTAGACCCAATAATAAACGGGTACCATTTCACAAGGGTCCTAATGGATGCGTCAGTGATCTAAATCTGATATATCAGGACACAGTCCGCAAAATGGGGATAGACATGACACTAATAAGCCACAGGAATACTACCTTCAAGGGAGTAATACTAGGACAAGAGGCCCACTGCACGGGCTCTCTACTACTAGAGGTGGTATTCGGTTCTCCCGATAACTTCCGAAGTGAAACGTTAACTTTTCGCACCGCTCCATTCCGTAGTGATTTTCAAGCGCTACTCGGAAGGGCGGCTTTCACTCGTTTTAACGCAATACCGCATTATGCTTTTCTCAAGCTCAAGGTGCCCGCTCCACGAGGCATCATTATAGTTAGTGGAAATACCAACCGTTCTTCACGTACGAAAGAGGACGCGGCGGCTTTAACAGCCGCACACTAGATGGCCTCACCAACTAGAAAAGATGGCAGGTCGTCAAGACCACAGACACAGTTAGACGAGTCTGGCATCCCATCATACATGCATGAGATTGGTTTTAGAACCCTCATAACACGATACCAGGGGCTTCCCACATGTAATCAGGGCCAACCCAGCTCAACTAGGCTCCTCTGGAATTCTGATAACTCATTCTTCTTTTCGGCGCGGCAACTTTCACCTAAGTTCTTTCTTTTTGCGGGCTACAATCGTGCTACACCCGTCCAGGACACGGCACAACAGAGACACAGGCGTAGACGTGCAGCAGGGACCCGCCCAAAGGTTTCTTTTTAGATTAAGGCCCTGCGTAAACCTTTTTTACTGTCTCTTGTTGCTCACATCCTCCGGATACTCCACACAACCGAGAAGGATGCCGGCGTTATTGGCATGTGGCCACGCTAGGATTTTGCACGTATCCGGACACATGGGGTTTCTTATAAAGGACATTGTTTAGCCCGGTATATGTTGTAAAGACCAAACACCTTAGGGAGTGTTCGGCGTCGCGAGTTTGGCTCTATATGCATCAGCTCCGAATCATGTCTTTGGTCAAATGTTGGGTTTGCCGGCTCTCATGTTTTGGTACCTTATGTTCCGTTATATCGGCTAAGGTAGCACTGGGAGAACTACTGCAATTGTGCCCTGGTTCATCTGGATGAGCACCTCAGTAGAGGAAGCCGAAAACTAATTGTCATGATATAGCAAGAGACTGGTCAACCACTCGATGACTAATCGGAATCTTTAGGATTCCGCCGCATTAACGAAGGGCCGTTTCCTGGTCATGCACATACGCGATCGTATTCAGATGAGCGCAGAAGTACCAGGGGCTATATAGTAGCCCCACTGTCAAACTCTTATGGCTTAGTGAAAGTGTTAAAGCAATATAGTCTGATTGCCTCGTTCGCTACACTATCACCTCCTTAACGGACCAAGACATTGGATCAAGTGTGGATATGCATCTTTTGCGAACACCCCCGCATTATATGCGTGGGGGCGGAAGCCGACGACTGCAAACTTTCAGGTTATATACATATATACATAAACGGCCGCACAGGAGGCATCATAGTACTTTCGGGCAAAAGTATAAATACAGCCTTGAATAATTCAGAAAAACATTGTTTATACAATGGGACTACATGTCAGTAGAAAATAATATTCTTCGAGCACTTAGCCTCTATCGAACGAGCACCTTGAAGAACTTCCTCAAAGTAGTGCTCGACAGCAGCTCGGTCTATGGCCGAACCCTGTGCCAAAATAGTGGTGGCCTTCATATCCGCTCAGTATGTTTTGACACTGGCATGGGCCATCCGCGCACCTTCTATGCACGCTGATCTCTTTACAGCATCGACGCGTGATACGTCTCCGTCGTATCTATAATTTTTGATTGTTCCATGCCAATATTATACAACTTTCATATACTTTTGGCAACTTTTTATACTATTTTTGGGACTAACATATTGATCCAGTGCCCAGTGCCAGTTCCTGTTTGTTGCATGTTTTTTGTTTCACAGAAAATGCATCTCAAACGGAGTCCAAATGAGATAAAAATTGACGGAGATTTTTTTGGAATATATATGATTTTTGGGAAGAAAAATCCATGCGAGATGGTGCCTGAGGTGGCCACGAGGCAGGGGGCGCGCCACTGACCCTCGTGGGCCACCCATAAGGCGGTTGATGCCCTTCTTTCGCCGCAAGAAAGCTAATTTCCGGCTAGGGATCGTGTCAAAATTTCAGCCCAATCGGAGTTACGGGTCTTCGGGAATATAAGAAACGGTGAAAGGGAAGAATTTGAGAACGCGGAAACAGAGAGAGACAGAGAGACAGATCCAATCTCGGAGGGGCTCTCGCACCTCCCGTGCCATGGAGGCCATGGACCAGAGGGGAAACCCTTCTCCCATCTAGGGAGGAGGTCAAGGAAGAAGAATGAGGGGGGACTCTCTCCCCCTCACTTCCGATGGCACCAGAGTGCCACCGGGGGCCATCATCATCATCGCGATCTACACCAACACCTCCGCCATCTTCACCAACATCTCCATCACCTTCCCCCCTCTATCTACAGCGGTCCACTCTCCCGCAACCCGTTGTACCCTCTACTTGAACATGGTGCTTTATGCTTCATATTATTATCCAATGATGTGTTGCCATCCCATGATGTCTGAGTAGATTTTCTTTGTCCTATCGGTGGTTGATGAATTGCTATGATTGATTTAATTTGCTTGTGGTTATGTTACTGTACTTTGGTATCCATCATATGATTGCGTGCGTGGATCACACCATAGGGTTAGTTGTATGTTGATAGGACTACGTATTGGAGGGCAAGAGTGATAGAAGCTTCAACCTAGCATAGTAATTGATGCATACAGGATTGAAGGGGGACTAATATATCTTAATGCTATGGTTGGGTTTTACCTTAATGAATATTAGTAGTTGCGGATGCTTGCTAATAGTTCCAATCATAAGTGCATAGAATTCCAAGTCAGGGATGACATGCTAGAAGTGGCCTCTCCCACATAATACTTGCTATCGGTCTAGTAAAGTAGTCAATTGCTTAAGGGGAAATTTCACAACTCCTACCACCACTTTTCCACACTCGCTATATTTACTTTATTGTTTCTTCATCTAAACAGCCCCTACTTTTTATTTGCGTACTCTTTATTATCTTGCAAACCTATCCAACAACACCTACAAAGTACTTCTAGTTTCATACTTGTTCTAGGTAAAGCGAACGTCAAGCGTGCGTAGAGTTGTATCGGTGGTCGATAGAACTTGACGGAATATCTGTTCTACCTTTAGCTCCTCGTTGGGTTCGACACTCTTACTTATCAAAAACTGTTGCGATCCCCTATACTTGTGGGTTATCAAGACCTTTTTCTGGCGCCTTTGCCGGGGAGCAATAGCATGGGGTGAATATTCTCGTGTGTGTTTGTTTGCTTTATCACTAAGTAATTTTTATTTGCTGTTCTTAGTTGTTTTCTATCTTTAGTTATGGGTAGGAAACGCAAAATACCAAAAAAATTAGTTGTACCTACTGAACCAATGGTTGAAAAACCACTCAAAATCTATCACACTGCTGAAGCCTATTACTTGGATCATCTTCGATCCCTATGTGCTCATGCTGAAACCCCAACTAGCTTAGTTGAGGGCAAATCCTTAGATAAGCATGCTTGTTACGTGCGACACCGAATATCTGAAAAAGGGAAAACTTTAGTAGATCAAATTCATCATTTGCAATGCTATGCTTGGAATTTATGTGAAATATATGATTATACTTGTTGTTCTGAAGACCCTAAGAAACACCTTCCCTAACAATGTTTGTTTAGTGATAATGGAATCGTATCCTCTTATGCTAAGAGTGTTTATAGTTACTATGATTTTCAACAAATTGAAGAATTCGTTGCTTTTAAGGGTGCTTATGAAATTGCTTCTTTGATTGAAAAGTATGATGCTACTCTTTACAAATCTGAAATTTTTTCCATACTTAAATATTTCTATGATAATTATGCTTCTAATGCCTATGTTGAACCATATATTGAGTACTACTCGGATGTCCAAAAAGAGACTAATATTTTGCAGGAGTCTATGGAAGAAGAAATTGATGAAACTGTGAGCTCATTGGATGAAAAAGATGAGGAGGAGAGCAAAGAACAAAAGGAGGAAGAGCGGATTAGCTACCCATGCCCACCTTCTAATGAGAGTAACTCTTCAACTCATACATTGTTTAATTTCCCTTCGTGCTTACCGAAGGATGATTGCTATGATGATTGTTATGATCTCGTTGATTCTTTTGAAATATCCCTTTTTGATGATGCTTGCTATGCTTGTGGCCAAGATGCCAATATGAATTATGCTTATGGAGATGAACTTGCTATAGTTCCTTATGTTAAACATGAAATTGTTGCTATTCCACCCACACATGATAGTCCTATTATCTTTTGGAATTCTCCAAACTACACTATATCGGAGAAGTTTGCTCTTATTAAGGAATATATTGATGGGTTGCCTTTAACCGTTGCACGTGAGGATTTTGATGAATATAATATGCATTTGCTTGCTTCTCCTACTTGCAATTATTATGAGAGAGGAACTATATCTCCACCTCTCTATGTTTCCAATATGATAAAATTGCAAGAAACTGTTTATACTATGCATTGGCCTTCACTTTGTGTGCATGAATTGTTCTTTTATGACATGCCGATGCATAGGAAGAGAGTTAGATCGTTGTTGCATCATATATGTTACTTTGTGCTCACTACTAACTTACAAATCATTGTTAATTAAAATTGGCTTTGATATACCTTGGGATCCGGGTGGATTCACTACTTGAGCACTATATGCCTAGCTTACTGGCTTTAAAGAAAGCGCTGCCAGGGAGACAACCCGAATGTTTTAGAGAGTCATTTATTTCTGTTGAGTGCTTTTACATAGTTTAAAAACAACAAAAATAAAGAGGGGAACCCAAAACTTTTTCAAAAAGGAAAGCGAAAGTGAGAAAGACAAGCATTGTTGAAGTGGGAGCTAGCCTTGAACTTTGTTCATGCTCATGGAAACTTTGTGAATCTTGATTACAGAAAATTTTCAATAAAAATAATTATCCCCTTGTTCAATTCCTTGTATTATAAAAATAATGTGCCAAGGTTTGCCTTTAGGATGTTTACATTTGCTTGATGGTTTGTATGGTGCAGGACAGAAACTTTGGTTGTATTGCGCGATTTTATATTTTTTTGCTGGAATGTCAAATGGTTCTTATTCTTTTTGCACTGTGTTCCTATACAAATTGTTTATTTTTCCTAATTTTGGCAGAAATTTTCAATTATCAGAAGTATGGTGAATGTTCAGATTATTACAGACTGTTCTGTTTTAGAAAGATTCTGTTTTTGATGCATAGTTTGCTTGTTTTGATGAAACTAACGAGTTATATCAGTGGATTAAGCCATGGAAAAGTTATATTACAGAAGACACAATGCAAAAACAAAATATGAATTGGTTTGCAATAGTACTTAGAGTAGTGATTTGCTTTATTATACTAACGGATCTTACCGAGTTTTCTATTGAAGTTTTGTGTGGATGAAGTGTTCGATGACCGAGAAGGTCTCGATGTGAGAAGAATGAAGAGAGGCAAGAGCTCAAGCTTGAGGATGCCCGAGGCACCCCAAGTAAATATTCAAGGAGACTCAAGCGTCTAAGCTTGGGGATGCCCCGGAAGGCATCCCCTCTTTCTTCAACAAGTATCGATATGTTTTCGGATTCGTTTCGTTCATGTGATATATGCAATCTTGGAGCGTCTTTTTCATTTAGTTTTCATTTTTATTTTATGCACCATGCTGGTATGAGATAGTCCTTGGTTGATTTATAGAATGCTCTTTGCACTTCACTTATATCTTTTGAGTATGGCTTTATAGAATGCTTCATGTGCTTCACTTATATCATTTGAAGTTTGGATTGCTTGTTTCTCTTTACATAGAAAACCGCCATTTGTATAATGCTCTTTTGCTTCATTTATATTTGTTAGAGCATGGGCATACCTTTTGTAGAAAGAATTAAACTCTCTTGCTTCACTTATATCTATTTAGAGAGATGACATGAATTGGTCATTCACATGGTTAGTCATAAAATCCTACATAAAACTTGTAGATCACTGAATATGATATGTTTGATTCCTTGCAATAGTTTTGCGATATAAAGATGGTGATATTAGAGTCATGCTAGTGGGTAGTTGTGGGTTGTAGAAATACTTGTGTTGAGGTTTGTGATTGTAGCGACCAGACCTCAAACAGTCTGATCTCTGTGCTCCGGTGTCATCCCTAGATCAGTAATGCTGACACCACACAATACTCGGAGGATTTATAACAGAGTAGTAATCACACACTTATTACATCGAGTGTCTCCATAGAGAACTTATTACAATAAATATGGCTTCAGGTCATCTAATAACGATAACAGTGGAAGGCTTGGAAGATAAGTGAGTCCATCAACTCCAACGGCATCACTGAGTATAGAACCACGACCTAAAAACTCCTTAATCGTCATCTGAAAAGTCTGCAACATTAATGTTGCATCCCGAAATGGGTCAGGACATGGAATATGTTGGCAAGGTAACACATAGAGAATAATGGAACGAAACAGCTATACTATATGCATATTTGGCTGTTGGAAAGCTCTATGGTTACAGTTTTGCGTAAAGCCAATTTTTCCCTACTTCAAAGGAATAAATTTAATTACTATCATGGTGCTTGTTAAACATTGAGAATGGTTGACAGCATCCTCAATCCCAATTAAGCATCATCATTAAACCCAACAAAATTAATTTAGAGTAACATGTTGAGATTCAGATGACAATCCAGGTACTAGATACTCAAGATGTCCATAACCGGGGACAAGACTAACCATGATTAGTTTATTACACTCTGCAGAGGTTTGTGCACTTTTCCCCACAAGACTCGATCGCCTCCGTTTGGTTTCTCGCACTACATGGTGTTTGAGAAGACGGATGACCGAGACATAGTCTTTCAGAAGCGCTAGCACTTTACGATCGGCTAGACTGTACCACCTACATCCTCTACATCTGCTAGTCTACCATTGTAAGAGTTTGCACGACTTATTCAACTATGCTAGAGCCCATAATAGCTTGTGGCTGCACACGGAAGTTTCTAGTATGAATAGTCTCATGATCCCTTTGAGCCTGGGTGGCGGTCCAAAAGAAAACAGGCAAGTCCTAGAATACCCAGGTGCCTCAATCCACCCAGATGTGTGTTTAAGTTGCCACCTTAGATAAACCATTAATTAACAAACTCACATATGTCATGGATATCACTCGCCCAATCCACGTCTACTAGCATAGCATGGCATAATAAGCAAACGTAGAAGTAACTCCCAAAGGTTTGATAATAAACAGGTACTGGGTACTACCTCAATTACTTCCCATCCCACAATTTAATTAGATCCTAATCATGCAATGTTTGAGGATTGATCTAATGCAATAAAACTGGGTAGTAGGAGGTATGATCAAAGTGTTACTTGCCTTGCTGATGATCCGGGAAACCTAGCAATTCGAAGTAACAACGGCGCACTCTGGGTACTCATCTAATGCACGGGTAAAACACAAATAAGAGATCTAACCAGAAGGTTCAACTTAAGAACTCCGGTTTGCAAAAAGAATCAAATCGAACGAAGCAACGAAAGTCAAACGGCGAAAGAAAATAACTTCGTTCTACTAATCTGGATCTAAGGCAAATTTTACAGTAGCAAAAACTTGTTTAAATTGGTTAAATGGTCAGAGAGTTTCGAGACGAAACTCCAGGCGCATGAAGCGCCTGATTCCGATTAATGAGCGAAAAGTTATACTAAAACGAAAATCGGATCAGGAATCGCGATCAGAAAAATCGCGGATTAAATCCGAGAAAAAGAAAAACGACGAACGTTCGCTAGAACGAACGAACGGACGAACGCTCGCTATTTAAATAAATCGAAAAAACCGATCTATTTAAAAAACGAATCTAAAAAAACCGACGGAAAAACCGAACGGTTTTTCGGAAAAAAAATAAAAATAAACGGGCGCGGACTTCGAGGCACGGCGAACCTCGGGCGGCGTGAGGCGGCGGCGGCGTCTGGCGGCGGCAGCGGGGCGGGTGGCGGCGGGCTAAGGTTTGGGGCGCGTCGGGTGGGCTGTGGGGGTCGGGTCTCACGGCTTATAAAGCCTTCCCGGGCCGATGTCCAGGTCGGACACGGCCCGTAGGTCGGTGCGAATTTTTTTATTTTTTTTAAATAATTACACACGGAAGAAAAATAAAAAGAAATACGAAACGGACACTAAAAATCCCAAAATAAATTTTCTTGGGCTTCTAAAATCAAGCCGCACAAGGTGAACATTTATTTGGGGCCTAAATGCAATTTTGAAAAACACACATTTTTCCTAAATTCAAATAAAATAACGAAAAACTCCGAAATAAAATCTTATTTGATTTTTTATTAAATCCTCAATATTTCTTTATTTTGGGAAAGTCATTTTATTCCCTCTCTCATATTTTTGTAATAGAAATAATTGATGATAAAATAAATAACATCAAATGATCCTATTCTCAAAATTTGAGAAAGCTCAAATATGAAAATGACGAATTCCCCAACTCTCTCCGTGGGTCCTTGAGTTGCGTATAATTTCTAGGATCAAAACCAAAATCAAAATAAGATATGATATGCATTTATGATCTAATGTATAACATTCCAAATTGAAAATTTGGGATGTTACAAACCTACCCCCCTTAAGATGAATCTCGCCCTCGAGATTCGGGTTGGCTAGAAAATAGGTGAGAGTGGTCCTTGAGAAAATCTTCCTCTCGCTCCCAGGTGGCTTCATCCTCTGTGTGGTGGCTCCACTGAACTTTGCAAAACTTGATAACCTTGCTACGAGTGACTCGGCTGGCAAACTCGCGGATCTTAATTGGTTTCTCCTCATAGGTCAAATCGTTATCCAACCGAATTGTTTCAAATGGCACTGTCTCTCTCAAAGGTATGTCAGCCATCTCAGCGTGACATTTCTTCAACTGGGAAACATGGAACACATCATGAACTCCTGACAATCCTTCGGGCAATTCCAACTTGAAGGCCACTTCTCCCATACGATCCAAAACTCGATATGGTCCTACAAATCATGGTGCTAACTTTCCCTTAACTCCAAAACGCTTTGTTCCCCGAAGTGGAGATACTTGAAGATTAGCTTTATCTCCAACTTCGTAAACTGTCTCCTTCCGTTTAGAATCTGCATAACTCTTCTGTCTGGACTGGGCTATCTTGAGACTGTCGCGAATCAACTTCACCTTCTGTTCAGACTCTTTAATCAAGTCAGGTCCAAACAACTGGCAATCTCCAACTTCGTCCCACGACAACGGTGTCCTGCACCTCCTTCCGTACAAAGCTTCAAAGGGGGCCATCTTTAAACTGGTTTGGTAACTGTTGTTGTAAGAGAACTCCGGATATGGCAAATTGTCATCCCAACTAGATCCGTAATCTAGCGCACAAGCTCTCAACATATCCTCCAAAATCTGATTGACTCTCTCGGTCTTTCCATCTGTCTGTGGAGGAAAAGCTGTGCTGAATTCTAGCCTGGTACCCAAAGTTTCGTGCAACTGTTTCCAGAACTTTGAGGTAAACTGGGTTCCTCTATCCGATGCGATACTCCTCAGAACTCCATGCAAACATACGATCCTGGTCATGTATATCTTTGCCAACTTAGCACTGGTGTAAGTGGTCTTTACTAGGATGAAATGAGCTACCTTCGTTAATCGATCGACTACAACCCAAATCGAGTCATAGCCTGAACGAGTCCTGGGTAATCCCGTGATAAAATCCATGCCTAACTTATCCCACTTCCATTCGGGTATCGGCAATGGTTGTAGCAATCCTGCTGGCTTTTGATGCTCTGCTTTTACTCTCTAACTTACATCACAAACTGCTACGTACTCCGCTATATCCTTCTTCATTCCGTTCCACCAGAAAATGTCTTTCAAATCCAAATACATCTTGGTATTTCCTGGGTGAATCGAATATGGCGAATCGTGTGCCTCTTGCAGAATCAACTTCCTGATCTCCGGGTCATTGGGCACGTAAACACGATCTTCAAACCATAGGGTGTCGTGCTCATCCTCACGAAATCCCTTAGCCTTTCCTTTGCTAAGTTTATCCTTTATAGAGGCAATCTCCTTGTCAGTCCTTTGGGCTTCTCTGATTTTATCCATTAATGTAGACTGAATCTCCAATGCTGCTACATAGCCTCTCGGAACTATTTCCAAACATAGTTCACGAAGATTTTCTGCTAACTCCCTTGGTATTCCTCCCGTCATTAATGTATTGACGTGGCTCTTATGGATTAATGCGTTAGCTACTACATTAGCCTTTCCGGGATGGTAATGCAATCTCATATCATAATCCTTGATGAGCTCCAACCATCTCCTTTGTCTGAGGTTTAACTCCTTCTGCGTGAAAATGTACTTTAAACTCTAATGATCCGTGTACACCTCACAATGATTTCCAATGAGGAAATGTCTCCATGTTTTCAATGCATGCACTACAGCTGCTAACTCCAAATCATGCGTAGCATAATTCAACTCATGAGGTTTCAGTTGTCTTGAGGCATATGAAACAACTCTCCCTTCCTGCATAAGCACTGCTCCAAGTCCTCGACGTGAAGCGTCGCAATACACCTCATAATCTTTGGTCTAGTCTGGCAAAATCAACACTGGTGAAGTAACCAAATGTTTCTTCAAGTCCTGGAAACTAGCCTCACATTCCTTAGTCCATTTGAACTTGGTATCCTTCTTCAACAACTCAGTCATAGGCTTCGCAATCTTTGAGAAATTCTCAATAAATCTCTGGTAGTATCATGCGAGTCCCAGAAAACTCCGTATCTCTCCAACCGTGGTCGGTGCTTCCCATTTGGTCACGGTATCAACTTTAGCGGGATATACTGATATACCTTCTCTAGATATAACATGTCCGAGGAATCCTACTTCCTTCAACCAAAACTCACATTTGCTAAACTTGGCATATAGTTGATGTTCTCTGAGCTTTCCAAGTACCAATCGCAAATGTTCCTTATGCTCTTCTTCATTCTTCGAGTAAACCAGGATATCATCAATGAACACTACGACGAACTTATCCAAAAAATCCATAAACACTTTGTTCATCATGTTCATAAAATATGCAGGTGCGTTAGTCAGACCAAATGACATAACGGTATACTCGTACAACCCATACCTGGTGCTAAAAGCTGTCTTAGGAATATCCTATTCTCTAATCTTCAACTGGTGGTATCCTGATCGCAGATCGATCTTGGAAAATACCTTAGCTCCTTGCAACCGATCAAACAGATTGTTGATCATAGGTAGTGGGTACTTGTTCTTGATTGTTAGTTCATTCAATCCTCGATAATCAACAACCATCCTTAACGATCCATCCTTCTTCTCCACTAGAAGTACTGGCGATCCCCAAGGCGAAGAACTTGGGCGAATATATCCTTTATCCAGTAACTCCTTAATCTGCTTCTTAATTTCCACAAAATCCTTTGCTGACATCCTATATGGTCTCTTTGATATTGGCCCTGTGCCTGGCAATAGCTCAATCAAAAACTCAATATCTCTATCCGGTGGCATGCCTGGCAATTCTTCTGGAAATACTTCAGGGAAATCTCTTACCACTGGTACTTCCTCCTGCACAACTCCTGTTAAGCAATTTACTTGAGCCCTCTTTGGCACATGTCGGGATACATAATTGATCCTTCTCCCTTCTGGCGTGGTAAGCAAAATTGACTTACTAGCACATTCAATATTCCCTTCATACTTTGATAACCAGTCCATGCCTAATATCACATCCAATCCTTGGGATTCCAATACTATTAGGTCTGAGGGAAAAACATAGTTACCAATCCTTAATGGTAACCGATCACACCATCGACTAGCCATATACTCTGCTCCAGGCGAGGTTACTAACATGGGTGACCTAAGGGCTTGGGTTGACAGGTTATACTTATCCACAAATCCCCTTGAGATGTATGAATGCGATGTGCCAGTATCAAAAAGAACGAGTGCAGTAAATGACTTAACCAAAAACTTACCTATTACTGCATCAGGCTGAGCTTCAACCTCCTCCACGCTAACGTGGTTCACCTACCCCTGTTGAAAGGGTTCGGCTTCTTCCCAGAGCTTCCATTGCTATTTCCATTTTGTAATTCAGGACATTCATTGGCATAATGTCCGGTCTTCGAACACTTAAAGCAAGTGACTTGTCTTAGGTCCTTCTTGGCTGGGGTTGATGGGTTGGTGCGGTTCTGGCCGTTGCTTCCTCCATTCCCATTACCACTTCTGGTGCCATTGTGATTGTGCGAGCTACCTCCTCCATGGGTATGCTGAAAATGTCCTCCCGGTCTAGGGGTAAAATGTGGCTTCTGCTGAGCTCCTGAATTGTACTTCCCTTGTCCATACTTCCTCTTACGATTTTCAATTTGCTGCTGCTTGCCTTCAATCATAAGAGCACGATCTACCAGCTCCTGGTAGTTGTTGAAAGTTGCTACCATCAACTGCATGCTCAACTCATCATTCAGTCTTTCCAGAAACTTCTCCTGCTTTGCTGCATTTGTAGCGACGTCATCTGGGGCATAATGTGCTAGTTTACTAAATTCCTCCACATACTAGCCAACTGTCCGTCCTCCTTGGCGCAAGTTGCGAAACTCACGCTTCTTCATGGCCATAGCTCCTGCTGAAACATGGGCAGTATGAAAAGCCTGCTGAAACTGGTCCCATATGACAGTGTCGACAGGGAAAGGGGCTGTGAAATTCTCCCACCATGATGTTGCGGGTCCTTCAAGCTGATGTGCGGCAAACTTCACCTTCTCCGCATCCGTGCATCCTGCGGTGGTCAAATCTCTAGCTGTCTTGCGTAGCCAATCATCTGCTACTATCGGCTCGGTGCTACTGGAAAACACCGGCGGATTCAGCCTAAGAAAACGAGCTAAGTGATCAACAGGTGGTGGTGGTGGTGGGTTGTGGTTGTTGTTCCCCTGATTCTGATTCTGGACTAGCAACTGCATCAATGTGTTCTATTGCTGGATCAACTGGGTGAGCTCCGGTGGAAAGGTAAATCCGGGGTCACGTCTCGGAGGCATCTGAGGGTTTAGAAAAGATGAGATTTAAGAATAGAGGGGGTCTAAAGAGAAAACACTATCCATATGCACATGAGGCAAAAGCAAACAATTCACTTCATTCAATCAAACAAGGGCATACAATCGATCTAACTATCGCAAAGTGCTCGGACTACTATATTTACATGGTGGACTACTACTACTGATAGGGTGGTCTACTAGAAATATTCTTTGGTTGCAGACTCCAGGATATCTGCTCCAGCTTCATCAACATAATCGTCATCACTATCATCTGGATCCGAATTGGTGTCGTCGATGATGATGTAGTCTTCCGGGCGAATCTCCTTGGGTTCTTCGTCTTCATCTACTGGTGTAGGGTCTCCCATGAATATCCCGATCTTCATTGTTAGGTCGGCATTCTTATCCACCAATACTTCAATTTCCTCTTCATAATCTCACGTGTAGCCTTGAGTTCTTCCTCCAGTTCCTTGATTCTAGTCTTAGCCTTCTTCAGATCTATCATGTCGGCGCACATCTGGTTCTCCTGTCGTCGAATGTCCTGGTTTAACTCCTAGATAAAAGCTGCAATTGATCTATCTTTCCTGGTGCTGATCACCTCCCAGTGCTCGTCTCGGCGCCCACAAATCTGGTAGATAGTATCCTTGAGATCATTGCGGTAGACTTCTCCAATGCGTCCCATGGCGATGTGAGCTGCCATGCTCTTTCCTAGATTCAAAGTTGGTGCATCAAAAGAAAACTCTATGGGCTCAGTGACTGGCATGAACGTCCTTCCTGGAACTTGAACTTGAATCATCCAGCGCTCTTCTTCAGGTAAAGTGGCGTTGTAGGTTCCGGTGAAGCTTGGTACTCCTATGTTCAGATATCTAGTGACTTCCTTCAAGTGACGTCCAAAGGGTGTATCTTCATCCGGTTGCGTGAACTTGTTCCTTGCATCCGCCATCCTAAAAGAGTAGAAAAGATGAGGAGTCAGAAGAGAAGAGGGTGAATAGTGTTCTAGGTCTTTAGCTTAGTGGTCGTGTCCTACAGTCAGCGTGTGCTCTGATACCATCTCTGTAGCGACCAGACCTCAAACAGTCTGATCTTTGTGCTCCAGTGTCATCCCCGGATCAGTAATGCTGACACCATACAGTACTCGGAGGATTTATAATAGAGTAGCAATCACACACTTATTACATCGAGTGTCTCCATAGAGAACTTATTACAATAAATATGGCTTAAGGTCATCTAATAACGATAACAACAGAAGGCTTGGAAGATAAGTGAGTCCGTCAACTCCAACGGCATCACTGAGTATAGAACCACGACCTAAAAACTCCTTAATCATCGTCTGAAAAGTCTGCAACATTAATGTTGCATCCCGAAACAGGTCAGCACATGGAATATGTTGGCAAGGTAACACATAGATAATAATGGAATGAAATAGCTATACTATATGCATATTTCGCTGTTGGAAAGCTCTATGGTTACAGTTTTGCGTAAAGCCAATTTTTCCCTACTTCAAAGGAATAAATTTAATTACTATCATGGTGGTTGTTAAACATTGAGAATGGTTGACAGCATCCTCAATCCCAATTAAGCATCATCATTAAACCCAACAAAATTAATTTAGAGTAACATGTTGAGATTCACATGATAATCCAGGTACTAGATACTCAAGATGTCCATAACCGGGGACACGGCTAACCATGATTAGTTTATTACACTCTGCAAAGGTTTGCGCACTTTTCCCCACAAGACTCGATCGCCTCCGTTTGGTTTCTCGCACTACATGGTGTTTGAGAAGACGGATGACCGAGACATAGTCTTTCAGAAGCGCTAGCACCTTACGATCGGGTAGACCGTACCACCTACATCCCCTACATCTGCTAGTCTACCACTGTAAGAGTTTGCACGACTTAGTCAACTATGCTAGATCCCATAATAGCTTGTGGCTGCACACGGAAGTTTCTAGTATGAATAGTCTCATGATCCCTTTGAGCCTGGGTGGCGGTCCAAAAGAAAATAGGCAAGTCCTAGAATACCCAGGTGCCTCAATCCACCCAGATGTGTGTTTAAGTTGCCACCTTAGATAAACCATTAATTAACAAACTCACATCTGTCATGGATATCACTCGCCCAATCCACGTCTACTAGCATAGCATGGCATAATAAGCAAACGTAGAAGTAACTCCCAAAGGTTTGATAATAAACAGGTAATAGGTACTACCTCAACTACTTCCCATCCCACAATTTAATTAGATCCTAATCATGCAATGTATGAGGATTGATCTAATGCAATAAAACTAGGTAGTAGGAGGTATGATCAAAGTGTTACTTGCCTTGCTGATGATCCGGGAAACCTAGCGATTCGAAGTAACAAGCGGCGCACTCCGGGTACTCTATCGCAAACAAACAAACAAGCATACAATAAGTACTCATCTAATGCACGGGTAAAACTCAAATAAGAGATCTAACTAGAAGGTTCAACTTAAGAACGCTGTTTGCAAAAAGAATCAAATCGAATGAAGCAACGAAAGTCAAACGACGAAAGAAAACAACTTCGTTCTACTAATCTGGATCTAAGGCAAATTTTACAGTAGCAAAAACTTGTTTAAGTTGGTTAAATGGTCAGAGGGTTTCGAGACGAAACTCCAGGCGCTTGAATCGCCTGATTCCGATAAACGAGCGAAAAGTTATACTAAAACGAAAATCGGATCAGGAATCGCGATCAGAAAAATCGTAGATTAAATCCAAGAAAAAGAAAAAGGACGAACGTTCGCTAGAACGAACGAACGGACGAACGCTCGCTATTTAAGTAAATCGGAAAAAAACCGATCTATTTAAAAAAATGAATCTAAAAAAACCGACGAAAAAACCGAAAGGTTTTTCTGAAAAAAACAAAAAAAACGGGCGCGGACTTCGAGGCGCGGCGAACCTCGGGCAGCGTGCGGCGGCAGCGGCACTGGCGGGGCTGGTGGTGGCGGGCTAGGGCTTGGGGCGCGTTGGGTGGGCTGTGGGGGTCGGGTTCCCCGACTTATAAAGCCTTCCCGGGCCGGTGTCCAGGTCGGACACGGCCCGTAGGTCGGTGCGATTTTTTTTAAATAATTAGCACGGAATAAAAATAAAAAGAAATATTAAACAGACTCCAAAAATCCCGAAATAAATTTTCCCTGGCTTCTAAAATCAAGCCGCACAAGGTGAACATTTATTTGGGGCCTAAATGCAATTTTGAAAAACGCACATTTTTCCTAAATTCAAATAAAATAACGAAAAACTCCGAAATAAAATCTTATTTGATTTTTTTATTAAATCCTCAATATTTCTTTATTTTGGGAAAGTCATTTTATTCCCTCTCTCATATTTTGGTAATAGAAATAATTGACGATAAAATAAATAAAATCAAATGATCCTATTCTCAAAATTTGAGAAAGCTCAAATATGAAAATGACGAATTCCCCAACTCTCTCCGTGGGTCCTTGAGTTGCGTAGAATTTCTAGGATCAAAACCAAAATCAAAATAAGATATGATATGCATTTATGATCTAATGTATAACATTCCAAATTGAAAATTTGGGATGTTACAATGATTCCTGTAGCATGCACGTATGGTGAACCGTTATGTAACAAAGTCGGAGCATGATTTATTTATTTATTGTCTTCCTTATGAGTGGTGGTCGGGGACGAGCGATGGTCTTTTCCTACCAATCTATCCCCCTAGGAGCATGCGCATAGTACTTTGTTTCGATGACTAATAGATTTTTGCAATAAGTATGTGAGTTCTTTATGAGTAATGTTGAGTCCATGGATTATACGCACTCTCACCCTTCCACCATTGCTAGCTTCTCTAGTGTCGCGCAACTTTCGCCGGTACCTTAAACCCACCATATATCTTCCTCAAAACAGCCACCATACCTACCTATCATGGCATTTCCATAGCCATTCCGAGACATATTGCCATGCAACTTCCATCATCATCATATACATAACTTGAGCCTTCATTGTCATATTGCTTTGCATGATCGTAAGATAGCTGGCATGATGTTTTCATGGCTTGTCCGTTTTTTGATGTCATTTCTATGCTAGATCATTGCACATCCCGGTACACCGCCGGAGGCATCCATATAGAGTCATACTTTGTTCTAGACATTGAGTTGTAATATTGAGTTGTAAGTAAATGAAAGTGTGATGACAATCATTATTAGAGCATTGCCCTAGTGAGGAAAGGATGATGGAGACTATGATTCCCCCATAAGTCGGGATGAGACTCCGGACTTTACAAAAAAATAAAAGAGGCCAAAGAAGCCCAAATAAAAAAGGGGCCAAAGAAGCCCACCAAAAAAAATAAAAAAAATATTTAAAAAATGGGAGAAAAGGAGAGAAGGGGCAGTGCTACTATCCTTTTTCCACACTTGTGCTTCAAAGTAGCACCGTGTTCTTCGTATAGAGAGTCTCTTGAGTTATCACTTTCATATACTAGTGGGAATTTTCATTATAGAACTTGGCTTGTATATTCTGATGATGGGCTTCCTCAAATGCCCGAGGTCTTCATGAACAAGCAAGTTGGATGCACACCTACTTAGTTTCAGTTTGAGCTTTCAGACACTAAAATCTCTAGTGCATCCGTTGCATGGAAATCCCTACTCACTCACATTGATATCTATTGATGGGCATCTCCATAGCCCATTGATACGCCTAGTTGATGTGAGACTATCTTCTCCTTTTTGTCTTCTCCACCATCATATTCTATTCCACCTATAGTGCTATGTCCATGGCTCACGCTCATGTATTGCGTGAAAGTTGAAAAGGTTTGAGAACGTCAAAAGTATGAAACAATTGCTTGGCTTGTCATCGGGGTTGTGCATGATGTGAATATTTTGTGTGGTAAAGATGGAGCATAGCCAGAGTATATGATTTTGTAGGGATAACTTTCTTTGGCCATGTTATTTTGAAAAGACATGATTGCTTTATTAGTAGGCTTGAAGTATTATTGATTTTATGTCAAATGATAGGCTATTGCTTTGAATCACTCGTATCTTAATATTCATGCCATGATTAGATATGTGATCAAGATTATGCTGGGTAGCATTCCACATCAAAAATTATCTTTTTTATCATTTACCTACTCGAGGACGAGCAGGAATTAAGCTTGGGGATGCTGATACGTCTCCGTCGTATCTATAATTTTTTATTGTTCCATGCCAATATTCTACAACTTTCATATACTTTTGGCAACTTTTTATACTATTTTTGGGACTAACATGTTGATCTAGTGCCCAGTGCCAGTTCATGTTTGTTGCATGTTTTTTGTTTCGCAGAATATCCATATCAAACAGAGTCCAAACAGGATAAAAATTGACGGAGATTTTTTTGGAATATATATGATTTTTGGGAAGAAAACTCCACGCGTGACGGTGCCAGAGGTGGCCACGAGGCAGGGGGGCGCGCCCCTGACCCTCGTGGGCCACCCTTAAGCCAGTTGATGCCCTTCTTTCGCTGCAAGAAAGCTAATTTCTGGATAGAGATCGTGTCAAAATTGCAGCCCAATCGGAGTTACGGATCTCCGGGAATATAAGAAACGGTGAAAGGGAAGAATCTGAGAACGCAGAAACAGAGAGAGATAGAGAGACAGATCCAATCTCGGAGGGGCTCTCGCCCCTCCCGTGCCATGGAGGCCATGGACCAAAGGGGAAACCCTTCTCCCATCTAGGGAGGAGGTCAAGGAAGAAGAAGGGGGGGGCTCTCTCCCCCTCGCTTCCGGTGGCACCGGAGTGCCACCGGGGGCCATCATCATCACCGCGATCTACACCAACACCTCCGCCATCTTCACCAACATCTCCATCACCTTCCCCCCTCTATCTACAGCAGTCCACTCTCCCGCAACCCGTTGTACCCTCTACATGAACATGGTGCTTTATGCTTCATATTATTATCCAATGATGTGTTGCCATCCTATGATGTGTGAGTAGATTTTTGTTGTCCTATCGGTGGTTGATGAATTGCTATGATTGATTTAATTTGCTTGTGGTTATGTTGCTATCCTTTGGTGCCCATAATATGATTGCGCGCGTGGATCACACCATATGTTAGTTGTATGTTGATAGGACTATGTATTGGAGGGCAAGAGTGACAGAAGCTTCAACCTGGCATAGAAATTGATGCATACGGGATTGAAGGGGGACTAATATATCTTAATGCTATGGTTGGGTTTTACCTTAATGAACATTAGTAGTTGCGGATGCTTGCTAATAGTTCGAATCATAAGTGCATAGAATTCCAAGTCAGGGATGACATGCTAGAAGTGGCCTCTCCCACATTATACTTACTATCGGTCTAGTAAAGTAGTCAATTGCTTAAGGGCAATTTCACAACTCCTACCACCACTTCTCCACACTTGCTATATTTACTTTATTGTTTCTTTATCTAAACAGCACCTAATTTTTATTTACGTACTCCTTATTATCTTGCAAACCTATCCAACAACACCTACAATGTACTTCTAGTTTCATACTTGTTCTAGGTAAAGCTAACGTCAAGCGTGCGTAGAGTTGTATCGGTGGTCGATAGAACTTGAGGGAATATTTATTCTACCTTTAGCTCCTTGTTGGGTTCGACGCTCTTACTTATCGAAAACTGTTGCGATCCCCTATACTTGTGGGTTATCAACGCGTGGCACAGCTTCAAGGAATTGTTGCACTGAGCTAAAATAGCTACTCGGCCTTGGCCCTCCTGGCCACAGGTGATCCACAACGGACCTCATGGCAAGTCTGGACAGCCTATGGACAGCGTATGGAGCTCGGCCCAACCAGCCTATGGAGTCCGGTCATCGGCGGATGGACTGGAGCGTGAAACTGTGACCAAAATAGCTTTTCCACTTCGGGACCTTTCTCATCCTTGAATTAGTCGGCTGCGTCAGCAGCACTTGCAGCCAAATCCATGTACGCGTCCGCAAAACTCCATAGCCGGTCCAGAGGAGCATATTTCGAATCTCCGAACTTAGTCCGCAACAAGAAGGGCTTCCCAGAAACTATATCTGCAGCTTGATTCAGCTCCTCCTTCGTCGCTCTAATTTTGGAGCAGGCTTCCTTGGCAGCCACCCGGGCCTTCTCCAGGTTCGTCGCCTTCGCCCGGTTTTCTTCTTCAAGAAGCCGGTAACGGTCAGCAGCATCTTTTAACTCTACGGCCATCTTGGCTATTTTTTTCTTGCTCTCGCAATGTGCGGCCTGTTCGGCCCTTAACTCTTCGGCCGCCTTTAAAGCGATCGCATTGCTACTCCTTGCTTGCTCCTTGGCTCGGGCAAGCTCCGCCCGAAGGGTCTCCATGGTGGCAGCTCCATCTGCAGTCACAACATGTTAACGATGCTGGCATCATGCTGCTCTTATTATGTGATGATCACCAGAAAAATCACTCACCCTGTGCCTCGTCAAGCCGCTTGTTGACAAGCACGATGTTGGCATCTGCCGCATCTAGTTGCCGCTTTAGTTCGGCAAAACCATCAGTCCGGCTAACCACTGGAGCTTCAACCACCTGCACATAAAGGCAATCTGGTTATTACCTAAGACTATGATCCTCTGTTTGCCGCCGTTCCCGATGACAACCAGAGTCTCAGGGGCTACTATCTGCATGGGCATACCTAACATATGCGGTACTGGTAAAGGCATATATTGTTTCACGTACCTCGATGCCCTTCAGCAGACTCACAAAAGCTTCGTGCAAACCGCTTTCAGAGGATGAAATCCTTTCAATTACCGTACCCATTAGTGTACGATGCGCTTCCGAGACAACAGCTTGCCCCAGAAGATCCTTTAGCGCGTCCGACCGCACACTATACGAACCCTTGCTGTCGCTCCCCTCGGGAGACGGATACTGGGAATGCCGGGAAGCCAAAGGGTTATCCTTTGGCCCTAGTGGATCCGGAGATACCCTTCATGACTACACTTCAAGGTTGCCCACTTCTTGAGTTGGGGAGTCCGGGGGAGGCGTTTCGCTCTCCATCATCTCCGGAAGAAGATCCCCCGAAGATGAACTCTATCAAGAAGGGCTGCGATCCGGACTGCAATTTATAAGCATCGATTATTGTCTTTGGAAGTAAGATAGGATATCTTCACTATTAAGTACGTTATGATTACTTACAGCTCGGTAGAGGGCTGATCCCCGCACGGACATTGTGCGGCCAGAATACCCTCCAAGGCAGGACCCTCTGGCGGAGATTTCTTCTCCTGTTTGGAAACCTTAGTTTCCGGATCTTCAGAGGTGGTCCTCTTCCTTCCCCGGGGAGAAAGAATGTCAGATTCTTCCCCTTGGTTATCCTCCCTCGCGGAGGCGCTCATTCCCTCGATTGGAATAGATAGCGATGGAGGCCCGCTTTCGCCCTCTTTATTCCCCCTTCATCTTCCTTTGAGGGCACTAGACAAGGTGCTGGCTCGAGCATCTTTTCCAGCACCGGATTGTCCAACCCCTCAAGAAGGGGAGCCGAACACCGGATCAGCTTTGCCTTTGTTATCCAGTCTTGGTCAAAGAGCGATTCTTCAGAAATAATGCCATGGTGAATAAAAGGACAGTGTGTTCAGCCATGGAATTACTTACTTGGGCAGTGGGGCGGTTGCAGCTTAGTTCCACATCCTCGGTGGTGTCCGGACACTCTATTTGGGGTCCGAAGAACGATTTGTACATCTCCTCGTGCGTCATGCCAAGGAAATGCTGAATAGCGCGCGGTCCTTCCCGGTTGAATTCCCACATACGGAGGGGTCGGCGTTTGCAAGGCTGAACTCGACGAGCTAGCATAACTTGCATTACCATAACCAGACTGAAATCTTCCTCGAAGAGATCTCGGATACGGATCTGCAGTATTGGCACGTCCTTGGCTGGACCCCAGCTCAACCCCCTGCTGATCCATGACATTAGTTGTGGTGGGGGGCCCGAGAAAAAGGTGGGGGCAGCTACCCATTTGGCACTTCGGGGAGATGTGATGTAAAACCACTCCCACTGCCACAATCCGGACGCCTCTAGAAAGGAACCCTTTGGCCATGGAGCGTCAGCAATTTTGCTTATTAAAGCACCTCTGCACGCTGCGTACTGCCCCTCGACCATCTTCGGCTTCACATCGAAGGTCTTGAGCCACAGGCCAAAGTGAGGGGTAATGCGGAGGAAGGCCTCACATACAACGATAAATGACGAGATGTGAAGAAGGGAATCCGGGGCCAGATCATGAAAATCCAGCCCGTAATAGAACATAAGACCCCTAACGAAGGGATCCAGAGCGAGCCTAGTCCTCGGAGGAAGTGGGAGACGAACACGGCGCTCTCGTTGGGTTTGGGAGTAGGGACGACCTGCCCTCGGGTGGGCAGCCTATGCGAAATTTCAGCGGTCAGATATCTGGCCTCCCTCAACGTCTTGATGTCCTCCTCTATGATGGAGGAAGGCATCCACCGGCCTTGAACGCTGGATCCGGACATGATTGAAGGTCCGAAGCACCTGACCTGAGCTTTGGGTGTTACAACTCGAGGCAGGGGAAGGATTCGATTGAGCGTGGGAGGGGAAAAAGAAAAAGGCATGTCCCTTTATAAAGAGGGTGAATATCAGGCGTCCCCCTCGTGGTCGTTTGAGACTTACCTAAGATCTAGGAGTCATACCAACAGGCACGGTTGGGTTACCCACGTTTGTATTCATGAGAAACCCCGTGATAAGGGGAACACGATCTGTGCTTTGACAAGACGTGTCAAGAAACCGCCTCGCGTTATGTGCGGGGCTGGTTAAAGAAAAATGGTACAAATAATGACTGGGCCATGGCGTGATGTCATGCTGTCAAAACATGTCAGCAGATTAGATTTGTGGAAATATTATTGTCTCTACGGTGGTGTGTGAAACTTATTTTGTAGGGTCGGACACTATCCTTGTATTCAAACTCTTCCGTGGTGTATTCGGAGGAGGAACCCGCCTTGCAATGCCGAAGACAACACTGTGTGCCGAACTCATCGTCATTGATGCCTGGTTCAAGGGTTACTGAGGGAGTCCTGGATTAGG
Source organism: Triticum dicoccoides (assembly GCF_002162155.2). NCBI lineage: Eukaryota > Viridiplantae > Streptophyta > Magnoliopsida > Poales > Poaceae > Triticum > Triticum dicoccoides. Next base: position 133,118,796 of record NC_041386.1, on the reverse strand, counting down.
GGGTCTCCGGACAACCGGACTATATCCTTTGGCCAGACTGTTGGACTTTGAAGATACAAGATTGAAGACTTCGTCTCGTGTCCGGATGGGACACTACTTGGCGTGGAAGGCAAGCTAGGCAATACGGATATGTATATCTCCTCCCTTGTAATGACCTGGTGTAACCCTAGCCCCCTCCGGTGTCTATATAAACCGGAGGGTTTTAGTCCTTAGGACAACATACAATCTGTAACACCCTCGATGCGACTATATCTCCCACGTGTCGAGGCACGACTTAGAGGCATAATCGCATTGAAGGCATATGTCGCAAGTTAGGCAATCTTCACAACATCCCATGTAATATAGATAATAAAAGGGGAGATAACATAGTTGGCTTACACTCGCCACATCAATCAAGTACATAAAATAGCATCACATCATTCAAACACTCATGGCCCAACTACGGTGCCAAAATAAAAGATAACCCAACAAGCGACACGGTCCCGATCACCCCCAACTGGGCACCACTACTAATCATCAGGAAAGGAAACATAGTAACGTTGAGAGTCCTCGTCGAACTCCCACTTGAGCTCAAGCGCGTCATCTGGAGCGGAAACATCGGGTCCTGCATCTGGTGTAATAGTAATCTGTGAGCCACAGGGACTCAGCAATCTCGCACCCTCGCGATCAAGACTATTTAAGCTTATAGGTAAGGCAAGGTAAATATATGTGGAGCTGCAGCAAGCGACTAGCATATATGGTGGCTATCCTGTTTGCAAAAGAGAGCGAGAAGAGGAGGCAAAGCATGAGCGAAAAACTAGAGGGCAACCTGCGCAAGCATTACTCCAACACCGTGTCCACTTCCCGGACTCCGCCGAGAAGAGGCCATCACGGTAACACACTCAGTTGATTCATTTTAATTAAGTTAAGGTTCAAGTTATCTACAACCGGACATTAACAAATTCCCATCTGCCCATAACCGCGGGCACGGCTTTCGAAAGTTCAAATCCCTGCAGGGGAGTCCCAACTTAGCCCATGACAAGCTCTCACGGTCAATGAAGGAATAGACCTCCTCCCGAGACGTTCCGATCAGACTCGGTACCTTGGTTCTTCAAGACACTTCGACAGGTTAAAACAAGTCCAGCAACACCGCCCGAATGTGCCGACAAATCCCGATAGGAGCTGCACATATCTCGTTCTCAGGGCACACTCAGATGAGCGCTCCATACAACTAAAACCAAACCTTGAGTTTCCCCGAGGGGGCGCTGCACAGGACTCTAGTTTGGACCAACACTCAGAGGAGCACTGGCCCAGGGGGGCTAAAATAAGATGACCCTTGGGCTCCGGAAACCCAAGGGAAAAAGAGGCTAGGTGGCAAATGGTAAAACCAAGGTTGGGCATTGCTGGAAAAGCTTTAATCAAGGCAAACTATCAAGGGGTTCCCATTATAACCCAACCGCGTAAGGAACGCAAAATCCGGGAACATAACACCGATATGACGGAAACTAGGGCGGCAAGAGTGGAACAAAAAACTAGGCGAGAGGCCGAGCCTTCCACCCCTTACCAAGTATATAGATGCATTAAGATAACATGGCATTATAATGATATCCCAACAAGTAAATAAAAGTTCCAACAAGGAACGGTCTCCAATCTTCACCTGCAACTAGCTACGCTATAAGAGAGGCTGAGCAAAGCGGTAACATAGCCAATCAACGGTTTGCTAGGACATGGTGGGTTAGAGGTTTGACATGGCAATTTGTGAGGCTTGAAAGCAAGTGGTAGGCATCGTAGCATAGGCAAAGCAAAAGAGCGAGCAATCTAACAAAGCAAAGATAGTAGTGATTTCGAGGGTATGATCATCTTGCCTACAAAGTTGTCAGAGTTGACTGGATCCTCGAAAGCAAACTCAACGGGCTCCTCGTTAGCGAACTCGTCTCCCGGCTCTACCCAAACAAGACAAACAAGCAAACGGAACACAATCAACCACATGCAAAGCTCAAACAATATGATGCAAAGATGGTATGCTATGCGGGATGCGACGCGGGATGCATATGCAAGATTTGACAAGGGATGCATGAACCTGGCCTCAACTTGGTAATCCAAGTGTTCCACTAGAAAGATGAGATGAAATCGCTTGAAAACGATATAAAGAACGCCGGAATCGGAGTTACAGTTTGGAAATGGCAAGCAATTCAAATATGACACCGGTCTACGATTTACAGCAAGTAGTCATGTAAATGCAACGAGATGAACATGCTACAGCACCCAAACATGGCAACAAAATACATGGCAGGGATGCATTCATGATGCTTAACAAAAGTCTAGCACTGAGCTATGGCCAATTCATCCATTAACAGGTTCAAACAAGCATGGCAAAAATGCATATGGCAAACAGATTTCAGACTTAGTGAAATTAACACTTGTCTGGAATTTCAGATCAGGTAGCACACTTCGGAGCAACAAAACTACATGATACAGGACCTGAACATGGCAAAGTAAAGCATGGCATGGAGCTACTCAAAGAGCTTAACAAAAGTCCCTTAGTGACCTTGAGCCAAAAGGGATCAGAAAATACAATTGCAAGCATGTGAACATGGCAAAAACATAATCAAATCACAGACTTGGTGAAAACTGGAGCATGCTGAAAATAGATGTCAAGTAGGCATGTTTACGAACTCGATGCACTCACTACGGAGCAAGTCATGATAATCTAAGCATACACCCATCAAGAATACACAAATTTCAAGCTAGACGTGGCAAGAACAATAGCATAGCATGCACGGATCAACTACAACATCCTCGGCAAAATCGCTAACAAGTAGACAATCTGCCTAGATTCACGAAGTAGCAAAAGTAGAGCTCGATTGACTCAAGCTAGGGTGCTCCATAATTGCAAAAAAAGACATGGATGGATAGAGCACTACAAGATTAACAAAACATCCTTACTGATCATCCTCAAAAGAGGCACGGATCACTAGGAAACAACATGAACATATGGCCATATGAAATAAACAGCTCAAGGACTTAGTGGAAATGCTAAGTCCCTGAAATCATCATTACCAAGTGCCTCGCTTTGCAAGCTTGTGCTAGTCACCACGCACATCACAAAATTACATGGGTTGCACCTCTAGAAAGATGGCAAAACCCTTAACAAAACATATGTAGAGCTCATGGGCATATCATGCACACAATAATCATGGCAAAAATGACAAATATCTAAATGGAGTAGCAGATCTGACAATTAACTCAAGTAGCCTCCTTCTAACAGCATTTCGGGCATCAAGATGAACTCAAATGAAAATGATGCAATGGAATGAAATGATGTGCTCTCTGAGGCGAACATTTTGATATGCTATATACCCAAAACGGAGTTACGGATGCAAAGTTACGAAGCGATGAACATGAGCATATGGATCTGAGATTTTGAGGACTTAGAAGAAAAAACCACCTCCAGATCTAGGGTTCGGTGGCACGCGGCCCGAGGTCCGCTGGAGAGGAGCTGTGCACGCCGGAGGAAAGCGGGGCGTCGCCGGAGTGGACTTGCCGGGCTTGGATCTGGCGACCGGAGCGGAGAGCAGCGGCCGGAGTGGACGCACGTGGTCAGGACAGTGCGGATGACGAGGTCGACGGCGGCGGGGTCGACGGACCGGTGAGGCGGCGAGGTCGCCGGTGGCCGGCAGAGGAGAGGCAGCGCGCGGCGAGGAGGGAGGCGCGCGGCGCGCGGTCCGTGGCGGCGGGCGACGCGGGCCGCGGGGGCCGGTCGCGGGCTCCCGGGTCGGCGAACTGGGGCGGAGGCCGGGCGAACCGCGTAGTGACACGTGGCAGCGGCGGGACGAAACGGACACGTCCGTCGGCGAGAACTTTGTCCGGCGCGCGAGGAGGGGATATTTTTAGGGTTTGGATGGGGGAGATCCGGATTTTCGAGGAGGGGTCTTTATATAGAGGTAGAGGGAGCTAGGAGAGTCCAAATGAGGTGCGGTTTTCGGCCACGCGATCATGATCGAACGCTCTAGATGATGGAGAGGGTTTAGGTGGGTTTTGGACCAAATTGGAGGGGTGTTGGGCTGCAACACACACAAGGCCTTTTCGGTCCCTCGGTTAACCGTTGGAGTATCAAACGAAGTCCAAATGATACGAAACTTGACAGGCGGTCTACCGGTAGTAAACCAAGGCCGCTTGGCAAGTCTCGGTCCAATGCGGAAATGTTTAATCCCCACACACGAAAGAAAGGTAGAAATGACCACCGGAGGAGAATGAAGCGCCGGAATGCAAAACGGACAACGGGGAAAATGCTCGAATGCATGAGATGAACACGTATGCAAATGCAATGCACGTGATGACATGATATGAGATGCATGACAACGATAACAACACACGGAGACAAAGACCCGAACCCAAGAAAATAAAATAACTTAACGCCGGAAATGGCAAGAGTTGGAATACATATTGGGTAAGTAATATCCGGGGTGTTACAACACTCCACCACTACGAAAGGATCTCGTCCCGAGATCTAGAATGGCTCCGGGGAAACAACGGAAGAGAAGAGAGGATAGGTAAAACTAAGTTGCTTCATTGACAAACGAGTGAAACCAAAGAACCTTGCAAAGGTTAAGCCATATGAGAAAAGAATACAACGAAGATGAATGAAGTTGAAAACACTCCGTTAGAAAAAGAAACAAGGAAGAACGAATTCTGACAGCACTCCGGTTGAAAAGAGATGAAAGACTAGATAGGAAGAAAAGAGCTTGAGCAGAGGACACGACACTCCAGTTAAATGGAAAATCATGAAAAGAACATGATCTTAGACAAACGAGATGATGGGTTGAGAAGGGCAACATCACAATACCTCCGAAACAAAAGAATAGAAGATAGATAATTGAAATAGAAGAATGGAGAAGAAAATTCCAACTTCTGCCACAAAAGAGCTTGAAAAGGCATCTATAGGAGAAGGGTCGAATGGAGTTGTTGGAAAACCAACAACGAAAAGAACAAGGATGTAGTGGGCTTATGGAGAACATCTCAAAACTATGAGGTGAAATTCTGCCACTAACAAGAAAGGAATTGGATTGGAATGAACAAAGAGACGAGAAAGTATTTCACCGGGAGGATAGATGAAGAACTTGGATCATATATTATCACCATTAATAGCAACAAACCTTAGGGAAAGTTTTAGGTGAAAAATAAACCCAAGATAACTCAAACTAGTGGATTGATGGATTTAAAATACCTCATTCTTAATAACATGTGAATCATGAACCATGAACTCAAATTATCAAGAATGAAATAATACCACCTCAAGAGATATGCGTGAAAGAATTGCACTCCAGATTACAAGATGAAGAATGCTTGAGCTTCTGTGAAAAGAATCTTGATGAACGCTTCGCGAAGGGGAAAAAATCCTTGATGAACCATCATGTAGAGTCTCCATGAAGAACTCCGGTAAACAAAAGGATAAAAAGAGAGAGAAATTTAAAACACAAGGTGAATCCTTGCAATGATTTAGATAGATATCCGTGATAATTAGAGCTTGGAACTCCGGGAAAAAGAGAAGATGAAACAAATGAAACCGAGAGTTTGAAGGGCCTCCGGAATAAGAATTAATCATTAGGATGAAACAAGAATAAGAATTACATTATGCGTATCCTTCACCAATTTAAATTGATGACAAGCAATGGATCGCATACGACTTATTCTCGTAGAAAGGATTTAGATAGATATAGCGCAAACTTAATGGACCACCGGTAGGATTGAAACAACGAATGAATTGATATGATGAAGAAGGAAGAGAACTCTTGAGCAAACCACCGTAAGAATTGAAAATGAACGGAGTAAAGATAAAGAAACACCGGGAAAAATTAGCAAATGAATGAAGATGCTTGAGAGAATTTAGATACATGAGAACGAAGAGATCGCGAGCCAATTAAAGATCACTTGAATGAAACACCGGTAAGATTTAGGGAATGATACTGAAAGGTGAGAATGAATAAATTCTGAGATGATGGGCTCCGGAGAAACAAACTGAAAAGAATCTTTGAATTACTCTGGATGGGTGAAAAGAATTCTCACAATCGAAAATAATTATGAGAGGATGGCATCAAGCTAGCACCACGAATCTTGAAGAGAAAGGAGCAAGATTGAGAGAACAAAATCTTCTTCGGTCTTCAAATGTTGAGAATACCGATGAGAAACACCACCATAAATTGTTGAGATACTCTGGGATGGAAAATTATAAAGGTTGAACCAATGATGAAAAGAATTTGAAAGATCTTGGAGAAGGCAATTGACTGATGATAACTCATTCTTACGTCAAACTTTGAAAATAATTTGGGAATAGCTCCGGGAAAATAAGAAGAGTCAGGTAAGATCCTGGGAAAAGACCTGTGGGTTAGGGCCCACTCAAGATAAACACCGTTGAAATGATTAAAAAGAGAGGTTGCACCGGTTGAATTAAATGACTTGAATGAGATACCAATCTCGAAAGAGCTTGAACGAATGTAGAGTGGAAACACGAATCTTCAAGATATCTTCCGCACTCCAGAATAATAGAATAGCGAGAGGTGAACGATTAAGAATTTGCACTGGCATGAGAAAACATTGAAATACGGAAAAGAATATGATCAAACACCGAAAGCTTGAATTGAATCCACCGGAGAAGATAAAAGAACAAGGAATGATAAACTAGAAGTTCCGTTAGTATCTTCATGCGAATCACCAGATAAGAACATTGAAAGAAAAGAAAGAAGAGACTTTGCATCAATAAGATGGATACTTGATTAAGATATATGAGTCCTTGAAGAAAACAAGGGTGGGTGGGCGGGAAAAACAAAGACAACTTGGAACGGATGAAGCAACCACCGTTGAGAAGAACTGATAATAGATCTTGCGAATGTTGACAAGATTGGATCCACTTGAAGAGAGACACGCCGGTGAGAAGAATTGACATGACAATCTCCATAAACGAGAAGGATTAGTATTCACATAGGAATATGAGAACACCATTTGGGGAAGGTATGGAATCAACATTTGACTTAGAAGCAACTCGAATACCACAACTCAAAACAAAAACAAAGGATTGGCTTGCGGAACAAGCCGGAACAAACATATGATAGAGATTTCGTCCGAAGTTTTCATGGTGGGGCCTACACGGGGTCGATCGTACAGCACCATCATGTACAAGGCAGTGCACATGACATACGAAGCGTCCCCGAGTCGGCATAGCCAAGGACTCTTTAAGACACAACGAGACCACTGTAAAACTGACCGTGGATAGGCGGACCACTAGACGTCGAACCCCAATTTCATATCATATATCCGTCGAAAGATATCCTAAGAGCTACTTGAATTCCCACTTATAAACTCCCGAACCTTTCCGGTTATGCAATCAGGTGTTGGGGATACAGGGGAAGCATAATATCTCACCCAAATCTAGCAAATTCTACATCCAGCTGTATCCATCCTTCAACACATAACCGAGAAAACTTCGGAAACCATCTACCTCAACCTTCGAAAAGCATCCATTATACAAGTTATGGCTATACTCCCGAACTCCCGCCCCAGTACTGGGTGGCGTCGAGGTTATCTCACCAACGAACTGCATAAAAGAGATTTTCGATGTCGGCGTACTAAACTCAGGTATTCCAGAATTGCAACGATAAAATTATGACGACAACACCTCAGAGCTCAACTCCCCGGGACACTTCCACAAAACCCCTGACAGGAGGCGCCAAGACAATGTTCTCATCATAAAACCATCGGAACGATTCCAAGATACCCGCGTGATCCTAAATTTTTTTAGTGAAATTTGAGAAGAGAAGAGTCAAAACTCTACGTAAGGATGCCTTACGAGAGCGATGAGGAGACTGGGAAGTAAAAAGAATTCCTAAACTCTCCGATATATAATTCCTAAAAGACTCAAAACATAGGCTAGCTTCTAGGGTTTAGCCTCTCTAATCTCGTGGTAGATCTACTCTTGTAATACTCATATCATCAAGAACAATCAAGCAGGACGTAGGGTTTTACCTCTATCAAGAGGGCCCAAACCTGGGTAAAACATCGTGTCCCCTGCCTCCTATTACCATCTGCCTTAGACGCATAGTTCCGGACCCCCTACCCGAGATCCGCCGGTTTTGACACCGACAAGAGGCCTACCTCATGTATTAAGGAGATCGATCTGCCTCATGTATTAAGGGAGATCGATCGGTATCCATGCATATGTGCAGGAGAGGAATAAGGTTGGGAGAGAGACAGAGCTAGAGTGTTGGAGGGGGTGGTAGTGGAGTTGCTTCTAACAAATGGTGGGATACGCTTGCTAGACAAATGGAGGGCACGCCCGCAATATCAATAAGAGAGGAGATGGCTGCTTGTTGTCTGTGCACGTGCGTGTGAGAGACGTGTCAGGAGGCATGCACGAATGATGAGGGGGGACGATGTGGCTGTGGTAAGCAGATGTAACTACATAGGAAGATTAATCACCCTTTGTTAGAGAAAGGAGAGACATAACTTGTGAGGTACGTCGATCGATGGGGGGTAGTTAAAGTCGATCTAGGTATATGTTGGGAGATCGATCGGTATACATGCATGTGTGTGTTAGAAGCAAATGAGGCATGAGGAGAAGGATAGAAAGAGAGGGATGCATGTAGGAGGTGGTACGAGAGGCATACTATATCGAGGGGGGAGGAGTGTGCGAGTACGAGAACGATGAAAAGAGTGGTGGGAGTGAGACATGGACAGTGACAAGAGAAGAGGGGAAGCTTGTGTTTGTGCTAGGCACACCTGGCTAGAGAGGCATATCGATCGATGTGTGCCGTAAAGAAGGAGCTGGGGGGCCTACACACACCATGGGTGAACGACCTAAAGTGAAAAGACGAATTTCCGCGATGGAGCTAGAGAATGCTGAGGGAGGGTGAGAGGGATGCGGGCGTGTGCATGCACAAGAGAAAGTTAGCGCTAGCTACAAAGATAAGAGGGTTGTGTGGGTGTAAAAGACGAATAGAGATCATATATACTTCATTATAAAAAGCGAATTCAGATATTTGAAGAATTTATCATGGTGTTTCAAACCGACGCATGTGTCAATATATATAACGGTGATACACATGGTGTGGTTATGAACATGTTATACTACATTTAATATATTTTATCTCTACTCTTATAAAAAACAGAGTTGTTGATGATGGTGTGCCTGCCATCCTGCATTATAGGCCGTCCCATTTATATCTGGCGGATAGCAATGAAACTATGATGGTTGAAGTTGGCAACAATCATGATTGTAGATTCTTATTGAAATAGACAAACGAATTCAAATTTAGTTCAAATTGCAGCGGTAGCATAGACATTTGGAATGCACTAAAATGTTGGTATGAGTAGGTTACATGCATTATCTAGCAAACAAAAAAATTTAATCGGACATAACATGGATTCATACTCCCTCCTTCCATCTATATAGGGCATAATGAGATTTCTAAGACTGCCTTTGACTATTGACAAGATTAATAGTACATGACATGCACAATCTGAAAATTATATCATTGAAAGAACCTTTCACAGACGTTTAACAGTGTGCTTTGTGTAAGTTGCATGTCATATATCATTGCTCTAATATTTGGTCAAAGTTAGCATCGGAAAACGCATTAGGCCCTATATAGATGGAAGGAGGGAGTAGCTTTGAATAGCATTTGTATAGTAAAACGGGGCAAGACTCTCTCTTTGTGTGGTGTGAATAGTTTTATTTTTTCGTTTTCTTTTTGGTTGAGGGAAGTGCGAATTGATTTGGTACGTACAAGTACAATATTACTACATGTTAGGCTTGTCCCTAAAATTCAACCCGCGTCTTGTTATATCCCAAAAATTCAGATATTGTTCTCCCAAAATTGGCGCCTTCACAACCCGCGCCTTGCTATCCCGAAATTACAACGCGCGCGAAAACTCCCTCCAGTTGCCAAATCCTGACACGCGAAATCCCCCTTCTAACCCTGAGCCAAAAGGGCCGCTAGTTCAAATCGGTGTGCGGTACTTTTGTAACACACCCTACATATTGGACAAGCGCGTCCCCAAGTCATGCTTCACCCCCTCCCATCGCCCCCTTTTCGCCATTCGAAATCCCAGGCCGCGATGACCTCTCTGCTCCAGCCGCAAAACCCCACCCTCCTTCGTCTGCCACATCACCGTTGCCCAGCCAGAGCCTCTTCCCCGACGACGTAGTCCACCGCAACAGCTCGACGTCCCTCGTCCACCTCCCCGGATGAGGATCCGTCGTCCATCTCGCCGTCCTGCCGGTTCAGCTGCCACATCCTCCACCTCCAAGGAGCTGCTCCGACGATCGCCTCGTCTATCGTGGCTGCTCCATCCCCACAGCGCCGCCCTAACCTGCTCCACCGGAACTGTAGCATCCTCACCGACTCCTCGAACGAAGCTGAGGCCTACTCGGCTACACCAAAGAGGTTGTACACTCATCGCATCGCACCTTCTCCTTAACTCGACCTCCAGGCACCGACGGTGCTCCATCCCGCACCCCCATGGAGCGGCTACCTTGAAGCCGGCGGAGCGGGCGACATCTCCACGGCGGCTCTCCCCCAGTGCGAGGCCCCTTCGGCGGCGGTGTCCATACCAGCCGGATCTGCTGCTGCTGCTCCGGCTCTCACTCGATCGCGCTGCTGCTACAGCTGCTCCGGCTCTCGCTCGATCGCTCGCTCTTCCAGCTGCTGTTGCTGCTCTCCCCCTCGCTCGTGCTGCTGCTCTGCTCCGATTAAGCCACACTTCAGTCGACTGAATCGATTTTTGGGTCAGTCGATTTTCAGGGGTTGGGGGCTCGCCGGAGTTAAGGAAGAACCACCCGCAGCGGGGACGGGGGCTCACGGGAGAGGTACCCCACTATCTATCTTAGGGTTCAGGGTGGGGGCGGGGGGCCTAGAGGGCTTACCGGGGCGGCGGTGGTGAGTTGTTTCTGGGCGGCGAGGCGGCGCTGGGGCCGGCGGTTCGGCCGGTGGTGGCTGGCGGCTCAGGGGGGGTGCAGGTTGAAGATGAACTGCAGGCCCTCCCTAAACTACATGTCAAGTGCCTCTCTACTACCATTGTGTTCAGTTTCGACAGTAGCATTCAGATTCCATAGTAAATTTCAGTTTAGACAGTTAAGTTCAGAGTCAACAGTTTTTACCTCATCTGTTGTAGTCAGGTGGTTTTTGGTGATGTTAATTTTACATCCATTTTACATCATCTATTGGAGATGCTATTAGAATCCCACTTGAGATTGACGATGTCTGTCTTGTGCTGCTTCAGCCTTGATGTCTTACGGCTCGCCGGAGCTGTTCCAACGACAGAACGATCCATCACAATAGAGCAGTGCCCTGGACGCCGTCTACAGATTCCTCAGATCTTCCTCCACACCTCCGACAGCCACCTCTGCCTCAACTGCTTCCGCGACCAACCCAATGATGCTGAGGTCGACACGGCTCCGGCAAAGAGGTTGTACACTTGTTGCATCACTTATTACTATACATTCACGTCGATCCATTAGGGCTATTTTGGTTCAACGTAAAAACGTCGATCCACTGGTTGTTACCATCACTCTAAATTTCTGCATGCTCTCCTTACATAATCTCACCATATTTTTTTCGTATGCATGTCACATATTGTACACAGTCATGCTGAACATGTACAGAAAAAGGGAAGAGTTTTGTGCGGCAATACAATGTCATGCAGACATCGCTCCATCGTGGGTTCAATGGCAAACCCTTCCCACCCCTCTCTAGATTGTAATCCAGAGGAAGATATCTGTTCTGAGGCGGATTCAGACGCCGCTGACCACTCCTATTTACCCCCAAGGTGTTTGCTCTACCTTGGCATGATGATGTTAGTCATATCATGCATATGTTGCCTTGCAGTGCCTACTTTTGACATCATATATATCATCTGCTTAGTTTAGACATGTTCTGTAATGCCACCTGTTTAGTTTCTATATCATATATTGGAATTATGCAGTCTCGTGTCTTTTAGCCAGCCGTAATATATGTGAAATGTCCAATGCCATCCTGTTTAACCAGGCATCATATATTTGGATGATATCTTGCCCATCCTTTTCTTCATTACATTTCCATTTGTCGACAATGTTTGTACATTAAACTACTCTTCCTGTGAATCAGCCATTTGGGTGGGAGATGAAAAAACTGGAGTGAAAACAAGGCCTTCAGAGCAGATAGTGCTACCTGTCGAAGCAGATCTCTTTTTGGGTCTTGATAGCTCCTCAGAGATGGATTCTGAGACAGATGACCAGTCCTATTCCCCCACTGAGGTGTATGCTCTAACTTGGCACAGTTATACTGCTCATATCATGCATACGGTGTCTTGCATTGCACAGTTTAGACATCATATACACAATATTCGACACCATGTTCTTAGTTCATACATCATATCGAATGCCCTCTGTTTAGCATATAAATCACATATGTGAATTAAATGATGCGATCCTGATTACTTAGATAACATGTAGGTGAATTATGTCATGCGATCCTGTTTAGTTATTCATCATATCTTTGAACTATGTTATGTTATGCTATCTAGTTTAGATAGACTTCATATATGTGAAATTATGTCATGCTATCCGTTTTAGTTAAACAATATACATGTCAACTATTTCATGCCCTCTTTTTTCCACACTATCTATTGCATCTGTCTCTCATACAATGTCTGTACATTCAACTATGTTTCTTGTTTATCAGCCATTTGAATTGGAGCGGGTGATGCCAGTATCTAGTGGACTAAAAACACGGTCTTCAAATAAAACAGTGTTACCTCTTGGTGGAGATAGCACCCCGGTTGTTCATGAACAAAAACCAGCCCTACCACACATAACCCAAACTCTCGCAGATTGTACCCCTACTGCGATGGACAGAGAACCAGCTTCACCCAACCTAACCCCAACCCCAGCTGATAGTAACCCAGTTCCTGTTGACACAACACCATCTCCACCACAGAGCTCCCAAACAAGAGCAATTAGTAAGGCAACTCAAGTGCCCAAAGGGCCAGTACTATCACCGCGAACCCCAACTCCACCAGTTAGTAGGCCTATTCCTGTGGAGGAAGCACAACCAGCTAGTCGTAGTTTAGCATCTATCGCATTTGATGTTGTTAAATCGTATGTGTGTATCTTCCCATCTTGGAAATATTATACCGAAGATGAAGGACAATGCCAGTTGCAGGTGTTTGTCCAGGAGTTATGTGTAAGTAATATTATTCATGGCAATTACTTTGCTTCGTCCCATACATCCTACCTCCATGATGGTTATAATACAGCAAATTTTCCCATTTTTCTCTATAGAGAAGGACCGATTTGGAAACTCAGGATGAGGTAACATGTGCTATCTTCAAGAATGCTTGGTGTCAGTATCGGAATTACCTGAAGAAAACGTACTTCACCGGCAAAGAAACTCATCAAATTCCCTTACGTTCTCATGAGACACATTTACTGGACGATGATTGGGAATGCCTTGTTCTGTACTAGTCCCGAACCAAGAATGTGGTAAGGTCTATGAGCTCATTTTCTATTTTTAAGTATTATATTCTTGCATCTTACTGTACTCTGTTCATGTAGAACAAGTGCCTAAACCTGAAGAACAACTGTTCTAATTTAAGATTCCATTGCTATCATAGTTCAAAAAAGCGCTAGGCGTTAATTGTGCGTTTTGCCACCGCCTTGCGCTTTACTGACCAAAGCGCATGCTCATGCGCAGTTATGCATAGATTATGTGTAGTTATGGGCAATGCATTTTGCCAATGCCTAGAGCCTAGGCACACTTAAGCGCTCGCTTAGGCACGCCTTTTTTTAACTATGATTGCTTTGCTCTTGTATCACTGTATTTACTCATACAAACTTATTTTTAAATTGAAGGATCCAATTGAAACTCCAATGGCACAGTCGGTATGTTCACGCATGTTTCTTTAACATGTTTTATCTTATCAATAGCTCTATTGATTTCAATTTCAATTGTGTATACAGTTGACTTTCGTATCATGCACATTACTAGCATCACAACAGAGCCAATAGTGTTGTTGTACATGTAGACCCGTGGTACCCATCTGAAATCTTGTTGTGCCATGTAGTTTCCCACACTTTGTATTCTTTCACTGCTGCTTTGTCTTGAACTGATATGATTTGAACCGTGTCTCTATTTTGATTTGGCAAGACAATGCAGTGACCATAGGACATAGATATATGTTTGTTTGATGCTTTTATTTTGTAGTAGTATCTGGAAATAGAAGACTTGGTAGTTTAATCCTGTCCACCTTACTAATGAACTGGTTCACTAAAATGAGTTTCATATACTAGTACATGCTAAACTTGTTATGTGTCTGCTTGTTTCTTCTTTTAGAATGCTGACAGAATATTGGGGAAGAGTGCCTTATTAAGCAATGGTAAAGGAAGTAATGCAGATAAGGTTCAGGATAGTGCCACATCCTTGTTGGTCTCCAACAAAGCTGATAAAACAGCTAAGGAAGACTATGTTGAAGACAGCAAGACAACCCCAAAGTCCTGTCTTGGTTTAGTGTTCGAGTTACTGGCCACTACCACTTGCACAAGCTATTCAAACTCACTGTCTGAATCATTTCGGTTTCTTGAGTCTCAACTACAAGCTGAAAGACATCGATCAGCTGTGCTGCGACAAGAAGCGGAAGGACTGCGGAAGTCCCTAGAGCATTCAGATGCATACTTTCTGGTGCAACAGCAAGCATTGGAGGATTTTAGCGCCAAACAGGACAAAGCTAATCAGCTTGCTAAGCTTATTGCCAGCATGGTGGATACCCAGGATAACGTTTCTTGAGCTCTTCTGAAGTTGTTTCAGTTATGCTCTTGTTTTGCTACCGCGTTTATTTGCACTGATGGCCAATTTTGACGGCTAGTGTATGTAATGTGCTGCTTTGTTCCCTATATTTGCACTGGTGGCGAACTTTGATGCCAAGTGGATGTAATATGTGTAATAGCGGTAATAGGCTAGCGTTAATTGCTTGCTTATTTATTTTCTTATTGTCTTGTTTAGTTGTTTGCTTGTAGTCACTTCAGTTCTTTTTCTGTTTTTTTCTAGTGGCCACAATAGCCTATTTTTTGTAACTAGGCCAAAATAATCATGGCAACACACGGACTATTGTAACCATGGGCCTCCTGCAGGCCGTATGATCCATGGGCCTTCGTCCGGCCGTAGGGTCCATGGGCCTTCTACGGGCCGTACGATCCATGGGCCTTCTACGGGCCGTACTATCCATGGGCCTCATACGGGCTGTAGGATCCATGGGCCTTCTACGGGGCGTATCATCATTTCGCTAATCATGGGTCGTACTATTCGTGGACCATAATGGGCTGTTAATAGGCCGTATTTGATAACTCTATGAGAACAACCCAACGGGTTTTTTTGACATGAAAACGGCCCAACGTATTAACGGTCCGCAAACGGGCCGACTGTAAGGATGGGCTGAATTTTACCCACAAGCAGAAAATGACAGTAATAGACTATATGTAACCGAATGCTGCAAATGAGCCCAAGAATCAATGGGCCCTTAGAAGGCCGAAAGATAACTTGGGCTGGAAACGGCCCAATGGAATAATGGGCCGTTAATGGGTATAAAGTGATACACTGTTCATTACGGGCCAGTTTCACCACGGGCCATTAATGGGCCAAGAGTTACAAAGGTCCTCATATGGGCCGAAAGAAGTCATGGGCCACACATGGGTCGGAAGTTAAAACGGGCTGAATCATATTGGACGACCCAGATGATGCTACTGGGCCTAATTCGGATACGTAACGGGCCCTGGGTTAGCGGGCTATAAATGGGCTATATGCGAACATGTCGTTAACAGGATTTCTGTGGGCCGGCCCACCACCTTTTGACCAAGTCAAACGGGCCGGCCTTTTCACAGGAATGGGCCTCTGTTGGGCCGTGCCACATGTCACCGTATCATAGGCGCCTTCGGTCCAATGAGCGGATGACATCTGTCCCAACGGTGAGCCGACACATGTTTCCTCCAGCCAATGATGATTTTACACATGGAAAATCCCCATTGGTCGAGGCTGTTAACGGGTTATCGGATCCAAAACCCGACCCGATAGCTTAACGGCGTTCCTTACGGTGGATGCCACGTGTCGGTCACCCTTGACGAAGCACTTCCGTGACGCGCGATTTATCGTCATGGAAGTGGACACTTCCGTGATGATAATTTTCGTAATGTCATGGAACACTTCTACGATAGCACAGGTATGACTATCTTGATTCTGTCATAAAATCGTCATGGATGTACATGCATGACAAAAAACACGACCTACTGTGACAAACATGTATCATCATGGAAGTGTATTTTATTTGTAGTGAGCCTTTCCTCTCGCATATGATTATACTTGTATGGCTTTGTTCCTTGTTCGTGTATTACGCCACAATATGCACCATGTTGACTTAAGTTTTCCGCAAGATGGGTTGCCTTGCTCCTGTGTTTACCCCTACATTCCCAATTATTTGGCTAAGGAGTAAAGGGAGCACCTCTGTGATTGTGATGATCGGGTCATCCGAGCTCGGACCTCAAACTGGGTGAAGCCGAAAGCTAGCGCTCTTATTGTTTTCAATCATGGTCGGCACACAACGGAACTCATGAGTACAAAAATCTATTGCACAAGTCTCATAGTAACAATGAGCAACCGAAGAAAGGTATCGATGGGGGTACTATTTTCTTCGAAGATGCTTCTTACACTTCGTAAGTAATATAGCATAAGTTCCCTGAGCGCGATTTGTCTGTTACAGCCTTATGGCCTGATTGCCTGGTTATCGGAAGCACCGTCGATATTCTCGACACGTGGAGTTCATAACACTTTTCGGCCCTTGACCGAAGAGGGAGAAGCCGATGGTCGGCTAAGATGCGTTTAAAAGTTCAGGTGAACACATATATGATATAAGTACTTCGGTACATACAATCATTATACATAAATTTTTTTTACCCAAGCTTACTGGGGGCTCTTAAATTTATATGAGCCATTTTATAGTAAATGTATTTTCTTCCTAGTCGTTGCAAAATATTTTTCTATAACTCCTTTTTCGATGTGAGTGTGCGTTCAATAGCCGAATAGCCCATTTTCTCTCTAGTGACCACTCGAGTTTAGTTCGCTAAACTGGTCTAACAAGCAGTACTCCGCCTTCATGATAGGAGGTTGCAGCCGTAGGCTGACCCGCTTGAAGTCTTGAGATCGGATGTGTCATAGTAATGCACGATAGAAGCACAAAAGTATGACCAAATTTTGGATTGGCACCAAATGACTTGATTTAGTTCGGGCGTAAAGTTTTTACTGAAGTTTTTTGGTTTTTCAAGCCTATGGCACTTTTAAACTATTTGTTTGTTTCCAGCATAAGTCTTGTAGTGCAGCATTGGATACCTTTAGAGATTCGGCACAAAAATTCTCGGATATTGCTATATATGCATCGGTTTTGAATTGTGTCTTTGGTCAATAGTTGGGTTGCCCGGCTCCTGTGCTTGACTCCTATGTTCCGCTTTGTTCGGCTAGATGTGCAAAGGGAGAACCACTACAATTGTGCTTCTAGCTCGAATGGTTAAGCACCTCAGTGAAGAAAGACGAAAACTAACTATCACAATGGGCGTAAACTGGTCAGTGATCCGATGACAATATCAAACTATAGATCGATATCGATTACCCCGTGTTAAACGATGGGCCTTTCATAACATTGTCCTAAGTGATAATGGCTAGACTTCGGTCGGTGCTGAACACTAACCGGGGGCTCGTATCTAGCTTCCCCAATTTAAAGCTCCTATGACTAAGTGAAAGTTATAAAGCCCACATATCTGATTGCCTCATTTCTGCTAACACAACTGCCTTCGGACACCGAGACGTCGGCTAAGGGTTGTCTTGTTATTGCGGAAACACCATGCGTAGCATCTACAAGGGGGTGGAAGCCGATGATGGTCCACTTTTAAGTGATAAACGGTCGCAACGGAGTCAAAATAAATATATCATCGGCATTCGTATTTTATATACAAGGGCTACCTTCCATAATCATCGTTATAAAGCCATAAATATGCATCAATTTGACTTAAGATTTTGGCCAAGCTGGGTTGCCTGGCTCCTGTGCTTACCCCTACGTTCCCGATTGTTCGGCTAGGCGGTAAAGGGAGCACCTCTGTGATTGTTACTACCGGGTCATTCGAGCTAGTACCTCAGACTGGGTGAAGCCGAAAGCTAGCGATCTTAAAGGATATAATTGGTCGGCAATGACGGAAGTGAAAATTTTGGTTCATTAATACCATATTGTTCGGAAACTTTCCTTGAACTAAATCTTCAATATTTTCCTCCCACATTCATTGGAGGTGAGGTTTCAAGATGATGATCAGCATGACAACCCAAAGAAAGGAACCGATAGCGGGATTATTTTCTTTGGAAGATGTTTCATATCTCTCTGCGTATGTTTACTTATAAAACCGTATGGCCGAATTGCCTTGTTTTCCATAAATCTTTGCCCTTATAACGGCTTTATAAAGTAGGAAAAACACTCCCCGGCTTATGGCCGAGGATGTTGAAGCCGATGGTCGGTCAACAAAGTTTTGTACAATGCGGATCCGAGCATTAAAGATGTAAGGTACTTGGATACGTAGAATCATTACACATAATTTTTGATTTTACTCTGGATATCGATCCTTAATTCGTCCAATCGTGCCCACATTAAGGATCGGGGGCTAATGGGCTTCAGGCTTATCATTCACTAATATTAAAAGGGGCGTATCGATCCCCTGATCTATTTTTGCCACCCGATCAATGTCTCGGGGGCTACTGCATTGCCTATTTAATGCAGAAAATTCAAAGTGCTCATTGTTCGGCTAGACCGAACTATGGGCAAACGCGTCTTCGGATAACAATAAGTACCACCTAGGACTTATCCGGCATCAAGCGACTTCTCAAAACCCTCTCTCAAGGGCCTGTCCGCCGATCAGTATTACCTCTAATATATTACAGTGCGTTTCTATTCCTATGTATGTTGCCGAGCTAGGAGTTGAACCTTAGGCTGATTTCACGACCTGAGTCTCAGAAGCTACTAGGGTCAACGGTTTCATATTTTCCTTCAGGTGCATCTCGGATTTTAGGCTGACAGACACCTTGAGGGCTACTTGCCATACATCTCGTCACCAAATAAATTTATACGCATCAGAAATAAAATCCGCAAACAATCAGCCCATGACCGAGGTGCTGAGCCACCTCGAAAGCAGTTCGTCATATAGCTCGGATGCAAGTGGCTGGCTCCTAAGAGGGTGCTACCTCTTGATCACTTCATTGGATTTCCATGAAGAGGAAAGGATGATGCAGCAAAGTAGCGTAAGTATTTCCCTCAGTTTTTGAGAACCAAGGTATCAATCCAGTAGGCTACGCGCGAGTCCCTCGTACCTGCACAAAGCAAATAACTCCTTGCAACCAACGCGATAAGGGGTTGTCAATCCCTTCACGGTCACTTACGAGAGTGAGATCAGATAGATATGATAGGATAATATTTTTGGTATTTTTGCGATAAAGATGCAAAGTAAAATAAAAGCAAAGTAAAAAGCAAAGGAAATAACTAAGTATTGGAAGATTAATATGATGAAGATAGACCCAGAGGCCATAGGTTTCACTAGTGGCTTCTCTCAAGAGCATAAGCATTTTACGGTGGCTGAACGAATTACTGTTGAGCAATTGACAGAATTGAGCATAGTTATGAGAATATCTAGGTATGATCATGTATATAGGCATCACGTCCGAGACAAGTAGACCGACTCCTGCCTGCATCTACTACTATTACTCCACTCATTGACCGCTATCCAGCATGCGTCTAGAGTATTAAGTTCATGAAAACAGAGTAATGCCTTAAGCAAGATGACATGATGTAGAGGGATAAATTCATGCAATATGATAAAAAAACCATCTTGTTATCCTCGATAGCAACAATACAATACGTGCCTTGCTGCCCCTACTGTCACTGGGAAAGGACACCGTAAGATTGAACCCAAAGCTAAGCACTGCTCCTATTGCAAGAAAGATCAATCTAGTAGGCCAAACCAAACTGATAATTCGAAGAGACTTGCAAAGATAACCAATCATACATAAAAGAATTCAGAGATGATTCAAATATTGTTCATAGATAATCTTGATCATAAACCCACAATTCATCGGTCTCAACAAACACACCGCAAAAAAGGAGATTACATAGAATGGATCTCCACAAGAGAGGGGGAGAACATTGTATTGAGATCCAAAAAGAGAGAAGAAGCCATCTAGGTAATAACTATGGACCCGAAGGTCTGAGGTAAACTACTCACACTTAATCGGAGAGGCTATGGTGTTGATGTAGAAGCCCTCCGTGATGGATGCCCCCTCTGGCGGAGCTCCGGAACAGGCCCCAAGATTGGATCTCGTGGATGGAGAAGGTTGCGGCGGTGGAATTAGGGTTTTGGCTCTGTATCTGATCGTTTGTGGGTGCGTAGGTATATATAGGAGGAAGGAGTACGTCGGTGGAGCAACAGGGGGCCCACGAGGGTGGAGGGCGCACCTGGGGGGTAAGCACGCCCCTACCTCGTGGCCTCCTCTTTTGTGTCTTGACGTAGGGTCCAAGTCTCCTGGGTCTTGTTCTTTGAGAAAATCACGTTCCCGAAGGTTTCATTCCGTTTGGACTCCATTTGATATTCCTTTTCTTCGAAACCCTAAAACAGGCAAAAACAACAATTCTGGGCTGGGCCTCCAGTTAGTAGGTTAGTCCCAAAAATAATATAAAAGTTGATAATAAAGCCTAATAATGTCCAAACCAGTAGATGATATAGCATGGAGCGACCAAAAATTATAGATACGTTGGACACGTATCAAGCATCCCCAAGCTTAATTCCTGCTCGTCCTCAAGTAGGTAAATGATAGAAAAGATAATTTTGATACGGAGTGCTACTTGGCATAATTTTAATGTAATTCTTCTTAGTTGTGGTATGAATATTCAGATCCGAAAGATTCAAGATAAAAGTTCATATTGACATAAAAATAATAATACTTCAAGCATACTAACTAAGCAATTATGTCTTCTCAAAATAACATGGCCAAAGAAAGTTCATCCCTACAAAATCATATAGTTTAGTCATGCTCCATTTTCGTCACACAAGAATGCTCTCATCATGCACAACCCCGATGACAAGCCAAGCAATTGTTTCATACTTTAGTAATCTCAAACCTATAAAATTTCACGCAATATATGAGCGCAAGCCATGGACATAACACTATGGGTGGAATAGAATATGATGATGGGGGTTATGTGGAGAAAACAAAAAGGAGAAAGTCTCACATCAACGAGGCTAATCAATGGACTATGGAGATGCCCATCGATTGATGTTAATGCAAGGAGTAGGGATTGCCATGCAACGGATGCACTAGAGCTACAAATGTATGAAAGCTCAACAAGAGAAACTAAGTGGGTGTGCATCCAACTTGCTTGCTCACGAAGACCTAGGGCACTTGAGGAGGCCCATTGTTGGAATATACAAGCCAAGTTCTATAATGAAAAATTCCCATTAGTATATGAAAGTGACAAAACAAAAGACTCTCTATCATGAAGATTATGGTGCTACTTTGAAGCACAAGTGTGGCAAAGGATAGTAGCATTGTCCCTTCTCTCTTGTTCTCTCTCTTTTTCTCTCTTTTTTGGGCCTTCTCTTCTTCTTTTTATGGCCTTTCTCTCCCTTTTCTTTAAATTCCTCACTTGGGACAATGCTCTAGAAAATGATGATCATCACACTTCTATTTATTTACAACTCAATGATTACAAGTCGATGCTAGAACAAAAGATGACTCTATAGGAATGCCTCCAGCGGTGTACCGGGATATGCAATGAACCAAGAGTGACATGTATGAAATAATTATGAATGGTGGCTTTGCCAGAAATACTATGTCAACTACATGATCATGCTAAGCAATATGACAATGATGAATGTGTCATGATAAATGGAATGGTGGAAAGTTGCATGGCAATATATCTCAGAATGGCTATGGGCCGTAATAGGTAGGTATGGTGGCTGTTTTGAGGAAGATATAAGGAGGTTTATGTGTGAAAGAGCGTATCATATCACGGGGTTTGGATGCACCGGTGAAGTTTGCACCAACTCTCAATGTGAGAAAGAGCAATGCACGGTACCGAATAGGCTAGCAATGATGGAAGTGTGAGAGTGCGTATAATCCATGGACTCAACATTAGTCATAAAGAACTCACATACTTATTGCAAAAATCTACAAGTCATCAAAAACCAAGCACTACGCGCATGCTCCTAGGGGGATAGATTGGTAGGAAAAGACTATCGCTCGTCCCCGACCACCACTCATAAGGAGGACAATCAAAGAACACCTCATGTTTCAAATTTGTTACATAAAGTTTACCATACGTGCATTCTACGGGACTTGCAAACTTCCACACAAGCATTTCTCAAATTCACAACTACTCAACTAGCACGACTTTGATATTATTACCTCCATATCTCAAAACAATCATCAAGCATCAAACTTCTCTTAGTATTCAAAACACTCATAAGAATATTTTTACTAATCTTGAATACCTAGCATATTAGGATTATTTAAGAAAATTACCATGCTATTTAAGACTTGAAAAATAATCTAAGTGAAGCATGAGAGATCAATAGTTTCTATAAAACAAATCCACCACCGTGCTCTAAAAGATATAAGTGAAGTACTAGAGCAAAACTATATTACTCAAAAGATATAAGTGAAGCACATAGTGTATTCTAACAAATTCCAAATCATGTATGGCTCTATCAAAAGGTGTGTACAGCAAAGATGATTGTGGTAAACTAAAAAGCAAAGACTCAAATCATACAAGACTCTCCAAGCAAAACACATATCATGTGGTTAATAAAAATATAGCTTCAAGTAAAATTACCGATGGAAGTAGACGAAAGAGGGGATGCCTTCTGGGGCATCCCCAAGCTTTGGCTTTTAGGTGTCCTTAGATTATCTTGGGGGTGCCATGGGAATCCCCAAGCTTAGGCTCTTGCCACTCCTTGTTCCATAATCCATCAAATCTTTACCCAAAACTTGAAAACTTCACAACACAAAACTTAAAGTAGAAAATCTCGCGAGCTCCGTTAGCGAAAGAAAACAAAAGACCACTTCAAGGTGTTCGCACACGAACACGTGACGTGTACCCTTGACGCCGGGGGTGATGCACCGCAGCTCATGTTGAAGGAGTCTCACCGGAAGCGCGATTCGCATGTCGACCGGCGAGAGCTTTTGAGGACCCGAAGCCGTACACTCCCGGGAGGGATCCCGTCGGGGAGTGCGGCGGCTATGGGCTGCCCTAGGTCGGACAAGCCGCCCCTAGAGCCTCGCGATTCGCAGCTCTCCAACACGAAGAACAACGAAAAACGAGGGAGCAAGAACGAGGGAAGGATAGGACGTAGATGAAAAGGCTGTAGATGTGTTTGCGATTGTGTGTTGTTGTTTGATCGGCCATCACCCCTTAAGTATATAAGAGGCGGCTGGACTTCCCATGCAAGGAAAAGGCTTCAATTCACGTCCAAAACCCTAGTCCAATTCGGATTTGTTTGGTCCGAACTTTCCAAAACTGTTCGGTAAAATCTGGCTGCACCTTGCGGGCCATGTTTGGGGGAGTAAACGACCTCGTATGGAAACGAGCTCAAAAGCAATCTTGACTGTTTCGACGAGACGAAAAACTTTCATGTTGAACGTTTTTTGATCTGAGGCCATCTTGAGGGGGTTTCCGGCTGTTTTCCGAAGTCTGCAGCAGCGAAATTCAAAACCCGAACGAACATACCCGGAGTGTCCGGCCATACACAGAGAAAATCAAAATCCGGATGGTTTTCTCAGGAGTGTCCGGCCATCCAGTGTAGTAGCGTCTTGTACTGGCTGTAACTTTTGCATACGATCTCGGATTAAGACGACTTTTATATCAAAATCGACCGATTCGACGAGACGAAGACAATTTGTGTTGATCATTTTTCCATATGAGGACATATTAATTGGGTTTTAAGCCATTCTTTAATCTGATGTCAACATAAGCATCTCTGAACTTCTCATAACTTTTGCATCCGAGCTTCGTTTTTGGACCATCTCCATATCCATCTTGATCTTCTAAAAGAGAGCCATTCCATGATGACCTCCAATCATAATTTTGAGTTAATCTTGACATCTTAAAGCAACTTTTACCATTGTGCCATTTTTGAGCATCAACACAAGGTACTGTAATGAACTCATTCTTTATTTATATTGGTGTTAAACCTACTATATTCCAACTTCTCTATGGTTTATAAAATATTTTACTAGCCATAGATTCATCAAAATAAGCAAACAACACACGAAAAACAGAATCTGTCAAAAACAGAATAGTCTGTAGTAATCTGTAGCTAGCGCAAGATCTGGAACCCCAAAAACTCTAAAATAAATTGCTGGATGTGAGGGATTTATATATTAATTATATGAAAAAATAATTAACTAAATATCACTTTCCAAATAAAAATGGAAGCAGTTCTCGTGAGCGCTAAAGTTTCTGTTTTTTACAGCAAGATAACAAGACTTTCCCCAAGTCTTCCCAACGGTTCTACTTGGCACAAACACTAATTAAACACAAAAAACACAACCAAAACAGAGGCTAGGTAAATTATTTATTAAATAACAGGAAGAATAAATATCGGGTTGTCTCCCAACAAGCGCTTTTCTTTAAATCCTTAAAGCTAGGCATTGATAATTTTAATGATGCTCACATGAAAGACAAGAATTGAAGCACAAAGAGAGCATCATAAAACAAGTGACAAACACATCTAAGTCTAACATACTTCCTATGCATAGGCATTTTATAGGCAAACAAATTGTCAAGGCAAGCAAAAACTAGCATAAGCAAGGAACGGAAAGAAACAATAGCAATCTCAACATAACGAGAGGTAATTTAGTAACATAAAAATTTCTACCATCATATTTTCCTCTCTGATAATAATTGCATGAGGGATCATAAGCAAATTCAACAAAATAGCTATCACACAAAATATTTTCAACACGATCCATATGCATGCAAAGTTGACACTATTTTCAAATTGTGGGATTAACATTAACTGAAGTCATGACCTTTCCAAACCCACTTTTATCAAATATTTCATAAGATTGAACATTCTCCAAATATGTGGGATCTAAATTTGACACTCTTCCAAACCCACTTTCAATAATATTGCCAACACTATTATCAATCTCATATTCATCATGGGGCTTAAATAAATTTTCAATATCATAAGAAGAATCACCCCAATCATGATCATTACAACAAGTAGTAGACGTAGCAAAACTAGCATCCCCAAGCTTAGGGTTTTGCATATTATTAGCACAATTGAGATCAAGAGAATTTATAGTAAAATCATTGCAATCATGCTTTTTATTCAAAGATCTATCGTGAATCACTTCATAATGTAATTCATCACACTTTTCAGATTCACGAATTTCAAGAAAAACTTCATAAAGATAATCTAGTGCACAAAACTCACTAGAAATTGGTTCATCATAATTGGGTCTCTTGAAAAGATTAGCAAGTGGATGAGGATCCATAGATCTTAGGTTCTCTGTTTAGTAATAAATAAACAACTATTCCAACCATACGAGCAAACAAGAAACGGGCAAAAAGAGGCATATAGAGAAAGAGAGGGAGGATAGAGAGAGAGGGCGAATAAAACGGCAAGGGTGAAGTGGGGGAGAGGAAAACGAGAGGCAAATGGCAAATAATGTAATGCGGGAGATCAGGGTTGTGATGGGTACTTCATATGTTGACTTCTGCGTAGACTCCCCGGCAACGGTGCCAGAAATCTTCTTGCTACCTCTTGAGCACTGCGTTGGATTTCCTTGAAGAGGAAAGGATGATGCAGCAAAGTAGTGTAAGTATTTCCCTCAGCTTTTGAGACCCAAGGTATCAATCCAGTAGGAGGCTACGCACGAGTCCCTCATACCTGCACAAAGCAAATAACTCCTGGCAACCAACGCAATAAGGGGTTGTCAATCCCTTCACGGTCACTTACGAGAGTGAGATCTGATAGATATGATATGATAATATTTTTGGTATTTTTGTGATAAAGATGCAAAGTAAAATAAAAGCAAAGTAAAAAAGCAAAGGAAATAACTAAGTATTGGAAGATTAATATGATGAAGATAGACCCGGGGCCATAGGTTTCACTAGTGACTTCTCTCAAGAGCATAAGAATTTTACGATGGGTGAACGAATTACTGTTGAGCAATTGACAGCATTGAGCATAGTTATGAGAATATCTAGGTATGATCATGTATATAGGCATCACGTCCAAGACAAGTAGACCGACTCTTGCTTGCATATACTACTATTACTCCACTCATCGACCGCTATCTTGCATGCATCTAGAGTATTAAGTTCATAAAAACAGAGTAACGCCTTAAGCAAGATGACATGATGTAGAGGGATAAATTCGTGCAATATGATAAAAAAACCCATCTTGTTATCCTCAATGGCAACAATACAATACGTACCTTGCTGCCCCTACTATCACTCGGAAAGGACACCGCAAGATTGAACCCAAAGCTAAGCTGTCGGTGTCAAAACCGGCGGATCTCGGGTAGGGGGTCCCGAATTGTGCGTCTAAGGCGGATGGTAGCAAGAGGCAGGGGACACAATGTTTTACCCAGGTTCGGGCCCTCTTGTTGGACGTAAAACCCTACGTCCTACTTGATTTATTCTTGATGATATGGGTATTACAAGAGTTGATCTACCACGAGATCGAAGAGGCTAAACCCTAGAAGCTAGCCTATGGTATGATTGTATGTTGTCCTACGGACTAAAACCCTCCGGTTTATATAGACACCAGAGGGGGCTAGGGTTACACAAGGTCGGTTACAAAGGAGGAGATATACACATCCGTATTGCCTAGCTTGCCTTCCACGCCAAATAGAGTCCCATCCGGACACGAGACGAAGTCTTCAATCTTGTATCTTCATAGTCCAACAGTCCAGCCAAAGGATATAATCCGGCTGTCCGGATACCCCCTAATCCAGGACTCCCTTAGTATCCCCCGAACCAGGCTTCAATGACGATGAGTCCGGCGCGCAGTATTGTCTTCGGGATTGCAAGGCGGGTTCTTCCCCATCTTTCGAACGTTTGTAAAGAAGTGTCCGGTCCCATAAATGTTTGGATCTCTTGGCTTCTGTGCCCAATAAGGGCTTTATCCCACGCGTCGAATGAATACGAGGCGTCAGGGCGTTTTTACATTCGCCCCCCTAGCCAGATAAATAAATTGTCTATTAAAGGGATGGGGATCCTTAAATCCGATACATACCATCCTCCCCCAGCGAGAGTCCATTAGAGCGCGTTCCGGAAAGATCCATTCCAGCATGGCCGACCTCCGCAACTCCTCCTCCCGCCCCCGAAGCCCTAAGCCCGGTGATTGGGAGAGGTGTTCAGTCCCACACAGTCGTTTAGTCGAACTGCAGACTAAGGGATTTCTCCCTTCGGCGTACATGGTGCCCGTTCGAGCCGGGATTGCCACCTATAATGGCGGGGAGCAAGCGGAGAGCTTTCCCTGTCCCTCTATGGGGGAATGGGTCTGCCTTGTTCCCTATTTATTAAGGGGACTCGGATTTCCAATTAATCCGTTCCTCCGCGGGCTCGTGGAGTTCTACGGCCTCCAATTACACAATTTCACCCCGCCTCCATCCTACATATCGCCGGCTATGTGGCTCTCTGCGAGTTGTTCCTGGGCTGCGAGGCTCACTTCGAGCTGTGGAAAAGGCTATTTTGCCTCGTCCCTCGCACACAGAGGGGGTCACTTTATCAAGTGGGCGGAGCCGAAATATGGTGCATCGCCGATACCGGATACCTGTCCGATACTCCGAAGAAGTCACCCGAAGACTGGCCTTCAGAATGGTTTTATATGGAGGACGTTCCCCTTCCGGACCATGTTCGGCGGGGTCTTCTTGAGTTCAACAATGCTCCTCTGAAGAACGCCGAAGATGGCGCCCACGAAGCCCCCAGGTGGAAGACAATGGAGAAGTCCTCTATCTGATGAACCGAATTAAAGCACTGGCTCGATCAGGATTGAGAGTAATCGAAGTTATGTCAATTTGCCTAATGCGGGGAGTGCAACCACTTCAATATCGTGGGCACCCCTTGTGGTGTTATAACGGGGCGGTGTGACACTCCAAAATTTTTATTTGGTTTTTCAGCAAAAACTTTGTTGGTTTTTGAAAAGAGGCCATTTAAATTTTTTCCAGAAAACCTTCCTCTTAAAAACTTCTTTGGCAAGGATTTTTATTTTTGTATCTTCTTCAAACTATGGTGTTTGATCATTTAAAACTCTTTCTCTGCTGGTTCCCTTCTCAAAGTATATTTTTGGAAATTATTCTTTTTCTTATAAAAAGAACTCTGTGAATTTTGAGGTTTTTCTTATCTTGAAAACCACCCATGGTTTTACCATGTCTCTTATAGTAAATCTTCTCAAAATCCCTCCCTTCACCTTTGAACAATCTAAATTCTCTATCTCAACAAGTCCAAACAAGTTTTGGATTTTATTTCAATTATTTTTATCTCTCAAATCATTTCTGCCAATTATTTTGAGCCTGAGTGATTTTCAAAGCAAGTACCTCATTGCCTTTGAGTTTTTATCCCAAACCAACTCCCCTGGATAGTCCTTAGTACCCACAACCTAGAACCATCTTGATCCACTCTTCTTCTTTTCAAATTTTTCAAATTTTACTCTCTGCAAGTTTGGACCAGATTTGCCAAATTTGGTGAAATTCATATCTACACCTCTCCAAAAATTCCACAAAAATTCAGGCAGTCTCCTGGTGAAATGAGAGGCCACTCCACAAAAAATCAGCTCAAGCAGAGCCTCCCTCATACCAAAAACATTCTGTCGAACACCTGAGCTGCACTGTTCCTTTGCACATTCAGAAAATTCAGAGAAACTTCAGGGTTCAGTGTCGTTTCTCTTCGTCAGATTTCGGCCACGCGGCCACAGTTCCCTTGGCACGTTGCTCGCCGCCTGGCCTGCTTGTCCGGAGCTCCACACGCGTGCTTGGCACCTTCCTAGCGTCGGTGGCACCCTGGCCCGCCTGCGCCGGCGTGTCTGGCGGCGGCCGAACCACCATAGCGGCCGACAGGGAGCAGAACGGCGGCTCAACGCCGTTCGGCGCCGCCCAATCATCCTGGTAGCTCCGCGTGGCCTCATGCATGCCAGCACACCCCGCTGTACCGTCGCCATGGCCCGGCAAGCACTGGGCACGCTCTCTACCGCCGACGGACCCGCGCCGCCCCGTTCCGTCGAAACCCACCCCAAGCTCCTAATCCAAGTCCGTTTAGCGTCTGAATGGAACCAGTGGACCTGCACGTTGATGCCCAACCTCCTAAACTCCCAGACCGAGCACTGCACCGCCGTAATCCATCGCCGGAGAACCCCGTTCACAGCCACCGCCTCAGATCGCCTATAAAAGGGGACCCCGAGCTCGCCCTCGAGCACACACCCTCACTACACCCCACAGACACCCCGCCAGGCCACTAGGAGGACCTCGAGGAGGTCTCCTCCCCCAACTCCGGCCGCCTCGTTCCGCCTCGGCCACCAACTCGATTCACTCCGGTGAGGCCATCCCCGACGCCCAAACCTCGTCAGTAGCCTCCTCGAGCACCCAAGAGTCTAACCCCCACTCCAATTTGATCTTCACAGATCTCTCCGACGAGGTCCACAACCACCCGAATCGCCGTCCGCCGGAGCCAGCGTCGCCGCCGACGTGGTACTCACCGGCGACCACCACCACCACCCACCGACGTGGAAGGACGCACTGAACACAGAGGTACCACCCGATCCCCCTGCCTCGCCATGGATCGCCGCCAGCGACCACCGCGGCTCTCGGGCACCGTCGAGCTCTGCCGCCTCTTTTTGAAAATTCAAACCTGACGGGCGGGACCCGCCTGTCAACCTCTCTGTCCTTTCTAAATGAACCGTTTTCTGAAAGCGTCTTCTGCCAAATGCGTTTTCCCACTGGGCCGGCGTATTCTTTATCGAATCATTTTCTGTTTTTATAAGTTAGCCCCTGGGAACTTTCTGTTTCATTACAGATGAGTCCCTAGACTAAAACCCTTATAACTTTTTAACAGAAAAGTATTTTTGATTGATTCTTTTTCTGTCATCCTTAAAATTTTGTCTAGTTTTTTATCAGGTTTATTTGAAAAATATTTGGAGAAATTTTTGTCCACCTCACGGTATTCACGATAGCGCATATATTTTCTTTATGCTGTAGATACCGAAGGAGGTGACGGGACCGCCAATTTCACCGAGCTAGGCTCCGACTACTCTGAACCAGGCAAGCATGTTTGAACTTTTGATATGATGATTGTTTTGGCATGTTGCATTAAGTAGTTTCATGGCATTTTAATGAGCATACCGACGAATGTCGTGTTACATGCAACGATGAGGCAAGTGAGTTTCAAAAATCCATAAGTGGATGGATGTGAGTATGCATGGCCATGTGTTGGCATCAGGATGGGTAAGATGGCAGTGTTGCAGCATGCCAGTCTTATGCCAGACTATATGACTTCAGTGTCAACCCATATCGATCCAGTTCCTTCCACTTTTCCTTCCCTGTAGTACCACATGTTTTCCGCAAGGAATATGGCTTAGTAAGTTGCAAACCGCTTTCTTGGTACACACCAAAAGGAGAGGCCGTGATGATGGTTCCATGGACCTGGATTAAAGCCAGTCATCCGGTCAGGGGGCATGGGTGTTTCCGGTTGGGACCGAGAGGGGGGCACCCCTTAGAGCGCGCGTATATAAATTTGATCCCATGCTATTCGAGATTGTGATCTCCCTGTCTCAAAAGTTTTTCTTGGACGATGTCTAGGGTGATTCCTGGCATCAAGAGGTAGGATGGGTGTGTACTGGTTAGCTGTGTTTTCTTCCGAAATACCGTAAACGGAACTAGTCCTTCGTGACTACGGAAATCCGTTAGTTGTGGGAAAAAAATTCGTACAAACTCTGCAGAGTCATATATTCCTTTGAATCGTCTATTCCATGTCCAAGTTCGGTATTATCTTATCCTGACAAATGTCAGTTTTGATGACAGAGACTCCGGTGAATCACATGAGTGCTAAGTCTGGTTAAATGTTTATTCCTGTGGATGGACTAACCCATTTATTATCATGAATTGAATATTTATTATGAGTATTACTTACTTGTGAATAAAATCCCTTTCTGCGATGTCGCTCTGACGTCCGACTGTGGCATTGTTATTATTTACTTTCAATAAAAGCCCTTTCTGCGATGTCGCTCAGACGTCCGACTATGGCATTGTTATTATTTACTTTCAATGAAAGCCCTTTCTGCGATGTCGCTCAGACGTCCGACTGTGGCACTGTTATTATTTACTTTCAATAAAAGCCCTTTCTGCGATGTCGCTCAGACGTCCGACTGCGGCAGTACTGTTATTTACTTCCAATATAAGCCCTTTCTGTGATGTCGCCCCGACATCCGACTGTGGCACGCATGTCTTTTATTTTCAGTTTAAGCCCTTTACGTGGTGTCGCTTAGACGCCCGACTGCGGCATGATCTTTATTTATTTGTTCACCCTTCGAGGCGTCGCTTCAGACACCCGATCGATTTCCTATTATTTCTTTTTGTTGGGTTTTCAGGCGGACTACCACCGATTCCCTTTTTACTTACCTTGCTTTGCTAAATTTTAAATGTGCATTGGTAAATTAATCATGACGCATCCATGCATGCATTTGTTATATCTTACGTCCGAACTGTCTTGCGAGTACTTTCAAAGTACTCACCTGGCTTGTTGATTTGGCCAGATGCTGACGAAGGCGATCTCATGGATGAAGAATTTGATAGCGAGTCCGACGCCTAGAGGAATCCCAGTTAGTCTCGTGCGACCCTGGATTTGGTCACTATATTATATCCGCTTCCGCTACCAAATAAATTCATCGAGCCTCGCCTCGACGCTCGATGAGGTGCCAGTTTTAGAGTCATGTATCACACTCCCCACTGTGATTTTCCACCACCACCCTATCCTCGAGTTAGTAGTATGCCTCCACACCACTGTGTCATTTCCGCCATTATGTATAATTATTGGCGTGCTTGTAATAATTTGGTTGAGCAACCGTAGCTTGACCCTGTAATATATTTTATGCTACTGGCTTATTGTATCAAGAATTTGTCTACCAGTAAGGAGGATTTATCTCATACTGGATTCAAAAGATTGGTTTCTCAATAAACCTTTTTATTGGAAAACCGGTCATGACAAGCTTGGTATCAGAGCCAGGCTGATTGTAGGAAGCCACTAGGTGCGATCGCTAATTGGTTATTAGCATGATAGAGCCAATTTATATTTTTTTGCAATTGTAGTCATTTTCTGACAGTCAGCATAAATTTATGATCTGACCATTCAGAATTTTTGCCTACTTCTGTAGATGGCCGACAACAGCTGCGAGTCTCAGGCCTTCGCCAACGTGCCCGATGGGTTCGTCAAGCTTCTCTCCTTCATCGTTCAGGTCGCGATGGGGCCATCTGTGCGCCCAGTCTTCACACTCTGCCAGCACCGAGTCAATGACAGTCTGACCATGCACCAGGCCGCGGTACAGTTCAAGAGAGGGCGTGGTGAGTTACGCCGCTTCCGGTTCTTGGGAAGAGCCATGCCTACGGAGAGGCATGCTATGCAGATGGCAGCCCGCGAGGCGATAGCTCGTCTCAGGGATGTCCTTCCCGTGATGAAGGCTCGTCGTTACCGTTATCTTCCATGCCATGTGCCTTACACCTGTCACTACGCATTCTCCTGCCCCAGAGGAGAACGAGACGAGGCTTTTGAGATGCTTATTGAGTATCTCCGGGCCCTAGAGGCAGCCTTCGACAACCTGGTGGACGACTTCGTGGCTGCCCGCATGGACTCAGTCCATGGCTGTGCAGCCAACAGGAGGGAACTCCTGCCCACCGCACCGCCACTGACTTTTGTCTCGTCCTCAGCATCTTATGCACCTACTCGTCGCCTGCCTTCTACCGAAGAGTTCAACCAAGTCATTGCGCCCACTCCAGCGCGCACTGCACCACCCTCGCGCCCACTCCTGTTCATGTTGTTCCGCCCCTGGCACCCGCTCCATCTACTCGGCGCAACACTACACGTATGGAGCCTATTAGCAAGGAGGAAGTCGAGTCCCCAGCCTCGCTACGCCTCACCCTCGGTAGGGCAAAGGAGATCGTCAACATCTCCGCCTGAGTACGCTTAGCCACCATGCAATGTACCGCTTTGTACGATATGTTTATATGTACATAGGTTGTGAGAAGTAGCCTATTTGCGCATCATGTAGGATCTGGAGGAATGCACTAGCCTAAATAACATGTCAGGATTATGTACGCATATCCTGAGTGATGTATTGTATAATTACCGCCTGCGTGTAAGATATGTAATGAGCAGTCCTTCTCCGTGCGCAAATCGATTTGTTTTTCTTAAGTAAGCTTGGTTATTTAATTTATTTGCCAGCTTTGTGCATTTATGGAATTGTTTTGGCGACCCTTTTCGCTTTTCTTATGGGTTTTACAAAATATATCCCCAGAGTGAAAAATGTCTCGTCCTTGGACTCGCTCCATGCCAACTCCACCAGAGGAAAATTATGATACACAACCCAGCAACAAGTTCACACAGGGACAGTCAAGCCAACAGGGCAGTGAATCGGCACTTTCACAAATGTGTCGCCTTTATGAGCAGAGTCAGCAACAACATCGGGAAATGATGAACCAAGTCATCAACATGGGAAATCACCATGGACAGTATCAGCAGCATTCCAAGTTATCTGAGCTACAGAAGACACGTCCCCAAACATTTTCTCATACTGACAAGCCTCTTGAAGCCGAGGATTGGCTTCGAGATATGGAGAGAAAATTAGTTATTGCAAAATGTTCAGACCCCGAGAAGGTACTATATGCCCCGCACTATCTCACAGGAGCAGCTGCATCATGGTGGGAGAATTTTTTGCACATGTACCCCAATGAAAGTGATATAACCTGGGATGATTTCAAGGAAGGTTTCCGTGGTGCACACATTCCTAAGAGTATTATGAAAATCAAGAAGAGAGAGTTCGATGACCTCAAACAAAGGAACATGACAGTGTCAGAATACAACGGTCAATTTACTCTATTGTCTCGCTACGCCAATGAAGAACGTATGACTGGAAGCAAGAAGATGGAGAAATTCCTTGACGGTCTGGCGCCCGCGCTTAAATGCCAACTGGTCGTGCACACTTTTCCAGATTTTAAGACACTAGTGGACAAAGCCATTACTCTGGAAAATGAGAGACGTAGCTTGGAGGATTTACGCAAGCAAAAAAGAGACCAGACTACTCTTGCGGCCAACCACCGAAGCAAGACAGATTTTCAGAAAGGTGGGACACACAAACCTACGACAAACATCTCACGCCCAACCAAGAATTTCCATGCAAGGGACAAGGAGTTCACATATCGCCCAGGCATTACTTGCTACACTTGTGGGGAGGAAGGGCACTATGCCAAGCAGTGCCCCAAGCCAAGGAACTCGACCCCAAAGCCGAACAACGGTGGCAATAATTCAACACCCAAGCGAAACAATTTCAACCCCAACAACAACCACAGGAAGGGTCATCTGAACCACGTAACCAAAGAGGAGGCACAAAATGCTTCGGATATCGTACTCGGTACGTTTCCTGTCAACACAATACCTGCAATGGTTTTGTTTGATTCTGGAGCTTCTCACTCATTCATCTCGAAAAGTTTTGCTTTACAAAATAATTTTTCGATGTTTCCCTTGGAAAAATCCATGACCATCAAGTCCCCTGGGATTCAGCAAGTCACTCAGGATTACTGTCAGGATGTGGTTATTGAGTTTGAAGGATTGAAGTTTCACGCCAATCTTATTGTATTGGAAAATAAAGGACTGGATGTCATCCTAGGGATGGACTGGTTAACCACCAACAAAGGTTTTATTGACTGTTTCAACCGGACCGTAATTCTCACACACCACCACGGGAAGACAATAAGAGTGTCAGCCAAAGAAAGAAAAATACCCCGGCAGCCAAGATTGAATAAGGTGGACGTTTCTGAGCTAAACAAGGTTCCAGTAGTATGTGAATTTCCAGACGTATTTCCCGAAGAACTACCAGGCATGCCACCAGACCGAGAGATAGAATTCAGCATTGAGCTAGCCCCAGGAACCACCCCCATATACAAGAAACCATACAGAATGGCACCATCCGAGTTGATTGAGTTGAAGAAACAAATAAAGGAATTGCTGGACAAGGGATACATTCGAGCCAGCTCCTCATCTTGGGGATCACCAATTTTATTTGCCAAAAAGAAGGATGGAACACTGAGATTGTGTATCGATTACCAAGCACTTAACATGGTCACACTCAAGAACAAATACCCGATGCCACGGATAAATGATTTATTTGATCAGCTCGCTCAGGCCAAGGTATTCTCAAAGATTGACTTAAGGTCAGGATACCATCAATTAAAAGTGCGAACAGAAGATATCCCCAAAACAGCCTTCACCTCCAGATATGGACTATATGAATTCACAGTAATGCCTTTTGGATTAATGAACGCCCCCGCATATTTTGTTCACCTCATGAACAAAGTATTTATGAAGTTTATGGACAAGTTCGTTGTGGTATTTATCGATGATATTCTGATATACTCCAAGACACCAGAAGATCACGCGGAACATCTCAGGATTGTGCTAGGAGAACTCAGGAAACATCAATTGTATGCCAAGTTCAGCAAGTGCGAATTTTGGCTAAGACAAGTAGGTTTTCTAGGCCACGTACTGACCCAAGAAGGTATCGCAGTGGACCCGGAGAAAGTCAAGGCCGTACTTGGCTGGAAGTCACCAGCCAGCGTAACGGACATACGAAGTTTCTTGGGAATGGCAGGATATTACCGCAGATTTATTGAAGGATTCTCCACCATAGCCAAGCCAATGACGCAGTTACTCAAGAAGGACTAGAAGTTTGAATGGACAGAAGCCTGCGAGAAAAGTTTCCAAGAGCTAAAACGGAAATTAACGACAGCACCGGTATTAATTGTGCCAGACATACACAAGAATTTTGAAGTGTATTGTGACGCATCCCGAAAGGGCCTCGGGTGCGTGTTGATGCAAGAAGGCAAGGTTGTCGCATACGCTTCAAGGCAACTTTGCAAGCATGGGGAAAATTATCCCACTCATGACTTAGAAATGGCAGCAGTCATTCATGCACTCAAGGAATGGAGGCATTTCTTTCTTGGAAATCGATGTGAAATATACACGGACCATAAAAGTCTCAAATATATTTTCACACAGCCAGAACTAAACTTGCGGCAACGACGCTGGTTGGAATTGGTAAAGGATTATGATGTTGGTATCCACTATCATCCAGGAAAAGCAAATGTAGTGGCCGATGCTCTTAGTCGAAACCCCAGCTCCGACGAAAACAGTCTGCAAAGCTTGAGACCTGAATTCCAACAAGAATTTGCCAAACTCAACTTGTTAATGATCGCGGAAGGCACCATAACAAACTTGGAAATACAGCCCGACCTTGTGGAGAGAATTAAAGAAGCTCAGCCTGGTCACCCCAGCATTGAAGGAATTAAAAGAAAGGTGAGTAACGATGGAGGAATATTATGGTACGGAGACAGACTCTGCGTGCCAAACATAGAGGACCTCAAACAGCAAATTCTAGCTGAAGCCCACACCGCCCCATATTCGATCCACCCTAGAGGAACCAAAATGTATAAGGATATTCAGGAAATATTTTGCTGGCACGGTATGAAGAGGGACATAGCCACATACGTTGCATGTTGCGATTCTTGTCAACGCATAAAAGTTGAGCATCAAAGACCAGCCGGACTACTGCAACCAAACAAAATACCTGAGTGGAAATGGGATGAAATAGGGATGGATTTCATTGTCGGACTACCTCGGTCACGACACGGGAATGATGCCATATGGGTCATCACCGATAGATTAACCAAGGTGGCACATTTCATTCCAGTAAAGACAACCTACAACACTCAGAGGCTCGCCAGGATTTATCTCTCCCGTATAGTTTGTCTGCATGGAGTCTCGAAGACTATAATATCCAACAGAGGCACTCAGTTCGTCTCGAGATTCTCGGATCATTTACAACAGGCTCTGGGAACTCAACTGGCCTTCAGTACAGCCTACCATCCCCAGACTGATGGGCAGGCTGAACGCGTAAACTAAATTCTAGAAGACATGCTGAGAGCATGTGTCCTCACCTATGGAAGCAGTTGGGAAGAAGGCCTGCCATACACCAAGTTCGCGTACAATAACAGTTACCAGGCCAGCCTGCAGATGGCACCATTTGAGGCTTTATACGGACGGAGATGTCGTACCCCATTAAATTGGTCAGAGACCGGAGACAGCCGCATCTTCGGCCCAGACATGCTCAAAGAAGCCGAGGAAAAGGTCAAGCTAATCAGGGACCAACTTAAGACAGCTCAGAGCCGACAGAAAAGTATTACGATCAGAAACATCATGGGGTCAATTTTGAACCCGGTGAATTTGTGTACCTACGAGTATCACCTATGAGGGGACTGCAACGGTTTAAGATTAAAGGAAAGCTAGCGCCAAGATTCATCGGACCATTCTGTATAGTGGCACGAAGAGGCACGCTGGCCTACCAGCTAGACTTACCCGAAGAATTATCCGATGTCCACGACGTGTTCCATGTCTCGCAATTTAGGAAGTGCGTAAGCAACCCAGAGAAACAAGTATCCCATGAGAACATTGACGTGCAGCCAGACCTCACCTATCAGGAACGCCCAGTAAAAATATTAGAGGAGTTTGAAAGGAAGACCCGACAGAAAACCATCAAGTTTTTCAAAGTTTAGTGGAGCAACCACACCGAAAGTGAAGCAACTTGGGAAAGGGAGGATTTCCTTCGGACAGAGCATCCATACTTATTTAAGGATCATCTGAAATCTCGGGGACGAGATTTTTCCTAAGGGGGTAGGTGTTGTGACACTCCAAAATTTTTATTTGGTTTTTCAGCAAAAACTTTGTTGGTTTTTGAAAAGAGGCCATTTAAATTTTTTCCAGAAAACCTTCCTCTTAAAAAACTTCTTTGGCAAGGATTTTTATTTTTGTATCTTCTTCAAACTATGGTTTTTGATCATTTAAAACTCTTTCTCTGATGGTTCCCTTCTCAAAGTATATTTTTGGAAATTATTCTTTTTCTTATAAAAAGAACTCTGTGAATTTTGAGGTTTTTCTTATCTTGAAAACCACCCATGGTTTTACCATGTCTCTTATAGTAAATCTTCTCAAAATCCCTCCCTCCACCTTTGAACAATCTAAATTCTCTGTCTCAACAAGTACAAACAAGTTTTGGATTTTATTTCAATTATTTTTATCTCTCAAATCATTTCTGCCAATTATTTTGAGCCTGGGTGATTTTCAAAGCAAGTACCTCATTGCCTTTGAGTTTTTATCCCAAACCAACTCCCCTGCATAGTCCTTAGTACCCACAACCTAGAACCATATTGATCCACTCTTCTTCTTTTCAAATTTTTCAAATTTTACTCTCTGCAAGTTTGGACCAGATTTGCCAAATTTGGTGAAATTCATATCTACACCTCTCCAAAAATTCCACAAAAATTCAGGCAGTCTCCTGGTGAAATGAGAGGCCACTCCACAAAAAATCAGCTCAACCAGAGCCTCCCTCATACCAAAAACATTCTGTCGAACACCTGAGCTGCACTGTTCCTTTGCACATTCAGAAAATTCAGAGAAACTTCAGGGTTCAGTGTCGTTTCTCTTCGTCAGATTTCGGTCACGCGGCCACAGTGCCCTTGGCACGTTGCTCGCCGCCTGGCCTGCTTGTCCGGAGCTCCACACGCGCGCTTGGCGCCTTCCTGGCGTCGGTGGCACCCTGGCCCGCCTGCGCCGGCGTGTCTTGCGGCGGCCGAACCACCATAGCGGCCGACAGGGAGCAGAACGGCGGCTCAACGCTGTTCGGCGCTGCCCAATCCTCCTGGTAGCTCCGTGTGGCCTCATGCACGCCAGCACACCCTACTGTACCGTCGCCGTGGCCCGGCAAGCACTGGGCACGCTCTCTACCGCTGACGGACCCGCGTCGCCCCGTTCCGTCGAAACCCACCCCAAGCTCCTAATCCAAGTCCGTTTAGCGTCTGAATGGAACCAGTGGACCTCCACGTTGATGCCCAACCTCCTAAACTCCCCGACCGAGCACTGCGCCACCGTAATCCATCGCCGGAGAACCCCGTTCATGGCCACTGCCTCGGATCGCCTATAAAAGGGGACCCCGAGCTCGCCCTCGAGCACACACCCTCACTACACCCCACAGAAACCCCGCCAGGCCACTAGGAGGACCTCGAGGACGTCTCCTCCCCCAACTCCGGACGCCTCGTTCCGCCTCGGCCACCAACTCGATTCACTCCGGTGAGGCCATCCCCGACGCCCAAACCTCGTCAGTAGCCTCCTCGAGCACCCAAGAGTCTAACCTCCACTCCAATTTGATCTTCACAGCTCTCTCCGACGAGGTCCACAACCACCCGAATCGTCGTCCGCCGGAGCCAGCGTCGCCGCCGACGTGGTACTCGCCGGCGACCACCACCACCACCCATCGACGCGGAAGGATGCACTGAACACAGAGGTACCACCCGATCCCCCTGCCTCGCCGTGGATCGCCGCCGGCGACCACCGCGGCTCTCGGGCACCGTCGAGCTCTGCCGCCTCTTTTTGAAAATTCATACCTGACGGGCGGGACCCGCCTGTCAACCTCTCTGTCCTTTCTAAACGAACCGTTTTCTGAAAGCGTCTTCTGCCAAATGCGTTTTCCCGCTGGGCCGGCATATTCTTTATCGAATCTTTTTTTGTTTTTATAAGTTAGCCCCTGGGAACTTTCTGTTTCATTATAGATGAGTCCCAGGACTAAGACCCTTATAACTTTTTAACAGAAAAGTATTTTTGATTGATTCTTTTTCTGTCCTCCTTAAAATTTTGTCTAGTTTTTTATAAGATTTATTTGAAAAATATTTGGAGAAATTTTTTTGCACCTCACGGTATTCACGATAGCGCGTATATTTTCTTTATGCCGTAGATACCGAAGGAGGTGACGGGACCGCGAACTTCACCGAGCTAGGCTCCGACTACTCTGAACCAGGCAAGCATGTTTGAACTTTTGATATGATGATTGTTTTGGCATGTTGCATTAAGTAGTTTCATGGCATGTTGATGAGCATACCGACGAATGTCGTGTTACATGCAACGATGAGGCAAGTGAGTTTCGAAAATCCATAAGTGGATGGATGTGAGTATGCATGGCCATGTGTTGGCATGAGGATGGGTAAGATGGCAGTGTTGCAGCATGCCAGTCTTATGCCAGACTATATGACTTCAGTGTCAACCCGTATCGATCCAGTTCCTTCCACTTTTCCTTCCCTGTACTACCACATGTTTTCCGCAAGGAATATGGCTTAGTAAGTTGCAAACCGCTTTCTTGGTACACACCAAAAGGAGAGGCCGTGATGATGGTTCCATGGCCATGGATTAAAGCCAGTCGTCCGGTCAGGGGGCATGGTTGTTTCCGGTTGGGACCGAGAGGGGGGCACCCCTTAGAGCGCGCGTATATAAATTTGATCCCATGCTATTCGAGATTGTGATCTCCCCGTCTCAAAAGTTTTTCTTGGACGATGTCTAGGGTGATTCCTGGCATCAAGAGGTAGGATGGGTATGTACTGGTTAGCTGTGTTTTCTTCCGAAATACCGTAAATGGAACTAGTCCTTCGTGACTACGGAAATCCCTTGGCTATGGGAAAAAATTTCGTACAAACTCTACAGAGTCATATATTCCTTTGAATCATCTATTCCATGTCCAAGTTCGGTATTATCTTATCCTGAAAAATGTCAGTTTTGATGACAGCGACTCCGGTGAATCACATGAGTGCTAAGTCCGGTTAAATGTTTATTCATGTGGATGGACTAACCCGTTTATTATCATGAATTGAATATTTATTATGAGTATTACTTACTTGTGAATAAAAGCCCTTTCTGTGATGTCGCTCAGACGTCTGACTGTGGCATTATTATTATTTACTTTAAATAAAAGCCCTTTCTGCGATGTCGCTTAGACGTCCGACTGTGGCATTGTTATTATTTACTTTCAATGAAAGCCTTTCTGCGATGTCGCTCAGACGTCCGACTATGGCACTGTTATTATTTACTTTCAATAAAAGCCCTTTATGCGATGTCGCTCAGACGTCCGACTGCGGCAGTACTGTTATTTACTTCCAATATAAGCCCTTTCTGTGATGTCGCCCCGACATCCGACTGTGGCACGCATGTCTTTTATTTTCAGTTTAAGCCCTTTACGTGGTGTCGCTTGGACGCCCGACTGCGGCATGATCTTTATTTATTTGTTCACCCTTCGAGGCGTCGCTTCAGACACCCAATCGGTTTCCTATTATTTGTTTTTGTTGGGTTTTCAGGCGGACTACCGCCGATTCCCTTTTTACTTACCTTGCTTTGCTAAATTTTAAATGTGCATTGATAAATTAATCATGACGCATCCATGCATGCATTTGTTATATCTTACGTCCGAACTGTCTTGCGAGTAATTTCAAAGTACTCACCTGGCTTGTTGATTTGGCCAGATGCTGACGAAGGCGATCTCATGGATGAAGAATTTGATAGCGAGTCCGACGCCTAGAGGAATCCCAGTCAGTCTCGTGCGACCCTGGATTTGGTCACTGTATTATATCCGCTTCCGCTACCAAATAAATTCATCGAGCCTCGCCTCGACGCTCGATGAGGTGCCAGTTTTAGAGTCATGTATCACACTCCCCACTGCGATTTTCCACCACCACCCTATCCTCGAGTCAGTAGTATGCCTCCACACCACTGTGTCATTTCCGCCATTATGTATAATTATTGGCGTGCTTGTAATAATTTTGTTGAGCAACCGTAGCTCGACCCTGTAATATATTTGATGCTACTGGCTTATTGTATCAAGAATTTGTCTACCAGTAAGGAGGATTTATCTCATACTGGATTCAAAAGATTGGTTTCTCAATAAACCTTTTTATTGGAAAACCGGTCGTGACAGGCGGATGACGCCACCCGCTGCGGGTATAAGGGTCCGGACAATGCTGCCGCTTTAGCAAAAATTCTATCCGAATTGTTCAAGGGTGAGGAAGAGGAATTCACCCGCATCAAGCCACGGGATGGATTCTCCATGTACAATCCTCCAAGTTGGGTAAGTTATATCTCCCTGCTCCCATTTTCCCGCATTCTTTGTCGTAATTATTCACCTTGCCACTTTGCGGCGGGAACTGCGAAAAGCCATAAAGGAGGTCAGCAACCCTTCTCCACAACCAGAGGACCCTGACCGGGCCCTCGACTCCGAACTTGAAGAAGATTCGGTTATATTCGTGGAGCTGATAGACCGGTAGTTCTATCAGTTAAGCTGCGACGATGCCATGGTGGCCATTATGGCCGACTATCCCGGACTACTCCCTGCATCGCACGTAAGAAAACCAAAAATCCCAACTCCAAAACTAGGATCCCCTTTGTGACACTTCACCCACCATATACACATGGCATTTTTACAGGGAAGGCATTCAGGACGCCCTGCCGAACCCGCAGCAACGCACCAACAGGAGGCACCGAGGCCGGGTAGGCCAAAAAGGAAGGCGGTCAGGACGGAGACAC
The DNA here is from genome assembly GCF_002162155.2 of Triticum dicoccoides. Classification (NCBI taxonomy): domain Eukaryota; kingdom Viridiplantae; phylum Streptophyta; class Magnoliopsida; order Poales; family Poaceae; genus Triticum; species Triticum dicoccoides. The sequence goes on along the minus strand of NC_041386.1, from coordinate 133,076,055 downwards.
CGGCGCAAAGGTATAACAAACCCCGCTCCGTGGTTGTCGTCTTTCTCGAAATATAATGACGCCCGTGTTTCTTTAGCAGAAAAAACGCTCGTTGGAATATGTCCGACGATGTTACTAGTCATGCTTCCACCAGCCGGGCGCTAGGACCGGACATAGAGGCGGAAGCCGATATGGGGCGGGCACCGGATAATCCCCCTACAGAGGATGCAGATAGATTATCCACTACAAACTAAGAGGTGGAAAGCGCCATGAATCATAGGCGCCACCGAGCCGTACTCCGTGACGCTTGTTTCTCACCGGAGGTATTTGATGCCTTCAATTCTGGAGAGGCGTACCTCCGAGCTGCTCAAGATGGTCTAGCCAGAGCCACGATCGGTATGTAAAGGATGTACGGGTAAGTAAATCTGATGATTTATATGTATCTGTAGCCCCTGAGACTTGAAATAGTTAGCAGAACTGATTTAAGCATCATCTTTATTATGCAGGTTCTTACAGAGAAGAATACTAGGCTGTCACAGGAGCTAGAGGAATGCAAGACCCAACTGCGGGCTGCTGTGGCCGCATTGCAGGAACCGAAAAAGTCACCTACTGGTAACATTTACTTTAAAGAATGATGGTTACCATATAATGTGCGGCATGGTGCTACGTCTTGAGCTTGCGTTGGTTTTCCCCGAAGAGGAAGGGATGATGCAGCAGAGTAGCGTAAGTATTTCCCTCAGTTTTTGAGAACCAAGGTATCAATCCAGTAGGAGGCCACTCTCAAGTCCCTCGTACCTGCACAAAGCGATAGCTACTCGCAACCAACGCGATTAGGGGTTGTCAATCCCTTCACGGTGACTTACGAGAGTGAGATCTGATAGATATAATATTTTTGGTATTTTTGGTATAAAGATGCAAAGTAAAAAGTAAAAGAAAAGTAAAAAAAGCAAAGCAAGATTAAAGTGATGGAGATTGATATGATGAGAATAGACCCGGGGGCCATAGGTTTCACTAGTGGCTTCTCTCAAGAGCATAAGTATTTTATGGTGGGTGAACAAATTACTGTTGAGCAATTGACAGAATTGAGCATAGTTATGAGAATATCTAGGCATGATCATGTATATAGGCATCACGTCCATGACAAGTAGATCGAAACGATTCTGCATCTACTACTATTACTCCAGTCATCGACCGCTATCCAGCATGCATCTAGAGTATTATATTAAAAACAGAGTAACGCCTTAAGCAAGATGACACAATGTAGAGAGATAAATTCATGCAATATGAAATAAACCCCATCCTGTTATCCTCGATGGCAACGATGCAATACATGCCTTGCTGCCCCTTCTGTCATTGCGTAAGGACACCGCAAGATCGAACCCAAAGCTAAGCACTTCTCCCATGGCAAAAACTACCAATCTAGTTGGCCAAACCAAACGGATAATTCGAAGAGACTTGCAATGATAACCAATCATACATAAAAGAATTAAGAGAAGATTCAAATATTATTCATAGATAGACTTGATCATAAACCCACAATTCATCGGTCTCAACAAACACACCGCAAAAAGAAGATTACATCGAATAGAGTCTCGTGACCACCTCTTTTGTTCCTTCGAGCAGGGTCCATCTCTCGTGGATCACGTTCGGTGAGAAAATCACGTTCCCGAAGATTTTATTCCGTTTGGACTCCGTTTGATATTTCGTTTCTTCGAAACACTGAAATAGGCAAAAAACAGCAATTCTGGGCTGGGCCTCCGGTTAGGTTAGTCCCAAAAATAATATAAAAGTGGAAAATAAAGCCCAATATAGTCCAAAACAATAGATAATATAGCATGGAGCAATCAAAAATTATACATACGTTGGAGACGTATCACATGACTGCAGATCTAACAACAGATGTTGCTGATGAATCTGGAGAAAATCCGGAGGACCAGCATGTTATGCGACAGCTAGAGGCTGGCAAACGTGTGCTGACTGAGGTTAGGTGGGAGAAAAACAATCTCTAAGACGCCAATATTAAGCTGAGCGTGGAACTAAAATACGTTCGGGGCCATCTTGCAAACTCCGAGAAGGAGAATAAGCAGCTTCGGCACGGCATTTTCAGTAAGTGCTTGAATGAATCCTTTTAAAGGAGTTCGGAGAAGAAGCCGACTAACACCGTTATGTCTGTAGGTATGCTGGCGGGTCGTCCCACGGAGGAAATGCCCGGGTCTGCGGGTGATCTTCTATCCGAGCTGTCACATTTGCACGAACAAGTTCGGCAGGTGATGCAGGGTGTTGCCCAGGCCTTGTGGCCGTCCGTCTCCCTGCTAGAGGGCGTTGCAGAGCTTGCGGAGAAGCTCAAGGGAGCATGGCAGCGCTTCCGATTATGGAAGATATCAGCCTGCCGACAGGGTGCCAGAGAAGCCTGGGCCATGGTGAAGACGCGGTATACCAAGGCAGACCCAAATCACATGGCCGAGGTCGGACCTGTGGGGCCCGATGGAAAAGAGATCCCCGTTAGCTTAGTTTATGGGCAAGTAGAATTAGCCGCAAAGTATTCCCAACAGGATTGTAAGCTAGACCGCCTGTTGGATGGTATAGAAGAGGAATTTAGTCAGTCTGCATGACTATGTAATGAAAGTGACATGTATAATGCCTTCTAGCCGGATTGTAGATCATTTGTCTTGGCGGACCTTTTCGCTTCAACCTCGGGACCCGATAGTCCGGAGTGTATCCGAATACCCGCGCAGTTATATAAGAACCGGGGCATCCGTGGAGACCAGACGTAGGGGTCATAAGTGCCTGAACAGACAAGTGCCCATCTAGTTATGTTATATTACATGGGTAGTAAGAAACATCTTCCAGGGAGAATAGTTCCATTAAGGGTTCCTTTCCCTGGGTAAGCATGCCCTAAATTGCATGTCCGGACCGCGATAGGAAACGCAGGAAAAACATATGGGGGCAGATATGGATAATAAAAATCATCTTGGGAGCCTGGCCGTGTTCCATGGGTTCGGCTCGAGTCGACTACTCGATGCATCCCATAGTCGGTACGCTCCACATGTCAGAACTTGGTCAATAATGAAGGGACCTTCCCATTTGGGCTCGAGCTTGTTCTTTTTCTTATCCGGCAGGCGTAGAACTAGTTCGCCAACGTTATAAGTTTTGGCCCGTACTTCTCTGCTTTGGTATCTGCGAGCCTGTTGCTGATAAAATGCGGAACGGGCTTTGGCTACATCGCGCTCCTCCTCCAGAGTGTCCAGACTATCCTACCGATCGAGCTCGGCTTCTCTTTCTTCGTACATGCGCACTCGAGGTGAGTCATGAATTATGTCATAGGGAAAGACTGCCTCTGCGCCGTACACCATAAAGAAGGGTGTGTATCCGGTACTACGATTCGACGTGGTCCGCAGCCCCCAGAGTACGGAGTCGAGCTCCTCTACCCAGTGCGTGTTAGACTCCGTTAAGGAATGCACTAATCTGGGTTTAATGCCGCTCATTATAAGACCGTTTGCTCGCTCGACTTGGCCGTTGGTTTGTGGGTGATAGACTGAAGCATAATCGAGCTTGATGCCCATTTTGCTGCACCAGAGTTTTACCTCATCTGTTGTGAAGTTTGTGCCGTTGTCAGTGATGATGCTGTGGGGGACGCCATAACGGTGTACGACCCCAGATATGAAGTCTATCACTGGTCCGGATTTGACTGTTTTAGCAGGCTTGGCCTCTATCCATTTGGTGAATTTATCCACCATGACCAGTAAGTATTTTTTCTTGTGGGTTCCCCTTTAAGGGGTCCAACCATGTCAAGCCCCCAGACCGCGAAGGGCCACGTAATTAGGATTGTTTGAAGGGCGGTGGGTGGCATGTGGCTTTGATTTGCAAAGAGTTGGCAACCGGGGCAACGTTGGACCAAGTCCTGTGCATCTGCCCGTGCCGTTGGCCAATAGAATCCTGTACGGAAGGCCTTGCTTACAAGAGCCCGGGCTGCGGCGTGGTGACCGCCGAGTCCGGCGTGGATTTCTGCTAAAAGGTTTCGCCCTTCCTCTTCGGAGATGCACCTTTGAAGGACTCCGGTAGTGCTTTTTTTATACAATTCTCCCTCGTGGACCCTGTAGGCCTTAGATCGCCGCACTATGCAGCGTGACTCATTTTGGTCCTCCAGAAGTTCCTGCCTAGTTAGGTAGGCCAGGAATGGTTCTGTCCACGGGGCTATAATGGCCATTATTACGTGGGCTGAAGTGTGATTTCAGTGGCGAGGCCTCCGATTGTGTCAGAGTATTCGGTATCGGGCATTTTGGCCGGGTCCGGACTATGGTTACCGGTGTCCCCTTCCCATACTATGGATGGCTTGAACAGCCTTTCTAGAAAGATGTTGGGGGGACCGCATCGCGTTTTGCGCCGATGCGGGCAAGGATATCCGCCGCCTGATTGTTTTCCCGAGCCACGTGGTGAAATTCGAGCCCCTCGAACCGAGCTGATATTTTTAGGATGGCGCTTCGGTAGGCCTCCATTTTCAGATCCTTGGCGTCAAAGTCTCCATTTATTTGGGATATTGCAAGGTTTGAATCCCCACGCACCTCCAGGCGTTGAATGCCCATGGAGACTGCCATCCGAAGACCATGCAACAGGGCTTCGCATTCGGTTGTGTTGTTGGAGTCTGTGTACAATATTTGCAGTACGTACTGAATGGTATCTCCGGTTGGGGATGTTAGGACGACGCTAGCAGCTAGACCAGCTAGCATTTTAGAACCGTCGAAGTGCATGATCCAATTGGAGTATGCGCCGTACTCTTTAGGGAGTTCGTCCTCTGTCCATTCGGTGACAAAGTCGGCCAATACTTGCGACTTAATGGCTCGTCGAGATTTGTATGTTATGTCGAACTGGAGGAGCTCAATAGCCCATTTGGCAATCCGGCCTGTAGTGTCGCAGTTGTTTATAATATCATTAAGTGGCACTTCCGAGGCTACTGTAATCGAACACTCTTGAAAGTAGTGTCGCAGCTTTCGGGATGCCATGAATACCGCATAGGCTATCTTTTGATAATGTGGGTACCATGATTTGCATGGAGTGAGGACAGTGGATACATAGTATACCGACTTTTGAAGAGGGAATTTATGTCCGTCAGCTTCTCATTCAACGACGAGCACTGCGCTTACAACTTGATGGGTTGCCGCAATGTACAACAGCATTGGTTCGCCGATGTTTGGCGCGGCCAGGATTGGGTTGGTTGCCAAAATGCCCTTTGTTTCTTCCAATCCGCTATGGCAGCGTTCGTCCACTCACAGTGTTCGGTGCGCTGAGGAGGCGATAAAGGGGTAAAGCCTTTTCTCCTAAGCGGGAGATAAAGCGGCTTAGAGCCGCCATGCATCGTGTTAACTTTTGGATTTGTTTGAGGTCTGTTGGGGTAGTCAACTGTGATAAAGCTCGGATTCTGGCCAGGTTAGCTTCAATACCTCTACTAGAGACAATGAAACCTAGGAGCTTTCCGGCTGGTACGTCAAAAACGCATTTTTCCGGATTGAGCTTAATGTCGTATGTTCGTAGGTTGGCGAATGTGAGCCTCAAGTCGTCTATCAAAGAGTCAACGTGTTTGGTTTTGACGACGACATCGTCTAAGTATGCCTCTACTGTTTTACCGATTTGTTTCTCCAGACATGTCTGAATCATGTGCTGATATGTTTTTTTGACCTTGAATACTGGAGGGTTTACACCCCACAGCAATTTATTAAAACTTAAGATAGGAAGTACAGCAAATAGTTCCTTAAGGAAAGGAAATGGGAAGGAAAGGAAAGAAAAAGAAAATTGAACAAACTAGTCTAGACAAAAAAGAAAAGTCTAACTAGAAAAATTACAAATGCAGGGCCTCTCAAGGCGGCAGGAAATCAATCCATTTGATCAAAGCATCCCTATGTGTTGACTTGATTCTGTGAGCCAAGAGAGAGATGTCTTGGACAAAGCCATTCCTCCACTGCCTGAAGGTAGGTCTAAGATACCTGAAGACTTTGTCATTGCTGACTTTCCAAATATTCCACCAAGTGAGGAAGAACACTTCAGAAAAGAAAGGCTTATTGAAATCCTTCCTAGCATGGTGTGCAATATGCACCATATCCTGGCTATTGAGCCATGAAATTTATAGATAGTTCCATACTCTCATGCTGAAGTTGCACTGGAAGAATAAATGATTTCTGTCTTCAAGTGCTCCTGTGTGACAAAGTACACACTTGGGCCCATCATTAATCTTCCACTTCTTGCGTTGAATCATATCTTTGGTGTCTACTCTGTCCATAATGACAAGCCAGGAAAACACTTTAATTGTCATAGTACAACAGGATTTCCATATCCAACAGAGAAGAGGGTTGACAGGAATTGGCTCATGAACAAAGTTATAGTATTTCTTTGCTGTAAACCCAGCTTTCTTCCCATGTTTCCATTGCCAGGAATCATTAGTAGCAACATCGAAGGAAATCCCAGCCATAATTCCAGACATTTGATTAAACTCCCTATAGGCCAATTCAGATAATGGCAAGGAGAACATCCTATGAAACTCACTGGTCTACAACACTTCCATAACAGAGGAATTCTTTTGCAATTAGAAGGAAAAAAGCCTGGGGAATCTGTCTTGGAGTGGTATGCATGAGTTATCAATTTCCCAAGAATCAGACCAGAATAGCAAAGAGTCCCCTCTTCCAACAGATATTGAAGAAACAACCCTGAATTTATTCATTAGTTTACAGATGTCCCTCCACCAAAAGGATCCACACAAAGCAGTGTCATGAGGAACTCTCTGATAATAGTAACTATCCCAGATCAAATGAACCCATGGCACATCTACTTTGTTATAGAACCTATTGAGGAATTTCATTAACAAAGCTTCATTTTGCAGGCCCAGATTAAGTATGCCAAGCCCACCCTTAAGTTTGGGCCTGCAGACCAAAGGCCAAGCAGCCAGAGAATTCCCCTTCTCCTGACCATACTTTCTCCATAGACATTGTCTCTGTATTCTTTCCAGTTGCTTTAAAATCCCTTGTGGTATTGATAAACTATGAAGGAAAAAGATTGGCAATGAAGAGATAACAGAGTTTACCAACTGCAGCCTACTACCTTAGGGCAGAAACCATGAGCTAGCAGTTAATCTTCTTTCCATACAGTCAAGTAGTGGAAGCAGATCAACAATTTTGGGCCTAGTTGTGCCCACTGGTAGACCCAAATATGTGAATGGCATAACCCCCAGTTGGCACCCAAACTGTGCAACAAGAACATTGGCAGAATTGGCATCCACATTGATTTGGTACATTGATGATTTGTGGTAATTAATTTGCAGTCCAGTTGCCAGGGAGAAAGACTTTAGACCAGACTTAAGCACCTCCAACTGAGCAGAATCAGCATTCACAAACAGAAGTGTGTATCAGCATATTGAACCACTGGGTAATCAGGATCATGAGTTACTAGGGGCAAAGAGAGAAGTCCTTTCATGAGAAGATCATTAGTCATAGTCTGCAACAGATCAGCAGCAATCACAAACAGCAAAGGTGAAATAGGATCACCTTGCTTTACCCCACACTTGCACTTAAAATGATTTCCTGGTACCCCATTGAGTAAGATTGAGGATGTTGTTGAGGACAACAATTGTTGTATCCAGGATATCCATTTATTATCAAAACCCTTTGCCACCAAGATCTTTATAATTGCCTCATGCTGAATAGAATCAAAGGCCTTTTCAAAATCAAGTTTGAGTAACATGATTGCCTTTTTTGACTGATTGCACTGGTGAATGTACTCAAAAGTCCATGCTATACAATCCTGAATGGTTCTTGAATTGATAAAGCCATATTGATTCTTATGCACACATTTGGTTATTTCATCTTGGAACCTATTGGCAGCAAGCTTAGTGAGGAATTTCAACCCCACACTTGTCAAAGAAATTGGCCTAAAATCTCAAGCAGTTTCAGGTGAGAACTTTTTAGGGATCAGAGTTATGAAGGCCTCACTGAGATTTTCAAGCTGGGCAGTTCCAGCATGGAACTCATTGACTAGTGCAATAAAATCTACTGAAATGATTGGCCAACACTTCTTCATAAAAAGACCATTAAATCCATCTGGTCCAGGAGCTTTGTCAGTGGGCAATTCCTTGATAACCTGTTCAATTTCTTTGACCTCAAAAGGTCTAGTGAGGACATCTAGCCCCTGCACGCTAGGGATAATAGAAAGGATGTCATTGCCCAGAAAGATTGGTTTCACTGTTCCCATTCTGCCCTTAAAAATCTCTAGAAATTCCTTAGCAATTGTGTAATGGTCTGAAGAAACTGTTCGATCAGACAACTGTAGGGAGGCAATTGAATTTTTTCTATCTCTCTCAGTTGCCATTGCTTGGAAGAATTTGGAATTTTCCTCACCCACTTTGATGTATCTAATAGTGCATCTCTTCTTCCAGTATAGAAATTGCAAATGAAGAAGATGTTCATGGTGCATCTTCACCAGTTTTCTGAAATTGGATTCAGTTAAGAACAAAGGTCTGGAGTCTTCCAAATCATCTAACTAAAAAAATCACCCAGTTACACTTTTCAATCAGTATTTTAATATGTGACAAACCCTTCTGCCATTTCTTAAGAGCAAACCTCAAAGATTTTAGTTTGTCCATAATAATTGCTGATATGTGTGTTTTATGAGAATGTTTGTGCCAAACCTCTTGAACGCACTCCATAAAACTAGGTTGATGGACCCAATAGTTTTCAAATCTGAATATGTGAGCCTTTGGGATGTTGGAGCATATAGAAATCACACATGGAATATGATCTGACGTAGTTTTGGCAAGAGGAGTGACTTGAGTATTTGGGTATTGGTCAATCCAGCTGGCACAGGTAAAAAACCAATCCAACTGCTCAAGAAGAGGGAAATCCTGCATATTAGACCATGTGAACCTTCTTCCCTTTAGAGGTAATTCAAGCAGTCCCAAATGACCTATGATCTCATTGAAAATAAAAGTATCATTGACATCTCCACCAGGAAGATTTCTATTGTCTAGAGATCTAATGAAGTTAAAGTCTCCCAACACCAACCATTTCTGTTCAGGTTCCACCTTTAAATTATAAAGCCAACTGACAAATTCATCCCTTAAGACACCTTGACAGGGTCCATAAACATTGACCAGGTACCATATGTCATCATTATGCACAGACTTGAAACTAATCAACACCCCATATGGTTTAACTTCAATTAAGGTCCCTGAAAAAACATCTGATCGCCACACAGTTAAAATGCCACCAGAAGCTCCCCTTGAAGGAGATTCAATAAACTGATCGAAATCCACAGGACAAATGCTCTTAATTAAATTTCGAGGGCACTCAGGGAGCATAGTTTCCTGCAGACACACAACCGCACATTAACTTTTAGTTACTTTCTGCCTAACCGCACGCTGCCTTGTTTCAGAATTCAACCCACGGACATTCCAACAAAGAACCTTCCAGCTATGCATTGACATTTGATTCATAGGATAATATATAAGAACATAGCAAAAACAGTGTGGCACCTAGTGCCACATAACCCAGACCATAGAAAACCAAAAGTGCCAAGTCTCGACCATAGTGCATAAGTTTAGAGAGGACATAACAGACAACAAATTTGACAGGCTCGCTACACCTAGATAAAACATTAAACTTTAACATTTAAGCATTGCCGGAGGAGGAGTCATCCTTAGGATTAGCCATAAGCTTCTCCCATGATAGCAGCTTGGAATCAATTTCCAGCTCTGCTCCAATTGCCTGCAGCACCACGAGCGGCGTCGGCGGAGGGACATCCACAGACTTGTCGTTGCCCACATCTTCAGTGTTGTTGTCCATGCCAGCAGCAGCTTCCGAATTGGGCCGGGCCTTCTCTTCCATGGGCTTGGACCTAGGACGTCTTTTAGCAGGCTGAAGTGAAAGTTGCTCAAAAACCACTAGTTTGAAACCATCCAACTTTGCCGCGCTTCTCGTACACCTTCTAACTGAAGTGTCCACCAAGGGAGCAGATATCTTCCGCCTACCACGCTGGTTTTTCTGTCGAGTCATGGACTCCGTAGCGAAAACCACTGGAGAGGAAACCTCCTCCTGGCCAGAGAGCCCCACAGTCCCAGAATCCATAGCAATCGCAACATCAGAAATCAACAGCCCATCAGAACCCACATTAGCAGAATGCCCATCACTTGAGACAGAAGATCTAGTGCTAGACAAGTCACCAAACAAGGATCGAGCAACTGGGCGCCTAGTGACAGTTGAAATATTGCTAGGCAGGGTACTGGGCAAACTTGCGACCAACATGGACATCCTCTGAGAGTCATCAAATGCAATCGACCATTTACGCTTGGAATAGGTGACTGTCCCCAAGGGCTTGAAGAAAATGGACCTGGGCACCTCCTTCACTGAAAAGTCAAACGTCAAATTCTCAAACGAACACTTCCAAGGCATTTCAGGCGGAAGAGGTGGTCCAACCACAATCCGAGCCATCCCAATGAAGATCTGATGATGCTGAATTACTGGTGGCTGATAGGGGACAATAGCCAATGGATTTTCCACCACAACTGCAGGTTGATCCTGAACTTGAGCAATCAGATCGAACAATGGTGGATGCTGCGGCTGAACGACCTGCAGAAGCTGCTCAACAGACTCAGATTCCTCAGGTTGATCAACGACAATGGAGTCTTGATCTTGTTATGGCATAGCAGGCTGCGAGGGCTGATTATTATCCTCATCATCTCCCCACTGAGCATTGCCCCAACCAGCATCCACTAGGTTATCAGGAGGGGGAGGGGGTGCAAGAGGCGCGTCATTCCATCCAAGCATTGGGTAAGGCGGGAGAACAAATGGTATGTTGTCTGGAATTAGGTGTCCAGGCATTGGATGAGGATTACCATCCAAAGGCATTAGATCCTCATCATTCGGCATCTGGTAGGCAAAGTCTGCCCCAAGAACATAACATGCAGCAGTCCAGGAAACTTGTGCACCCCCCATTCAGCATAATCCCCGAAAACCACATCCCTTGGCACCAGAGGCGTATCAGGAAAGCTTGCCTCCACAACAGTACGGACCAGGTACGGATCTTCACTATCCCAAGAATGAAACTTTCCAAAAGTACCTACTGCTTGAGAAATATACTCTATCGTACGATAATCAAGTGGAATCCCAACGAACATGAGCCAGCCCTTATGAAAACCATGATTTCCTTTGAAGTTTTCCCCCTCATCATGCTTCATGAATCTAACAAATCGATCATTTCCCAAGGCAAATGGCGGATGCTGAATCAAAGTGTATCTAACAAACGGATCCCGAACTTGAAACAGACTGACCCCATGAAACCATGGCTGAGCAGAACGAACAAGTATACCTCTATTCTGAAGAAACTGAACCACTTACTCTCTGACAGGCCCGAGAGGTCCATTCGGAGCAGGCATAACCTCAGCCACCATGTAATCTTCATGGCGTCGAGGCGGGCGAGTCGCAGGCGTGAAGAAGGTGCGGGGCAGACGCCGATCCCCACCATCAATGATGTGATGCCCCGGCGGCACCAGACGATGCGGTTCGAGCTCAAAGTTCGCCATGGCCAGCTAAAGCGGTGACGAGCAGAGGTTTTCTTTGGAAGGGCAGGGGGTTTCTTTGGCAAGGAGGGGAGGAGATTGGAGCAATGTGAGAGGTGGCGATGTGATAGGACTAGATATCCCAATAACTCCGGATCCCTTCCCCTGATCAGCTGAGGATTCCGAAATACTCGTGTTTTGTTGCAGTGAGCTCTGCCTCCAAACCAATCCATGAGCCCGAGCAAAATCATTACACTCATGCCTAGAGTGACCCACACGGGAGCAAGCCGAGCAGACCGCTCGCATTCCACAAGAGACTGCCATGTGGCCCTTCTGAGCGCATACCGTACATGTTAAAACTCGGTCCACCATGTCATCGACCATAGCATCAAACTGCCTGGCTGCCTCTAGAAGGGATTTCTAGCGTAACGCCCTCCAGGCTCTGGCACACAGATGAAACCAACAGATGCAGATGGGCCAGCTTCAAGCCCAACAGATGCAATAGAACCCTGACTCGCTGAACTCTCACTTTGTGGGCTGACCAATTGTGAAGGGCCCGATTCTAAACACCCATTTTGAATTAAAGCGGTTCCCGCTTCCTCAAATTGCGCCGAGAGATTACCAGAAATCAAGGGCTGCTGATCCACAGAAACCAGACCATAATGAGGCAGAACGGCCGACCGATGCAACTCTGGCGACAAGTTAATTGTACCAAACACAATGGGTGGCCTTGTCACCGTCCAATGCAGATCAAGAGCAGGAGGTTGCCGAATGACTACACGCTCATGAGCAGAAAGATTATATCCTCCATCAACTATATTATCAATGCAATTCTGAGTAGCTGGGTAACTATAGCCCTTGCAAGCAGAATACCTTTCAAACGTGGCAAAAGATAGCTTCTTACTAGTTGAATTTGAGGATTTGAGAGATGACCGAACCGGGGGCTTATGCATTGCCATTAAACCTAACGAGGACCTACACTTAGTAGGACTAATCAGAATCCATTCAGCATCACATTCCTTTTGCCAGATCTTAAGTTCACGAACCCAATTGGGTCCTCCATTACCCCAAAGATGGAAATAACACTTGAACAAATCACAAGCAAATGAGCGTAGATCCATGATAAGAAAGCCAACCTTCTTGCATGAGACTTGGAAAGAAAAAACCTTGTCCTTAACATGACAAACCCGAAGATCAATTGCCGATCCACCAAGCGCAGCTTCCAGTGCCGCCGCCACAGAATCTTCTGACAGACGAAAGGCGTGCCTACTGAAAGACACGATCACAATGAAAGCCCTCCCTCTTCCCATCAGATGAATTGTGTGACCAGTAGATCTGAAAACTTCATCAGAGAAAACCCTACCCTTGGAGAAATCCAAGCCAAGGGTAGATCCACCAGAAGAACCCAAAGGAGATGGGTATTGCCTTGATCCAGAGAAGACGCCGGACAAGATGGCCGGAGAGGATCAAGAAATCAGTGGAGAGAGGTGAAGATCGCCGGAGGGGTGGTGGGAGCGCCGAGGTGGGAGGTGGGAGGAGCCATGCGCTGATATGTTGCACCGGCGTTTTTTAGCCCAAAAGGCATTGTGTTGAAACAGAAGGGACCGAATGGTGTGATGAATGCCGTTGCGGCTTGGTCGGGCTCCGCCTTCTTAATTTGGTGGTAGCCGGAGTATGCGTCGAGGAAACACAATGAATCGTGTCCTGCGGTAGCGTCGATAATTTGATCGATGTGGGGGAGGGGGAAGGGATCCTTTGGGCAAGCCTTGTTGAGGTCCTTAAAATCGACGCACAGGCGCCAGGATTTGTCCTTCTTTGGTACCATCACCAGGTTTGCTAGCCAGTCCGGATGTTTTATTTCTCTAATGAATCCGACCTCTAATAACTTGGCTAGTTCCTCTCCCATGGCTTGTCTCTTAGGTTCAGAGAAACACCGAAGAGCCTGCTTGACCGGCTTGAATCCCTTTAGAATATTGAGGCTGTGCTCGGCCAGCCTGCGTGGGATTCCTGGCATGTCTGAAGGGTGCCAGGCAAAAATGTCCCAGTTCTCGCATAGGAACTCTCGTAGTGCGGCATCTACGTCAGGGTTTAATTGTGCCCCGATGGAAGCTGTTTCTGTAGGGTCCGTTGGATGGACTTGGAATTTGACTATTTCATCCGCCGGTTTAAAGGAGGTGGACTTGGATCTCTTATCGAGTATCACATCGTCCCAGTTCACCGTGGAGCGCAACGCAGTCAGTTCCTCAGCCGCTAGGGCTTCGGATAATGCCTCGATGGCCAGTGCGGCTGTCTTGTTTACGGCGCGGAGTGCTATGTCCGGATCACTAGCAAGAGTGATAATTCCGTTGGACCTGGGCATTTTGAGCTTCATGTACCCGTAATGGGGTATGGCTTGGAAGATTGTGAACGCCTCCCGCCCTAACATGGCGTGGTAACCGCTACTGAATGGGGACACTTAGAATGTAATCTCTTCGGACCTATAATTCTCCGGCGTGCCGAACACCACATCTAGTGTGATTTTGCCTGTATAGCGCGCTTCCTGACTGGGGATTATTCCTCTAAAGGTTGTGCTGCTTCGCTCGATGCGGTTTCAGTCTATTTCCATTTTTTGAAGGGTTTCCTCATAGATGAGGTTTAATTCACTGCGCCGTCCATGAGTACCTTGGTGAGTCAAAAGCCGTCCACAATTGGACTGAGGACCAATGCGGCTGGTGCTCGGGCTGTTCAGAATTTAGGTTCGTCACTGGCATTGAAAGTAATAGCCGTGTCACTCCATGGGTTTATTGTCGCCATGTGGTAGATTTCGGCAAGGCTGCGGAGTGTTCGCTTTCGCCTATTATTTGATGCGAAGGTCTCGAAGACCGTTAATACCGTACTTGTATTTCTGGGATGGTGCTCTGTGGCTTCTGGAATTAGGAGATCCTCGCCACTTTTGGCTACCTGCCGGAGTACGCAACATGCTCTAAGGCTATGTGTTGGTATGGCGCCCTCTGTATTGTGAATTTTACAGGGTCCATTGAGCCATCCCTCAAGTACGGTTCCATGCCCTATAGAGGGTTTTTGCTTTTTGGTAGTTGACCCGGGTGTCTTTTGATAGTGCACCCTTTTATTTGGGTCTGGGTTCGTATTTAGGGCGGGATTATCCCAAAAGTTTGTTTCAGTTTTCCAGACACTTTCCATCGCATAGTACTTTCGTACTATGGATGCTAAGTCAGCGAAGCGTGATATCTCATGGTGATTTATGGTGTTAAGGATTCCCTTGTACATGCAATTATTGCAGAAAAATAAGATTGTGTCTTCCTCACGACAGTCCTTAACCTTGTTCATCGCAAGGAGGAATCTATCTCAATAGTGATGTACTGTTTCCTGGGGCTCTTGCCTAATGTGGGAAAGATCGCTTATGTTTGGGTGGGTGGGTGGAATTGAATCCGAACCCTTACCCGATCTGGGATCCAGGGGCCGAGGAATTTCCAATTTTGGAAATTCTGGTTTCGGGGTGTTGCCCGATAATCCTAGCCCGCTGTCTGACTCTAAGTTCAGGGATTGGATGCTGTCCTCCCGCGAATGGGTATCTGGCTTGGGGAGCATAGGAATCCAGACATAGTTTGTCCTCAATATGGAGGAGAGGTCGCCGCATTGTTCCTCCACCACTCCAATATGATGGGTGACCGGGGGAGAGTTAATCTCCCTTTGATCGGGTTTTAGCCCAATCTGATCATAGTCCGCTGCGACTCCTAGGGCGGCGATGGGATCCAAGAGCTCGTTTACGGAGGCGAGCTCCATTGGATCCATCTGTTCAGCGAGTGCTGATTTGACGTGGAGGCTGTTTTCGATGACCTGAGAAGTCATCGTTGGCGCGGCGGCCGAACAGGCGGTCATGATGAAACTGCCTAGCCGGAGAGTTTGGCCGACAGCCAAAGCTCCCCCAATAGTAGTACCGTCTTTAAAGACGAGAGGAGACATCCTTCCTTATTGCGACGACACAGTGGAACTCTCAATGAAAGCACCAATGCCGGTGTCAAAACCGGCGGATCTCGGGTAGGGGGTCCCGAACTATGCGTCTAAGGCGGATGGTAACAGGAGGCAGGGGACACAATGTTTTACCCAAGTTTGGGCCCTCTTGATGGAGGTAAAACCCTACGTCCTGCTCGATTTATTCTTGATGATATGGGTATTACAAGAGTTGATCTACCACGAGATCGGAGAGGCTAAACCCTAGAAGCTAGCTATGGTATGATTGTATGTTGTCCTACGGACTAAAACCCTCTGGTTTATATAGACACCAGAGGGGGCTAGGGTTACACAAGGTCGGTTACAAAGGAGGAGATATACACATCCGTATTGCCTAGCTTGCCTTCCACGCCAAGTAGAGTCCCATCCGGACACGAGACGAAGTCTTCAATCTTGTATCTTCATAGTCCAACAGTCCGGCAAAAGGATATAATCCGGCTGTCCGGATACCCCCTAATCCAGGACTCCCTCATAAGCACTTCTCCCATTGCAAGAAAGATCAATCTAGTAGGCCAAACCAAACTGATAATTCGAAGAGACTTGCAAATATAACCAATCATACATAAAAGAATTCAGAGAAGATTCAAATATTGTTCATAGATAATCTTGATCATAAACCCACAATTCATTGGTATCAACAAACACACCGCAAAAAGAAGATTACATCGAATAGATCTCCACAAGAGAGGGGGAGAACATTGTATTGAGATCCAAAAAGAGAGAAGAAGCCATCTAGCTAATAACTATGGACTCGAAGGTCTGAGGTAAACTACTCACACTTCATCGGAGAGGCTATAGTGTTGATGTAGAAGCACTCCATGATGAATGCCCCCTCCGGCGGAGCTCCAGAACAGGCCCCAAGATGGGATCTCGTGGATACAGAAGGTTGCGGCGGTGGAATTAGGTTTTTGGCTCCGTATTTGATCGTTTGGGGGTACGTAGGTATATATAGGAGGAAGGAGTATGTCGGTGGAGCAACAGGGGGCCCACGAGGGTGGAGGGCGTGCCTGGGGGGTAGGCATGCCCCCTACCTCATGGCTTACTCCTTTATTTCTTCACGTAGGGTCCAAGTCTCCTGGATCATGTTCGTTCCGAAAATCACGTTCCCGAAGGTTTCATTCCGTTTGGACTCCGTTTGATATTTCTTTTCTGCGGAACTCTGAAATAGGCAAAAAAACAGCAATTCTGGGCTGGGCCTTTGGTTAATAGGTTATTCCCAAAAATAATATAGAAGTGGATAATAAATCCCAATAATGTCCAAAACATTAGATAATATAGCATGGAGCAATCAGAAATTATAGAGACGTTGGAGACGTATCAGAGGGCTTTTCCGGCATTAAGCTCGGCTAAAACTTTTTCAAGACCAAGGTAATCTATGACAACTCGGATACAATGCAGTGTTGGAGCTCGAATACATTCCAGCGTTGAAGCTCGGAAGCGGTCCAACATTGGTGCTCGGCTGCAAAAGATACCTCAAATGCAGTCCGGCATTGGAGCTCGGACGCAAGAGGACACCACCGCACGGGAAACACTTCAAACCCGAGGTGGGCGTAAAAATAACATGGCATTGATAATGGCCGATAACTTAAAGGGGCTCCTCAGGATACTCGACGTGTAAACTCTTTGGATTTACTTCGGCGATCCTCAAGATCGAAGATAAGAAGATTTGTTGAACCAGTTTTCAAGACCGACAACCGAAGATGAAGAATAGTTCGAAAGAATCGAGGAGCATCCCCAACTTGAAGACCGGTTCAGGGGGCTACTGACGGTGTCCTGGACTAGGAGGTACTCACCATGTCATCTCCCGACCAGTTGGATCGGGCCGAGGACCCCCATGGCGGTTCACTCATGGGCCACTTCGGGCAGCCCATGCCGCACACGAGGAAGATTCCACAAGACATGATGATCAAGAGAAGGACTCGTCTCCACCAATGTATTCGACTAGGACTCTTGTTATCCTAGGCCTCTGGTACATTATGTAATCCGAGGACAGACTTGTCGCTAGATTATTATGACATTATTCATCATACCCTCAGGTTTAGACCACAACATATGATGTCGAGGTAGATCAACTATGTACTTGATACTCCATCAATATAACAAGAGGACGACGTAGGGTTTTACCTCCATCAAGAGGGCCCGAACCTGGGTAAAACATTGTCTCCTTCGTTCCTGTTACCATTGATCCGAGAATCCATAGCTCGGGACCCCCTACCCCGAGATTTGCCAGTTTTGACACCGACACGCACCCCGTAGCCACACAAGTTGATAGTTGTCTTAGCCGTGTGTGGTGCCCCCCTCCATGGATTTCCACCTCGGTCATATTGTTGTAGTGCTTAGGCGAAGCCCTGCGTCGGTAACTTCATTATCACCATTGCTACCTCTTGAGCACTGCGTTGGTTTTCCCTTGAAGAGGAAAGGGTGATGCAGCAGAGCAGCGTAAGTATTTCCCTCAGTTTTTGAGAACCAAGGTATCAATCTAGTAGGATGGCACGGACGAGTCCCTCGGACCTACACAAACAAATAAACTCCTCACAACCAACGGATAAAGGGGTTGTCAATCCCTTCACGGTCACCTACGAGAGTGAGATCTGATAGATATGATAAGATAATATTTTTGGTATTTTTATGATAAAGAGAAATAAAGATGCAAGTAAAATAAATGGCAAAGGAAATAACTAAGTATTGTAAGATTAATATGATGGAAAATAGACGCGGGGGCCATAGGTTTCACTAGAGGCTTCTCTCGAGAGCATAAGTATTACGGTGGGTGAACAAATTACTGTTGAGCAATTGACAGAATTGAGCATAGTTATGAGAATATCTAAGTATGATCATGTATATAGGCATCACGTCCGAGACAAGTAGACCGACTCCTACCTGCATCCACTACTATTACTCCACACATCGACCGCTATCCAGCATGCATCTAGAGTATTAAGTTCAAGAGAACAGAGTAACACTTTAAGCAAGATGACATGATGTAGAGGGATAAACACATGCAATATGATAAAAACCCCATCTTGTTATCCTCGATGGCAACAATACAATACGTGCCTTGCTGCCCCTACTATCACTGGGAAAGGACACCGCAAGATTGAACCCAAAGCTAAGCACTTCTCCCATGGCAAGAAAGATCAATCTAGTAGGCCAAACCAAACTGATAATTCGAAGAGACTTGCAAAGATAAACAATCATACATAAAAGAATTCAGAGAAGATTCAAATATTGTTCATAGATAATCTTGATCATAAACCCGCAATTCATCAGTCTCAACAAACACACCGCAAAAAGAAGATTACATCGAATAGATCTCCACAAGAGAGGGGGAGAACATTGTATTGAGATCCAAAAAGAGAGAAGAAGCCATCTAGCTAATAACTATGGAACCGAAGGTCTGAGGTAAACTACTCACACTTCATCGGAGAGGCTATGGTGTTGATGTAGAAGCCCTCCGTGATGGATGCACGCTCCGGCGGAGCTCAGGAACAGGCCCCAAGATGGGATCTCGTGGATACAGAAGGTTGCGGCGGTGGAATTAGGTTTTTGGCTCCGTTTTTATCGTTTGGGGGTACATAGGTATATATAGGAGGAAGGAGTACGTCGGTGGAGCAACAGGGGGCCCGCAAGGCTGGAGGGCGCGTGAGGGAGTCCTGGATTAGGGGGTCTCCGGACAGCCGGACTATATTCTTTGGCCGGACTGTTGGACTATGAAGATACAAGATTGAAGACTTCGTCTCGTGTCTGGATGGGACTCTACTTGGCATGGAAGGCAAGCTAGGCAGTACGGATATAGATATCTCCTCCTTTGTAACCGACCTCGTGTAACCCTAACCCCCTCTGGTGTCTATATAAACCGGAGGGTTTTAGTCCGTAGAACAACATACAATCATACCATAGGCTAGCTTCTAGGGTTTAGCCTCTCCGATCTTGTGGTAGATCAACTCTTGTAATACTCATATTATCAAGAATAAATCAAGCATGACGTAGGGTTTTACCTCCATCAAGATGGCCCGAACCTGGGTAAAACATCGTGTCCCTTGCCTCCTGTTACCATCCGCCTTAGACGCATAGTTCGGGACCCCCTACCCGAGATCCACCGGTTTTGACATCAACATTGGTGCTTTCATTCAGAGTTCCTCTGTGTCGTCGCCGTTAGGCTTCAATGCTCCTACTATCATCGATAGAGACGCAGTCTAGGGTGAGACTTTTATCCCCAGACAGGTCTTTGTGTTCGGCGGCTTTGCACTGCGGGCCAACTCACTTGGCCATCTGGAGCAGATCAAAAGTTACGCCCCTGGCCACCAGGTCAGGTTTGGAAGCTTAAATCACATGGCCGATATCCGCGGAGACTTGATCTTGGACAGATTCGAGCCCCTGCCATGTGCACCACGCGGTCACGGTGAGTACGATTTAGCTCTACCATCAGACCGTATTTAGGAGATCGCACTGGCGGCCGCTCCGTCAGATTTGATAAACAGCCGAACAGAAGGTAATATTTTAAATTCAGACAAGCGTTGCATAGCGCATATGAACAAGTTTTCATAATACAGGATTACACGAGCAAGTTTATTCAAATATTATATCTTTTGCACACTCGTCCGCTTCAAGACGGGCACCCTTCAGGACACCGTCATAGTACATCTCGGGGTGGCGATGCTCCTTGCCCTGCGGCGGCCCCTCCTTCACCAGCTTCACGGCGTCCATCTTGGCCCATTGCACCTTGACACGAGCGAAAGCCCGGCGCGCACCTTCAATGCAGTCGGACCGCTTAATGACTTCCAGCCGTGGGCAGGCATCCACAAGCCGCCTCACCAGGCCGAAGTAGTTGTTGGGAAGGGCGTCGCTAGGCCACATTCGAACTATAAAGCCCTTCATGGCTGCTCGGTCGCCTTGTGCAGCTCGACCAGTTGCTTCAGCTGGTCGCTCAGAGGCATAGGGTGTTCGGTCCCAGTATACTGAGACCAGAACAGCTTCTCCGCTGAGCTTCCCTCCTCGGCCTGGTAAAACTGTGGGGCATCCGACACGCTGCGGGGCAAATCTGCAAATGCTCCTGGAGAGCTCCGGATTCGGGTAAGTAACAAGTAATTTACTTTCACATGCTTGCTTTGCATATAGAATGCCTTACCCTCGGCTATCTTCTTCATCGCATCAATCTCCTGGAGGTCCTTTTGGGCTTCGGCCTTGGCATTCGTTGCGGTCTCGAGGGCCGTGGCAAGCTCGGACTCTCGCGTCTTCAAGTCAAGATCCAACGCCTAGTGCTTCATCACGAGAGCGTGGAGCTCCTGCTGCACCTCGCCCACCCGTGCCTCTTGTTTTTCCCGCTCGGTGCGCTCTTGGGCCGCATTGTTATCGGCCTCGGATAGCACTTGCTTTAGGGTCGCCACCTCGGTCGTGGCCCCTGGCAAATTTATGATCATCCTGTCATTTTGCAATCACATTCTTTTTATATATATCCATAGACTAGGTACTACTTACCTTTGTTCTCCTTGAGCTGCCTCTTGGCAAGACCGAGCTCTTCCTTGGACCCTTCGAAGTCCTGCTTCAGTGCGGCGACCTCCGCAGTCAGTGCGGCAGAGGCTAGCAGCGAAGCCTCCATACGCATATAGACATACTTATATTAGACTCCTGTGATATTGTTTGATCCTCTGTTCGGCTTTTCTTTGTGAACACCGAACATAGCATCAGGGGCTACTGTCTATGCGGTAATATTTTTCCTATATTTCAAATACTTACCTCAAAGCCTGTTAGAAGGCTGGCAGAGGCTTTAGTCAGTCCGCTCTTGGCGGACTGAACGTTCTGGATCACCGCACTCATAATAGTGCGGTGCTCTTCGTCGATGGAAGCGCAGCGAAGCGCTCCCAGCAGATTGTCCGGTGCCCCTGGATGGGAAGAGGTCACCGGCACAGGCGTCTTGCCCCTTTTGGAAGGAGGCTGCCTGCCCGAGTCCGGAACCACTGGGGGGTCCGGCGCAGTGTTCGGCTGAGGGCCGAACTCGGAGCCCTCAGGAGCCTTACTCCCTTTGCTCCTGGAGTCCGGAAGGTCGCCTTGAGGCGCCTCCGGGATTGTCTCCCCTCGACCCGGTGCCTCTTGAGACAATACCTCGACATTGTTCGTAGGGCACGGGGAGGTGGCGGTCGGATGTGGAACGCTATCCATATCCGACGAGTCCAATGAGCCTCCCGACGAAGATACGTCGATACGGGCTTGGGGCGGTCTGCATAATCATATTCGGCGTTAGGGAAAGCAGTGCGACGAAGGTATGCTATGAGTTACTCTGGTATCCGAATACTTACGACTTCGCCAGGGGCTTGGCCCTGAGCAGCCACTCGTCTTCGCCTTCGGCGGCGGTGGTGGAGTAGTCCGGAAGGAGGGTTCTCTCCTTCTTGGACCCTTTGCCCCCCACCCCCCTGTCAGGGCGGCCTTCCTTTTCTTGTCTTCCCTAACTGGAGGGGGAGCATCTTCATCTTCCACCTCGTCTTCGGGGGAGGATTGCGTCGCGGAGTTATCGGACGATGAGTCCGATAACACATGGTGTCGGGAACTCTTTCGTGTTCCCTTGGCCTTCTTGGTCTTCTCCGGCACCTTGTAAGGAGCCGGAGTCAGCATCTCCGTCAGGAGAGCGTCCACAGTGTCTTCGGGCAGAGGGGACGAACAATTAATCTACCCCGATGTCTCCACCCAGTCCTGTCAAAGGCATGGAGCTCAGACCCTGCACATGGTTAAGCTAGGGGAAATAAATATCCTACCAGATGTATAGAACTCACCGAATGCGCTAGGCATCCTCGGTTAGAGAGGGAGGGACCTCGGCTCCCTTGAACAACACCCTCCAGACGTCCTTGTGCATCGTGTAGAAGAGCTCGCTCAGAGTCTGGTGCTGGGCCGGGTCGAACTCCCACAATTTGAAATCCCGTTGTTGACACGGGAGGATCCGGTGGATGAGCATGACCGGGACTATGTTGACAAGCTTGAGCTTCTTGCTTGCCATATTCCGGATACATTTCTGGAGGCCGTCCAGCTCCACCGATGAACCCCAGGATAGGCCCTTCTCTTTCCAGGAGGTGAGCCGCGTGGGGATTCTAGATCGAAACTCTGGGGCCACCACCCAATTGGTGTCACGCGGCTCGGTGATGTAGAACCACGCCGATTGCCACTCCTTTATGGTCTCCATGAAGGAGCCTTCAAGCGATATAACATTGGGCATCTTTCCCACCATGGCTCCGCCGCATTATGCTTGTTGGCCTTCCACCACCTTCGGCTTGATATTGAAGGTCTTTAACCATAGGCCAAAGTGGCGCCGGATGCGGAGGAAAGCCTCACACACGACGATGAACGCTGAAATGTTGAGGATGAAGTTCGGGGCCAGATCATGGAAGTCCAGCCCGTAGTAGAACATGAGACCGCGGACGAATGGATGGAGGGGAAACCCCAGTCCATGGAGGAAGTGGTGGAGGAAAACTACCCTCTCGTGAGGTTCAGGGGTAGGAACGATCGCCCCGCAGCGGGCAGCCGATGCGCGATATTCGCGGCTAAGTATCCGGCTCTGCGCAGCTTCTTGATGTGTCCCTTCGTAACGGAGGAAGCCATCCATTTGCCTCCCGCTCCGGACATGTTTGGAGAAGGTTGAGGGGAAGGATGTGGACTTGGGCGTTGGAGCTCGAGTGCGCAAGAATGGATGAGCAAGGAGGAAGAAGGCGTGGGTAGAAAAAGGTTAAACCTTATCCCTTTATAAGGGCGGCCAAAACTATGCGCCCCCCCACTAGCCTAGTAAAACTCGCTTATCCCCCAAGCACCATAATTGATGGCGCGGTTGGGTTACCCACACCCTGTTGATGAGAATCGCGTAATAAGGGAGACACTATCTCTGCTTTGACAAGACGTGTCAAGAAACTGCCTCGCGTTATGTGCGGGGCTAGTTAAAGAAAAACGGTTCGAATAATCACCGGGCCATAGCATAATGTCATGCTGCCAAAACGTGTCAGCAGATTAGATTTGTGGAAATATTATAATCTCTACGGTGGAATGTGGAACTTATTTTGCAGGGTCGGACACTATCCTTGTATTCAGATTCTTCCGTGGTGTATTCGGAGGAGGAACCCGCCTTGCAATGCCGAAGACAACACTGCGCGCCGGACTCATCGTCATTGAAGCCTGGTTCAGGGGCTACTGAGGGAGTCCTGGATTTGGGGGTCTCCGGACAGCCGGACTATATCCTTTGGCTAGACTGTTGGACTATGAAGATACAAGATTGAAGACTTCGTCTCGTGTCCGGATGCGACTCTACTTGGCGTGGAAGGCAAGCTAGGCAGTACGGATATGGATATCTCCTCCTTTGTAACCGACCTTGTGTAACCCTAACCCCCTCCGGTGTCTATATAAACTGGAGGGTTTTAGTCCGTAGAACAACATACAATCATACCATAGGCTAGCTTCTAGGGTTTAGCCTCTTCGATCTCGTGGTAGATCAACTCTTGTAATACTCATATTATCAAGAATAAATCAAGCAGGACGTAGGGTTTTACCTCCATCAAGAGGGCCCGAACCTGGGTAAAACATCGTGTCCCTTGCCTCATGTTTCCATCCACCTTAGACGCACAGTTCGGGACCCCCTACACGAGATCCGCCGGTTTTGACACCGACAGTGCGCCTGGGGGGCGTAGGCACACCCCCTACCTCGTGGCTTCCTCCTTTATTTCTTGACGTAGGGTCCAAGTCTCCTGGATCATGTTCGTTCTGGAAATCACGTTCCCGAAGGTTTCATTCCGTTTGTACTCCGTTTGATATACCTTTTCTGCGAAACTCTGAAATAGGCAAAAAAAACAGAAATTTTGGGCTAGGCCTCCAGTTAATAGGTTATTTCCAAAAATAATATAAAAGTGGATAATAAAGCCCAATAATGTCCAAAATAGTAGATAATATAGCATGGAGCAATCAAAAATTATAGAGACGTTGGAGATGTATCAGAGGGCATTTCCGGCATTAAGCTCCGCTAAAACTTTTTCAAGACCAAGGTAATCAATGACACCTCGGATATAGTGCAGCGTTGGAGCTCGGATACATTCTGGCGTTGAAGCTCGGAAGCGGTCCGGCATTGGTGCTCGGCTGCAAAAGATACCTCAAATGCAGTCCGGCGTTGGAGCTCGGATGCAAGAGGACACCACCGCACGGGAAACACTTCAAACCCGAGGTGGGCGTAAAAATAACATGGCATTGATAATGAACGATAACTTAAAGGGGCTCCTCAGGATACTCGACGTGTAAACTCTTTGGATTTACTTCAGCGATCCTCAAGATCAAAGATAGGAAGATTTGTTGAACCAGTTTTCAAGACCGACGACCGAAGATGAAGAACAATTCGGAAGAATCGAGGAGCATCCCCAACTTGAAGAGCGGTTCAAGGGCTACTGACGGTGTCCTAGACTAGGGGGTAATCACCACGTCATCTCCCGACCAGTTGGATCGGGCCGAGGACCCCCATGGCGGTTCACTCATGGGCCACGCAGCCCATGCCGCACACAAGGAAGATTCCACAAGACTTGATGATCAAGACAAGGACTCCTCTCCACCAATGTATTCGACTAGGACTCTTGTTATCCTAGGCCTCCGGTACATTATATAAGCCGAGGCCAGGCTTGTCGCTAGATTATTATGACATTATTCATCATACCCTCAAGTTTAAACCACACCATATGATCTTGAGGTAGATCAACTCTGTACTTGATACTCCATCAATATAAACAAGAGCAGGACATAGGGTTTCACCTCCATCAAGAGGGCCCGAACCTGGGTAAAACATTGTCTCCTTTGTTCCTATTACCATTGATCCGAGAATCCACAGCTCGGGACCCGCTACCCCGAGATCTGCCGGTTTTGACACCGACACGCACCTCGTAGCCTCACAAGTTGATAGTTGTCTTAGCCGTGTGTGGTGCCCCCCTCCACAGATTTCCTCCTCCGTCATGTTGTTGTTGTGCTTAGGCGAAGCCCTGCGTCGGTAACTTCATCATCACCGTTGCTACCTCTTGAGCACTACGTTGGTTTTCCTTGAAGAGGAAAGGGTGTTGCAGCAGAGCAGTGTAAGTATTTCCCTCAGTTTTTGAGAACCAAGGTATCAATCCAGTAGGATGCCACGCACGAGTCCCTCGCACCTACACAAACAAATAAACTCCTCGCAACCAATGCGATAAAGGGGTTGTCAATCCCTTCACGGTCACCTAGGAGAGTGAGATCTGATAGATATGATAAGATAATATTTTTCGTATTTTTATGATAAAGAGATATAAAGATGCAAGTAAAATAAATGGCAAAGGAAATAACTAAGTATTGTAAGATTAATATGATGGAAAATAGACCCGGGGCCATAGGTTTCACTAGAGGCTTCTCTCGAGAGCATAAGTATTACGGTGGGTGAACAAATTACTGTTGAGCAATTGACAGAACTGAGCATAGTTATGAGAATATCTAGGTATGATCATGTATATAGGCATCACATCCGAGACAAGTAGACCGACTCCTGCCTGCATCTACTACTATTACTCCACACATCAACCGCTATCCAGCATGCATCTAGAGTATTTAGTTCAAGAGAACAGAGTAACGCTTTAAGCAAGGTGACATGATGTAGAGGGATAAACTCATGCAATATGATATAAACCCCATCTTGTTATCCTCGATGGCAAAAATACAATACGTGCCTTGCTGCCCCAAGTGTCACTGGGAAAGGACACCGCAAGATTGAACCCGAAGCTAAGCACTTCTCCTATTGCAAGAAATATCAATCTAGTAGGCCAAGCCAAACTGATAATTCGAAGAGACTTGCAAAGATAACCAATCATACATAAAAGAATTCAAAGAAGATTCAAATATTGTTCATAGATAAACTTGATCATAAAACCACAATTCATCGGTCTCAACAAACACACCGCCAAAGAATATTACATCGAATAGATCTCCACAAGAGAGGGGGAGAACTTTGTATTGAGATCCAAAAAGAGAGAAGAAACCATCTGGCTCATAACTATGGACCTGTAGGTCTGAATTAAACTACTCACACTTCATTGGAGGGGCTATGGTGTTGATGTAGAAGCCCTCCATGATCGATACCCCCTCCGGCGGAGCTCCGGAAAAGGCCTCAAGATGGGATCTCGTGGATACAGAAAGTTACGGCGGTGGAATTAGGGTTTTGGCTCCGTATCTGGTAGTTTGGGGGTACGTAGGTATATATAGGAGGAAGGAGTATGTCGGTGAAGCAACATGGTCCCCACGAGGGTGGAGGGTGCACCTGGGGGGGGGGGGTAGGCGCGCCCCCTACCTCGTGCCTTCCTGGTTGATTGCTTGACGTAGGGTCCAAGTCCTCTAGATAATATTCGTTCCGAAAATCACGTTCCCGAAGATTTCATTCCGTTTGGACTCCGTTTGATATTCTTTTTCTGCGAAACCCTAAAACAGGCAAAAAAACAGCAATTCTGGGCTGGGCCTCCGGTTAATAGGCTAGTCCAAAAAATAATATAAAAGTGTATAATAAAGCCTAATAATGTCCAAAATAGGATATAATATAGCATGGAACAATAAAAAATTATAGATACGTTGGAGACGTATCAAGCATCCCCAAGCTTAATTCCTGCTCGTCCTCAAGTAGGTAAATGATAAAAACAGAATTTTTGATGTGGAATGCTACTTGTCATAATTTCAATGTAATTCTCTTAATTGTGGTATGAATATTCAGATCCGTAAGATTCAAGACAAAAGTTTAATATTGACATAGAAATAATAATACTTCAAGCATACTAACTAAGCAATTATGTCTCTTTAAAATAACATGGCCAAAGATGGTTCTCCCTACAAAATCATATAGTCTCGCTATGCTCCTTCTTCACCACACAAAGTATTTAAATCATGCACAACCCCGATGACAAGCCAAGCAATTGTTTCATACTTTTGGTGTTCTCAAACTTTTTCAATCTTTATGCAATACATGAGCGTGAGCCATGGACATAGCACTATATGTGGAATAGAATGGTGGTTGTGGAGAAGACAAAAAGGGAGAAGATAGTCTCACATCAACTAGGCATATCAACGAGCTATGGAGATGCCCATTAATAGATATCAATGTTAGTGAGTAGGGATTACCATGCAACGGATGCACTAGAGCTATAAGTATATGAAAGCTCAAAAAGAACTAAGTGGGTGTGCATCCAACTTGCTTGCTCACGAAGACCTAGGGCATTTTGAGGAAGGCCATCGTTGGAATATACAAGCCAAGTTTTATAATGAAAAATTCCCACTAGTATATGAAAATGATAGCATAGGAGACTCTCTATCATGAAGATCATGGTGCTACTTTGAAGCACAAGTGTGGGAGTCCTAGATAAGGGGGTCTCCGGACAGCCAGACTATATCCATTGGCCGGACAGTTAGACTATGAAGATACATGATTGAAAACTTTGTCTCGTGTCCGGATGGGACTCTACTTGGCGTGGAAGGCAAGCTAGGCAATAAGGATATGTATATCTCCTCCTTTGTAACTGACCTTGTGTAACCCTAACCTCTCCGGTGTCTATATAAACCAGAGGGTTTTAGTCCGTAGGACAACATACAATCAGACCATAGGCTAGCTTCTAGGGTTTAGCCTCTCCGATCTCGTGGTAGATCTACTCTTGTACTACCTATATCATCAATATTAATCAAGCAGGACGTAGGGTTTTACCTCCATCAAGAGGGACCGAACCTGGGTAAAACATTGTGTCCCCTGCCTCCCGTTACCATCCGCCTTAGACGCATAGTTCGGGACCCCCTACCCGAGATCCGTCGGTTTTGACACTGACATTGGTGCTTTCATTGAGAGTTCCTCTGTGTCGTCGCTGTTAGGCTTGATGGCTCCTACTATCATTGATAGTGATGCAGAGGGTGAGACTTTTCTCCCCGGACAGACCTTCGTGTTCGGCGGCTTTGCACTGCGGGCCAATTCGCTTGGCCATCTGGAGCAGATTGAAAGTTACGCCCCTGGCCACCAGGCCAGGTTTGGAAGCTTAAACTACACGGCTGATATCCGTGGAGACTCGATCTTCGACGGATTCGAGCCTCTGCCTTGTGCGTCACGCGGTCACAATGAGTACGATTTAGCTCTACCATCGGACAGTGTTCAGGAGATCACACAGGCAGCCGCTCCGAGCCTCAATTTGGAGCCAGTTGCACCGTCCATGGACGGGTGGATGGACCCCGCCACGGAGGCCTTACCCTCAGTGGCGATCGAGCCAAACATCGACCTTACCTTGCACGAGAGCCGTGTTGTTACACTGTCGGATCCTTCTCCGGCCACGGACTGCGAGCCGCCTGCGCCCGTTCCTATCGCATCCGATTGGGCGCTGATCATGGAGTTTACCTCCGCGGATATTTTTCAGCACTCGCCCTTTGGAGACATACTGAACTCATTAAGGTCTCTCTCCTTGTCAGGAGGATCCTGGCCGAACTATGTTCGACAGGACTGGGATGCGGACGACGAAGAAATTCGCGGCCCACCCACCACCCACTTGGTAGCCATTGTCGATGACTTAACCGACATGCTCTACTTAGACTCCGAAGACATCGATGGTATGGACGACGATGCGGGAAACGAAGAGGAACCACTGCCCACAGGGCACTGGACAGCCACCTCATCATACGATATATACATGGTGGATACACCCAAAGAAGGCAATGGCGACGAGATAGAGGAGGATGACCCCTCCAAGAAGCAACCCAAGCGCCAACGTCAGCGGCGCCGCTCTAAGTCTCGCCAAAGAAAAAGTGGTGATACCGGCACAGGAGATAATAACACTCCGGATAGTGCCGAAGACAACAACAATCCCCTCCAGCAAGATTTAGAGCAGGAGGATGGAGGAGCCAGCCCTCCTGAGAGAGCGGCAGATGGAGAGGCGGAGGATGATAATCACATGCCCCCCTCCGAAGGCGAGGCAAGCCTCGACGACGACGAATTCGCCGTGCCAGAGGATCCCGTCGAACAAAAGCGCTTCAAATACCGGCTTATAGCCATGACAAATAGCATTTAGAAAAAGCAGCAGCAGCTTCAAGCTGATCAAGATCTGCTAGCTGACAGATGGACTGAAGTCCTCGCGACCGAGGAATATAAACTCGAGCGCCCCTCCAAGAGTTACCCAAAATGCAGGTTGCTACCCCGACAGGAGGAAGAAGCGTATGTCGCGGCTGATCGGCCACCTTGTGGCCGTGATAAATAGGCATTCCAGCCAAAAACTCAGCCTGCACCCCGACGCCATTCAAATAAAAAGGCATGGGGAGATACGCCAGACCTGCGAGACATATTGGAGGACAAAGCAAAGCATGCAAGATCGATCTACGGATCACGAGGGCCCACCACTATGCGAGACGATAAACGTCACGCCGGATACAATAAATGTAAATCCGGTCAGGCCGAACACAGCGGGCAAGACCCATTCGAGCTGCGTCGCGATATAGCCCAATACAGAGGTGTCGCAGACCCCTTATTGCGACGGCACAAATCCCAGAAGGTTTCAAACTTGTAAATATTGAATCATACGATGGCACAACAGATCCCGCGGTATGGATCGAGGATTTCCTCCTCCACATCCACATGGCCCGCGGTGATGACTTACACGCCATCAAATACCTCCCACTAAAGCTCAAGGGACCAGCGCGGCATTGGCTTAACAGCTTGCCAGTAGAGTCCATTAGCTGTTGGGAAGATCTGGAAGCCGCATTCCTCGATAGCTTTCAGGGCACTTATGTGCGGCCACCAGATGCCGATGACTTGAACCACATAATTCAGCAGCCAGAAGAATCGGCCAGGCAATTCTGGACTCGGTTCCTAACAAAGAAAAATCAAATCGTCGATTGTCCGGATGCAGAGGCCCTAGCGGCTTTCAAACACAACTTCCGCGACAAATGGCTATCCCGGCACCTTGGTCGGGAAAAGCAGAAATCTATGGCAGCCCTCACGACCCTCATGACCCGCTTTTGTGCGGGAGAAGACAACTGGCTGGCTCGCAGTAATAACATATCAAAGAACCATGGTACTTCAGATACCAAGGACGGCAATAGCAGGTCACGTTGCAACAAGCATAAGCGCCGCATTAACAGCGATAATACCGAGGATACGGCAGACAATGTCGGATTCAAAGGCTCTAAACCCGATCAGTGGAAAAAGCCATTCAAACAAAGTACGCCGGGTCCGTCTAGCTTGGATCATATACTCGATCACTCGTGTCAAATACATGACACCCCATAAAAGCCAGCCAATCACACCAACAGGGATTGTTGGGTGTTCAACCAGGCCGGCAAGTTAATTGCCGAAAACAAGGACAAGGGGCCACATAGCGATGATGAGGAGGAGCCCCGGCACCCACACACCAGAGGATAGAAGAGGTTTCCCCCACAAGTGCGGACGGTGAACATGATATACGCAACCCACATCCCCAAGAGGGAGCGGAAGCGTGCGCTCAGGGACGTATAAGCGTTGGAGCCAGTCGCCCCAAAGTTCAACCCATGGTCCTCCTATCCAATCACTTTCGATCGCAGGGACCATCCCACTAGTATCCCTTATGGCGGACTCTCCGCACTAGTTCTGGACCCAATCATTGACGGATTTCACCTCACTCGAGTCCTTATGGATGGCGGCAGCAGCCTGAACCTGCTTTATCAGGACACAGTGCACAAAATGGGTATAGACCCCTCGAGGATCAAACCCACAAAAACAACCTTTAAAGGCGCCATTCCAGGCGTAGAGGCCCATTGCACAGGCTCAATTACACTGGAAGTGATCTTCGGATCCCCGGATAACTTCTGAAGTGAAGAGTTAATCTTCGATATAGTCCAGTTCCGCATTATGCATACCTCAAGCTCAAGATGCCAGGACCTCGCGGGGTTATTGCAGTCAATGGAAACATAGAGTGCTCTCTCCGAACGGAGGAGCACACCGCGGCCCTCGCAGTAGAAGCACAAAGCAGCCTCTCAAGGCAATCCACCAGTTTGGCGTTTCAAGACCCGGACACCTTCAAGCACGCTCGGAGCAATCGGCAACTAGACCGCCTGGCACGATCTGAGCCCGCGTAGCAATGCGGCCCCCACCCCAGTCCAAGCCAAACGGCGAAATTCGTGCCACGCGTACATAATTACGCATTAAAAATACCATGGGCACAGGTGGGGAGGGGGCACAACTGCGGCACGCCCCAAGACGCGGCTTAAACCGCACTAGGGGCTTCCCGTTTGGTTATTTTTCTCTTTTTCAGGACCTTAATCTCTGGAAACCCTGTCCGGCAGCACTATTGCCGAACACATGATGCATCGACCAAGGAGGCAGAAAGCTACGTCACACCACGGAATTACCAGGTGGATTACAATAACGAGCGAAATATTTGATTTAATACTATTCCTCAGCTTGCCCTTGGAAGGGACATAGTCCTACTCTTTGCTTATCGCACCATATGTATCATTCTTCTTTAACGCACCTTTTTGAATAAACAATGCATAACATTACGACTATTATTGCATTCTTGTTATATATATTTGTGTTCATTAATGACGCCTTGCAACCGTACACTTTGGTACGACCAATACACCAGGGGCTTACGTACCCCACAATATGGTGTGAAAAGTCCGAACACTTACACAAGTGCGGCACCCCGAACTTATAGCATTATATGCATCAGCTCCGAATCATGTCTTTGGTCAAATGTTGGGTTTGCCCGGCTCCTATGTTTTGGTACCTTACGTTCCGCTCTATCGGCTAAGGTAGCGCTAGGAGAACTACTGCGATTGTGCCCCGATTTTGCTGCGCTAAAGCACCTCAGTAGAGAAAGCTAAAACTGACTGTCATGATAAGGCAAGAGACTGGTCGCTGTTCGGCGAGGTTTTCGAGTCCCTAAAGACTTATGCCGCTTAGAGCGAGGGGCCGGCCCTGTCCGGCTTAAAGGCGTGTATCGCGCCCCGAATTCGGCCTTCCGAATACCAGGGGCTTCGCCAAAATTTAATATTATAGAATTCTATAGCTAAGTGAGAGTGATAAAGCATTGTTCGTTGTGCTGAGCACCTCCCTCGAAGGACTCAAATATGCGAACAAGAGTGCTTAGGTTTATGCCAAACACCCCAGCACTCGTAGCATGGGGGCAGAAGACGAGGACTAGCCATCTCTCAGACTGGATAAACAGCCAAACAGAAGGTAATATTTTAAATTCACACAAGCGTTGCATAGCGCATATGAAACAAGTTTTCATCATACAGGATCACACGAGCAAGTTTACTCAAATATTACATCTTTTGAACATTCGTCAGCTACAAGACGGGCACCCTTCAGGACACCCTCATAATAAATTTCAGGGGTGCGATGCTCGTTGCCCTGCGGCGGCCCTTCCTTGATCAGCTTCACGGCGTCTAGCTTGGCCCACTACACCTTCACACAGGCGAACGCCCGGCGTGCACCTTTGATACAGATGGACTGCTTGACGACCTCCTGCCGTGGGCAGGCATCCACAAGCCGCCTCACCAAGCCGAAGTAGCTGTTCGGAAGGGCGTCGCCAGGCCACAACCGGACTATAAGGCTCTTCATGGTCTGTTCGGCCGCCTTGTGCAGCTCGACCAGCTGCTTTAGCTGGTCGCTCAGAGGCATCGGGTGTTCGGTCCTAGTATACTGAGACTAGAATAGCTTCTCCGTTGAGCTTCCCTCCTCGGCCTGGTAAAACTGTGCGGCACCCGACACGCTGCGGGGCAAATCTACGAATGCTCCTGGAGAGCTCCGAATTCGGGTAAGTAATCGGTAATTTACTTTTACATGCTTGTTCTGCATATAGAATGCCTTACCCGCCGCTATCTTCTTCATTGCGTCGATCTCCTGGAGGGCCTTTTGGGCTTCGGCCTTGGCACTTTTTGCGCTCTCGAGGGCCGCGGCAAGCTCAGACTCTCGCGTCTTCAAGTCAAGCTCCAACGCCTCGTGCTTCATCACGAGAGCCTAGAGCTCTTGCTGCACCTCGCCCACCCGAGCCTCTTGCTTTTCTCGCTCAGTGCGCTCCTTGGCCGCTTTATCTTTGGCCTCGGCTAGCGCTTGCTTTAGGGTTGCCACTTCGGTCGTGGCCCCTGGCAAATTCATTATGATCCTGTCATTTTGCCATCGCACTCTTTTTATACATATCCACAGACTAGGTACTACTTACCTTTGTTCTCCTCAAGCTGCCTCTTGGCAAAACCGAGCTCGTCCTGGGACCCTTTAAGGTCTTGCTTCAGTACGGCGACCTCTGCAGTCAATGCGGCGGATGCCAGCAGCGAAGCCTGCATATGCATATTGACATACTCATATTAGATCCTGCGATTTTGTTTGATCCTCTGTTCGGCTTTTCTTTGTGAACACCGAACAAAGCATCAGGGGCTACTGTCTATGCCATAATATTTTCCTATATTTTAAACACTTACCTGAAAGCTGGTTAGAAGGCTGGCATAGGCTTCAGTCAATCCGCTCTTGGCGGACTGAACCTTCTGGATCACCGCACTCATGATAGTGCGGTGCTCCTCGTCGATGGAAGCGTTGTGAAGCGCTTCCAGCAGATTGTCCGCGGCCTCTGGATGGATAGAGGTCACCGGCACAGGTGTCTCGTCCCTCTTAGAAGGCTGAGGGCTGAACTCTGAGCTCTCAGGGGCCTTGTCCCCTCGGCTCCCGGAGTCCGGGAGGCCACCTTGAGGCGCCTCCGGGACTGTCTCCCCTCGACCCGGTGTCTCGTGAGACAGCACCTCGGCGTCGTCCGCAGGATGAGGGGAGGTGGCGGTCGGGACTGGATCGCTATCCATATCCGACGAGCCCAGGGAGCCGTCCGATGATACATCAATACGGGCTCGGGGCAGCCTGCATAATCATATTTGGCGTTAGGTGAAGTAGTGCGACAAAGGAATACTATGAGTTACTCTGGTATCTGAATACTTACAACTTCCCCAGGGGCTTGGCCCTAGGCAGCCACTCGTCTTCGCCGTCGGGGGCGGTGGTAGAGCTGTCCGGAAGGAGAGTCCTCCCCTTCTTGGACCCTTCGGCCTCCCCAGTTGGGGCAGCCTTCCTTTTCTTGTCTCCCCCGTCTGGAGGGGAGCATCTTCTTCTGCTTCCTCGTCTTCGGCGGAGGATTGCACTGTAGAGTCCTCGGACGGTGAGTCCGATGACGCCTAGCGTCGGGAACTCTTTCAGGTTCCCTTGGCCTTCTTGGTCTTCTCCGGCACCGTATAAGGAGTCGGAGTCAGCATCTTCTCCAGAAGAGCGTCTGCTGGGCCTTCGGGCAAAGGAGCCGGACAGTCGATCTGTCCGACCGTCTCCTGCCAGTCCTGTCAAAGGTACAGGAGTTTAGATCCCGCATGGAGTCAATCTATGAAAAATAAGTATCCTGTAAGAGGTAAGGCAGCTTACCGCACTGGCTTGGCGCTTCGCGCTGAATCCGCGATCCTCAATAATGGGAGGGGGGACCTCGGCGCTCTTGAACAGCACCCTCCAGGCATCTTCATGAGTTGTGTCGAAGAGCCTGTTCAGCGTTCGGTGTTGCGCCGGGTCGAACTCCCACAAGTTGAAGGCCCGTTGTTGGCACGGGAGGATCCGGCGGTGGAGCATGCTATGTCTTGAGCTTGCGTTGGTTTTCCCCGAAGAGGAAGGGATGATGCAGCAGAGTAGCGTAAGTATTTCCCTCAGTTTTTGAGAACCAAGGTATCAATCCAGTAGGAGCCCACGCTCAAGTCCCTCGTACCTGCACAAAGTGATAGCTACTCGCAACCAACGCGATTAGGGGTTGTCAATCCCTTCACGGTCATTTACGAGAGTGAGATCTGATAGATATAATATTTTTGGTATTTTTGGTATAAAGATGCAAAGTAAAAAGTAAAGGCAAAGTAAAAAGCAAAGCAAGATTAAAGTGATGGAGATTGATATGATGAGAATAGACCCGGGGGCCATAGGTTTCACTAGTGGCTTCTCTCAAGAGCATAAGTATTCTACGGTGGGTGAACAAATTACTGTTGAGCAATTAACAGAATTGAGCATAGTTATGAGAATATCCAGGCATGATCATGTATATAGGCATCACGTCCATGACAAGTAGATCGAAATGATTCTGCATCTACTACTATTACTCCACTCATCGACCGCTATCCAGCATGCATCTAGAGTATTAAGTCAAAAACAGAGTAACGCCTTAAGCAAGATGACATGATGTAGTGAGATAAATTCATGCAATATGAAATAAACCCCATCTTGTTATCCTCAATGGAAATGATGCAATACGTGCCTTGCTGCCCCTTCTGTCACTGGGTAAGGACACCGCAAGATCGAACCCAAAGCTAAGCACTTCTCCCATGGCAAGAACTACCAATCTAGTTGACCAAACCAAACGGATAATTCGAAGAGACTTGCAAAGATAACCAATCATACATAAAAGAATTCAGAGAAGATTCAAATATTATTCATAGATAGACTTGGTCATAAACCCAAAATTCATCGATCTCAACAAACACACTGCAAAAAGAAGATTACATCGAATAGATCTCCACAAGAGAGGGGGAGAACTTTGTATTGAGATTCAAACAGAGAGAAGAAGGCATCTAGCTACTAACTATGGATCCGAACGTCTGAGGTAAACTACTCACACTTCATCGGAGGGGCTAGGATGATGTAGAAGCCCTCCGCGATAACGGCCCTCTTCCGGCGGAGCTCCTGAACAGGCCCCAAGATGGGATCTCATGGATACAGAAAGTTGCGGCGGTGGAATTAGGTTTTTGGCTCCTCTTCTGATCGTTTGGGGGTACGTGTGTATATATAGGAGGAAGAAGTACGCCGGAGGAGCAAGGAGGGGCCCATGAGGCAGGGGGCGCGCCCTAGGGGGGGCGCCCCCACCCTCGTGACCGCCTCTTTTGTCCCTTGGAGCAGGGTCCAAGTCTCCTGGATCACGTTCGGTGAGAACATCACGTTCCCGAAGATTTTATTCCGTTTGGACTCCGTTTGATATTCTGTTTCTTCGAAACACTGAAATAGGCAAAAAACAGCAATTCTGGGTTGGGCCTCCTGTTAATAGGTTAGTCTCAAAAATAATATAAAAGTGGAAAATAAAGCCCAATATAGTCCAAAACAGTAGATAATATAGCATGGAGCAATCAAAAATTATATATACGTTGGAGACGTATCAGGCATCCCCAAGCTTAATTCCTGCTCGTCCTCGAGGAGGTAAATGATAAAAAGAGAATTTTTTATGCGGATTGCTACTTGGCATAATTTCAATGTAAATCTTCTTAAATGTGGTATGAATATTCAGATTAGAAAGATTCAAGACAAAATTTTATATTGACATAAAAATAATAATACTTCAAGCAAACTAACAAAGCAATTATGTCTTCTCAAAATAACATGGCCAAGGAAAGTTATCCCTACAAAATCATATAGTCTGGCTATGCTCCATCTTCACCACACAAAGTATTTAAATCATGCACAACCCCAATGACAAGCCAAGCGATTGTTTCATACTCTAACTTTTTCAATACTTTTTCAATCTTCACGCAATACATGAGCGTGAGCCATGGATATAGCACTATAGGTGGAATAGAATGGTGGTTATGGAGAAGACAAAAAGGAGGGGAAGATAGTCTCACATCAACTAGGCGTCTCAACGGGCTATGGAGATGCCCATCAATAGATATCAATGTGAGTGAGTAGGGATTGCCATGCAATGGATGCACTGGAGCTATAAATGTATGAAAGCTCAACAAAAGAAACTAGTGGGTGTGCATCCAACTTGCTTGCTCACGAAGACCTAGGGCAATTTTTGAGGAAGCCCATCATTGGAATATACAAGCTAAGTTCTATAATGTAAAATTCCCACTAGTATATTAAAGTGACAACATATGATACTCTCTATATGAGACTCGCTATATCATGGTTCTACATGGAAGCACAAGTGTGGAAAAAGGATAGTAGCATTGCCCCTTTTTATTTATTTTCCTTTTTTTGGGCCTTCTTTTTTTCTTTGGCCTTTCTCTTTTTTTATTGGGACAATGCTCTATTGAATGATGATCATCACACTTCTATTTATTTACAACTCAATGATTACAACTCGATTCTAAAACAAAGTATGACTCTATATGGATGCCTCCGGCGGTGTTCCGGGATATGCAATGAATCAAGAGTGACAAGTATGA
The DNA here is from genome assembly GCF_002162155.2 of Triticum dicoccoides. Classification (NCBI taxonomy): domain Eukaryota; kingdom Viridiplantae; phylum Streptophyta; class Magnoliopsida; order Poales; family Poaceae; genus Triticum; species Triticum dicoccoides. Next base: position 133,038,356 of record NC_041386.1, on the reverse strand, counting down.
AGAAATTATGAAAGGTGGCTTTGCCATAAATACTATGTCAACTACATGATCATGCTAAGCAATATGACAATGATGAATGTGTCATGATGAACTAGATGGTGGAAAGTTGCATGGCAATATATCTCAGAATGGCTATGGAAATGCCATAATAGGTAGGTATGGTGGCTGTTTTGAGGAAGGTATATGGTAGGTGTATGATACCGGCGAAAAGTGCGCGGTATTAGAGAGGCTAGCAAAGGTGGAAGGGTGAGAGTGCGTATAATCCATGGACTCAACATTAGTCATAAAGAACTCATATACTTATTGCAAAAATATAGAATTTATCAAAGCAAAGTATTACGCGCATGCTCCTAGGGGGATAGATTGGTAGGAAAAGGTCATCGCTCGTCCCCGACCGCCACTCATAAGGAAGACAATCAATAACAAATCATGCTCTGACTTCATTACATAACGGTTCACCATACGTGCATCCTACGGGAATCACAAACTCTAACACAAGTATTCTTCAAATTCACAACTACTCAACTAGCATGACTTTAATATTATCACCTCCATATCTCAAAACAATTATCATGCTTCAATCTTTTCTTAGTATTCAACACACTAAAAAGAAAGTTTCACAAATCTTGAATACCAAGCATATTATTATTAAGCAAATTACCATTCTATTTAAGAGACTCTCAAAATAATTTAAGTGAAGCATGAGAGATCAATAGTTTCTTTAAAACAAATCCACCACCGTGCTCCAAAAGATCTAAGTGAAGCACATAGAGCAAAATTATAACGCTCAAAAGATATAAGTGAAGCACATAGAGAAAAATTATCTAGCTCAAAAGATATAAGTGAAGCACATAGAGAAAAACTACTTAGCTCAAAAGATATAAGTGAAGCACATAGAGCAAAACTACTTAGCTCAAAAGATATAAGTGAAGCACATAGAGTATTCTATCAAATTTTAATCCATGTATGGCTCTCTCAAAAGGTGTGTACAGAAAGGATTATTGTGGAATACTAAGACACAAAGACACAAATAATACAAGACGCTCCAAGCAAAACACATATCATGTTGGTGAATAAAAATATAGCTCCAAGTAAATTACCGATGGAAGTGGACGAAAGAGGGGATGCCTTCCGGGGCATCCCCAAGCTTTTGACTTTTTGGTGTCCTTGGATTATCTTTGGGGTGCCTTGGGCATCCCCAAGCTTAGGCTCTTTCCACTCCTTGTTCCATTATCCATCAAAAGAATTTACCCAAAACTTGAAAACTTCACAACACAAAACTCAAAATAGAAAACTCGTGAGCTCCGTTAGCGAAAGAAAACAAAAGACCACTTCAAGGTACTGTAATGAACTAATTCTTTATTTTATATTGGTGTTAAACCTACTGTATTCCAACTTCGCTATGGATTATAAACTATTTTACTAGCCATAGATTCATCAAAATAAGCAAACAACACACGAAAAACAGAATCTGTCAAAAACAGAACAGTCTGTAGTAATGTGTAGCTAGCGCAAGATCTGTAACCCCAAAAATTCTAAAATAAATTTATGGACGTGAGTAATTTATCTATTAATCATCTTCAAAAAGAATTAACTAAATAGTACTTTTCAAATAAAAATGACAGCAGTTCTCGTGAGCGCTCAAGTTTCTGTTTTTTACAGCAAGTTCAACAAGACTTTCCCCAAGTCTTCACAACGGTTCTACTTGGCACAAACACTAATTAAACACAAAAAAACACAACTAAAACAGAGGCTAAATAATTTATTTATTACTAATCAGGAGAAAAAATCAAGGAATAAAAATAAAATTGGGTTGCCTCCCAACAAGCGCTATCGTTTCACGCCCCTAGCTAGGCATAAAAGCGAGGATATATCTAGGTATTGCCATCTTTGGTAGGCAATCCATAAGTGGCTCTCATGATAGTTTCATATGGTAACTTTATTTTCTTTCTTGGAAAGTGTTCCATGCCCTTTTTTAATGGAAATTGAAATCTAATATTCCCTTCCTTCATATCAATAATCGCACCAACTGTTCTAAGGAAAGGTCTACCAAGAATAATAGGGCAAGAAGGATTGCAATCTATATCAAGAACAATGAAATCTATGGGAACATAATTCCTATTTGCAACAATCAGAACATCATTAATACTTCCCATAGTTTTCTTAATAATGGAACCCGCAAGATGCAAGTTTAGAGAGCAATCATCAAAATTACGGAAATCTAGCAAATCACACAAAGTCTTGGGAATAGTAGAGACACTAGCACCCAAATCACACAAAGCATAAAACTCATGATCTTTAATTTTAATTTTAATAGTTGGTTCCCACTCATCATAGAGTTTTCTAGGGATAGAAACTTTTAACTCAAGTTTTTCTTCATAAGATTTCATCAAGGCATCAACAATATGTTCGGTGAAGGCTTTATTTTGACTATAAGCATGCGGAGAATTTAGCACGGATTGCAACAAGGAAATACAATCAATTAAAGAGCAACTTTCATAATTAAATTCCTTGAAATCCAATATAGTGGGTTTAGCAACATCTAGATTTTTATTTCTTTCAATCACACTTTCATCAATTTCATCATTAAGATCTAAACACTCCGAATTTTTAGAACGCCTTCTAGGTAAAGGAAGATCATATTCAGTTTCATCAAGATCCATATTGCAAAACAAAGATTTAATAGGGGACACATCAATAACTTTTAGATCTTCATCTTGATTTTCATAGGAATTGGAGGAACACGCTTTAATAAAGGCATCTTTGGAAGCACGCATCCTAGCGGTTCTTTCTTTGCACTCATAAATAGAAATCCTCATGGCTTTGAGAGACTCATTGATATCATGTTTAGGAGGAATAGATCTAAGCTTTAAAGAATCAACCTCAAGAGAAATTCTATCAACGTTTCTAGCCAAATCATCAACTTTAAGCAATTTCTCCTCAAGCAAAGCATTAAAATTATTTTGTGAATTCATAAACTCTTTAACACTATTCTCAAATTCAGAGGGCATCTTATTATAATTTCCATAAGATTTGTTTTAGGAATTACCATAATTATTAGAAGGATTACTAGGATATGGCCTAGGATTAAAATTCCCTCTATAAGCGTTGTTACCAAAATTATTCCTACCAACAAAATTCACATCCATAGATTCATTGTTATTCTCAATCATAGTAGACAAAGGCATATCATTAGGATCAGAAGAAACACTCTTAGTAGCAAATAATTTCATAAGTCCATCCATCTTTCCACTCAACACATTGATTTCTTCTATCGCATGCACTTTTTTATTAGAAGATCTTTCAGTATGCCATTGAGAATAATTAACCATAATATTATCTAGGAGTTTAGTAGCATCTCCTAAAGTGATTTCCATAAAAGTGCCTCCCGCGGCCGAATCAAAAAGATTTCTAGAAGCAAAATTCAATCCGGCATCAAAAATTTGTATGATCATCCACAAATTCAAACCATGAGTAGGGCAATTACGTATCATTAATTTCATTCTCTCCCAAGCTTGTGCAACATGTTCATGATCAAGTTGTTTAAAGTTCATAATATCGTTTCTAAGAGAGATGATCTTAGCGGGAGGGAAAATACTTAGAGATAAAAGCATCTTTGCACTTGTTCCATGAATCAATACTATTCTTAGGCAAAGACGAAAACCAAGCTTTAGCACGATCTCTAAGCGAAAAAGGAAATAGCTTCAATTTAACAACATCATTATTGACATCTTTTTTCTTTTGCATATCACATAAATCAACGAAGCTATTCAGATGAGTAGCGGCATCTTCACTAGGAAGGCCGGCGAATTGATCTTTCATAACAAGATTCAACAAAGCAGTATTAATTTCACAAGATTCAGCATCAGTAAGAGGAGCAATCGGAGTGCTAAGGAAATCATTATTATTGGTATTGGTGAAGTCACGCAATTTGGTAGTATCTTGAGCCATCGCAACAAGCAAGCAATCTAACACACGAGCAAACAAAAGCAACGGGCAAAAAGAGGCAAATAGAGAGGGAGGATAGAGAGAGAGGGCGAATAAAACGGCAAGGGTGAATTGGGGGGAGAGGAAAACGAGAGGCAAATGGCAAATAATGTAATGCGAGACATAGGGATTGCGATGGGTACTTGGTATGTTGACTTTTTGCGTAGACTCCCCGGCAACGGCGCCAGAAATCCTTCTTGCTACGTCTTGAGCTTGCGTTGGTTTTCCCCGAAGAGGAAGGGATGATGCAGCAGAGTAGCGTAAGTATTTCCCTCAGTTTTTGAGAACCAAGGTATGAATCCAGTAGGAGCCCACGCTCAAGTCCCTCGTACCTGCACAAAGCGATAGCTACTCGCAACCAACACGATTAGGGGTTGTCAATCCCTTCACAGTCACTTACGAGAGTGAGATCTGATAGATATAATATTTTGGTATTTTTGGTATAAAGATGCAAAGTAAAAAGTAAAGGCAAAGTAAAAAAGCAAAGCAAGATTAAAGTGATGGAGATTGATATGATGAGAATAGACCCGGGGGCCATAGGTTTCACTAGTGGCTTCTCTCAAGAGCATAAGTATTCTACGGTGGGTGAACAAATTACTGTTGAGCAATTGACAGAATTGAGCATAGTTATGAGAATATCTAGGCATGAACATGTATATAGGCGTCACGTCCATGACAAGTAGATCGAAACGATTATGCCTCTACTACTATTACTCCACTCATCGACCGCTATCCAGCATGCATCTAGAGTATTAAGTTAAAAACAGGGTAATGCCTTAAGCAAGATGACATGATGTAGAGAGATAAATTCATGCAATATGAAATAAACCCCATCTTGTTATCCTCGATGGCAACGATGCAATACGTGCCTTGCTGCCCCTTCTGTCACTGGGTAAGGACACCGCAAGATCGAACCCAAAGCTAAGCACTTCTACCATGGCAAGAACTACCAATCTAGTTGGCCAAACCAAATGGATAATTCGAAGAGACTTGCAAAGATAACCAATCATACATAAAAGAATTCAGAGAAGATTCAAATATTATTCATAGATAGACTTGATCATAAACCCACAATTCATCGGTCTCAACAAACACACCGCAAAAAGAAGATTACATCGAACAGATCTCCACAAGAGAGGGGGAGAACTTTGTATTGAGATTCAAAGAGAGAGAAGAAGCCATCTAGCTACTAACTATGGACCCGAAGGTCTGAGGTAAACTACTCACACTTCATCGGAGGGGCTAGGATGATGTAGAAGCCCTCTGTGATGATGGCCCTCTTCCGGCGGAGCTCCGGAACAGGCCCCAAGATGGGATCTCGTGGATACAGAAAGTTGCGGCGGTGGAATTAGGCTTTTGGCTCCTCTTCTGATCGTTTGGGGGTGCGTGTGTATATATGTATATATAGGAGGAAGAAGTACGCCGGAGGAGCAACGAGGGGCCCATGAGGCAGGGGGCGCACCGTAGGGGGGGGTCGCTGAAGGAAATATGCCCTAGAGGCAATAATAAAGTTATTATTTATTTCTTTATATCATGATAAATGTTTATTATTCATGCTAGAATTGTATTAACCGGAAACATAATACATGTGTGAATACATAGACAAACAGAGTGTCACTAGTATGCCTCTACTTGACTAGCTTGTTAATCAAAGATGGTTATGTTTCCTAACCATGGACAAAAGAGTTGTTATTTGATGAACAGGATCACATCATTAGATGAATGATCTGATTGACATGACCCATTCCATTAGCTTAGCACCCGATCGTTTAGTATGTTACTATTGCTTTCTTCATGACTTATACATGTTCCTATGACTATGAGATTATGCAACTCCCGTTTGCCGGAGGAACACTTTGTGTGCTACCAAACATCACAACGTAACTGGGTGATTATAAAGGAGCTCTACAGGTGTCTCCAAAGGTACATGTTGGGTTGGCGTATTTCAAGATTAGGATTTGTCACTCCGATTGTCGGAGAGGTATCTGTGGGCCCTCTCGGTAATGCACATCACTTAAGCCTTGCAAGCATTGCAACTAATGAGTTAGTTGCGGGATGATGTATTACAAAACGAGTAAAGAGACTTGCCGGTAACGAGATTGAACTAGGTATTGGATACCGACGATCGAATCTCGGGCAAGTAACATACCGATGACAAAGGGAACAATGTATGTTGTTATGCGGTCTGACCGATAAAGATCTTCGTAGAATATGTAGGAGCCAATATGGCCATCCAGGTCCCGCTATTGGTTATTGACCGGAGACATGTCTCGGTAATGTCTACATCGTTCTCGAACCCGTAGGGTCCGCATGCTTAAGGTTTCGATGACAGTTATATTATGAGTTTATAAGTTTTGATGTACCGAAGGAGTTCGGAGTCCCGGATGAGATCGGGGACATGACGAGGTGTCTCGAAATGGTCGAGACGTAAAGATCGATATATTGGTCGACTATATTCGGACATCGGAAAGGTTCCGAGTGATTCGGGTATTTTTCGGAGTACCGTGTAGTTACGGGAGAAGCAATGGGCCTTGATGGGCTTTAGTGGGAAGAGGAGAAAGGGCCAAGGGGCTGCTGCGCCCCCCCTCCCCTCTGGTCCGAATTGGACTAGGGAAAAGGGGGCCGGCCACCTTTCCTTGTCCTCCACTTCCTTCTCCCTTCCTCCCCTCTTGGTGGACTCCTACTAGGACTTGGAGTCCTAGTAGGACTCCACATCCTGGCCGCATCAATTGCCTTGGCCGGCCTCCTCCTCCTCCATCCTTTATATACTGAGGCAAGGGGCACCCCATGAACACAAGTTGATCCATGTGATCTTATTCCTTAGCCGTGTGCGGCGCCCCCAGCCACCATAGTCCTCGATAATATTGCAGCGGTGCTTAGGCGAAGCCCTGCAGCAGTAGTACGTCAAGATCGTCACCACGCCGTCGTGCTGACGGAACTCTTCCCCGACACTTTGCTGGATCGGAGTCCGGGGATCGTCATCGAGCTGAACATGTGCTAGAACTCGGAGGTGTCGTAGTTTCGGTGCTTGATCGGTCGGATCGTGGAGACGTACGACTACATCAACCAAACGCTTCCGTTGTCGATCTACTAGGTATGTAGATCATACTCCCCCTCTCGTTGCTATGCATCACCATGATCTTGTGTGTGTGTAGGAATTTTTTTGAAATTACTACGTTCCCCAATAGTGGTATCAGAGCCTAGGTTTTATGTGTTGATGTTATATGCACGAGTAGAACACAAGTGAGTTGTGGGCGATATAAGTCATACTGCTTACCAGCATGTCATACTTTGGTTCGGCGGTATTGTTGGACGAAGCGGCCCGGACCAACATTACGCGTACGCTTACGCGAGACCGGTTCTCCCGACGTGCTTTTGCACAGAGGTGGCTTGCGGGTGACAGTTTCTCCAACTTTAGTTGAACCGAGTGTGGCTACGCCCGGTCCTTGTGAAGGTTAAAACAGCACCAACTTGACAAACTATCGTTGTGGTTTTGATGCGTAGGTAAGATTGGTTCTTGCTTAAGCCCGTAGCAGCCACGTAAAACTTGCAACAACAAAGTAGAGGACGTCTAACTTGTTTTTGTAGGGCATGTTGTGATGTGATATGGTCAAGACATGATGCTAAATTTTATTGTATGAGATGATCATGTTTTGTAACCGAGTTATCGGCAACTGGCAGGAGCCATATGGTTGTCGCTTTATTGTATGCAATGCAATCGCCCTGTAATGCTTTACTTTATCACTAAGCGGTAGCGATAGTCGTAGAAGCATAAGATTAGCGAGACGACAATGATGCTACGATGGAGATCAAGGTGTCGCGCCGGTGACGATGGTGATCATGACGGTGCTTCGAAGATGGAGATCACAAGCACAAGATGATGATGGCCATATCATATCACTTATATTGATTGCATGTGATGTTTATCTTTTTTATGCATCTTATCTTGCTTTGTTTGACAGTAGCATTATAAGATGATCTCTCACTAATTATCAAGAAGTGTTCTCCCTGAGTATGCACCGTTGCCAAAGTTCGTCGTTCCCAGACACCACGTGATGATCGGGTGTGATAAGCTCTACGTCCATCTACAACGGGTGCAAGCCAGTTTTGCACACGCAGAATACTCGGGTTATACTTGACGAGCCTAGCATATGCATATATGGCCTCGGAACACGGAGACCGAAAGGTCGAGCGTGAATCATATAGTAGATATGATCAACATAATGATGTTCACCATTGAAGACTAATCCATTTCACGTGATGATCGGTTATGGTTTAGTTGATTTGGATCACGTGATCACTTAGAAGATTAGAGGGATGTCTATCTAAGTGGGAGTTCTTAAGTAATATGATTAATTGAACTTTAATTTATCATGAACTTAGTCCTGGTAGTATTAGCATATCTATGTTGTGGATCAATAGCTCGCATTGTTGCTTTCATATGTTTATTTTGATATGTTCCTAGAGAAAATTGTGTTGAAAGATGTTAGTAGCAATGATGCGGATTGGATCTGTGATCTGAGGTTTATCCTCATTGCTGCACAGAAGAATTATGTCCTTGATGCACCGCTAGGTGATGGGCCTATTGCAGGAGCAGATGCAGACGTTATGAACGTTTGGCTAGCTCAATATGATGACTACTTGATAGTTTAGTGCACCATGCTTAACAGCTTAGAATCGGGACTTAAATGACGTTTTGAATGTCATGGACCATATGAGATGTTCCAGGAGTTGAAGTTAATATTTCAAGCAAATACCCGAGTTGAGAGATATGAAGTCTCCAACAAGTTCTATAGCTAAAAGATGGAGGAGAATCGCTCAACTAGTGAGCATGTGCTCAGATTGTCTGGGTACTACAATCGCTTGAATCAAGTGGGAGTTAATCTTCCAGATAAAATAGTGATTGACAGAATTCTCTAGTCACCATCACCAAGTTAGTACAACTTCGTGATGAACTATAATATGCAAGGGATGACAAAAGTAATTCCCAAGCTCTTCGTGATGCTGAAATCGACGAAGGTAGAAATCAAGAAAAACATCAAGTGTTGATGGTTAACAAGACCACTAGTTTCAAGAAAAGGGCAAAGGGAACAAGGGGAACTTCAAGAAGAACGGCAAGCAAGTTGCTGCTCAAGTGAAGAAGCCCAAGTCTGGTCCTAAGCCTGAGACTAAGTGCTTCTACTGCAAAGGGACTGGTCACTAGAAGCGGAACTACCCCAAGTGATTGGCGGATGAGAAGGATGGAAAAGTGAACATAAGTATATTTGATATACATCTTATTGATGTGTACTTTACTAGTGTTTATAGAAACCCCTCAGTATTTGATACTAGTTCAGTTGCTAAGATTAGTAACTCGAAACGGGAGTTGCAGAATAAACAGAGACTAGTTAAGGGTGAAGTGACGATGTGTGTTGGAAGTGGTTCCAAGATTGATATGATCATCATCGCACACTCCCTATAATTTCGGGATTAGTATTGAACCTAAATAAGTGTTATTTGGTGTTTGCATTCGGCATGAATATGATTTGATCATGTTTATTGTAATAAGGTTATTCATTTATGTAAGAGAATAAATTGTTATTCTATTTACATGAATAAAACCTTATATGGTTACACACCCAATGAAAATAGTTCGTTGGATCTCGATCGTAGTGATACACATAATCATAGTATTGAAACCAAAAGATGCAAAGTTAATAATGATAGTGCAACTTATTTGTGGCACTGCCGTTTAGGTCATATTGGTGTAAAGCGCATGAAGAAACTCCATGCTGATGGACTTTTGGAATCACTTGATTATGAATTAGTTGATGCTTGCGAACCATGCCTCATGGGCAAGATGACTAAGACTCCGTTCTTTGGAACAATGGAGCAAGCAACAGATTTGTTGGAAATCATACATACTGATGTATGTGGTCCGATGAATATTGAGGCTCGCGACAGGTATCATTATTTTCTGATCTTCACAGATGATTTGAGTAGATATGAGTATATCTACTTGATGAAACATGAGTCTGAAACATTTGAAAAGTTCAAAGAATTTCAGAGTGAAGTGAAAAATCATCGTAACAAGAAAATAAAGTTTCTACGACCTGATCGTAGAGAAGAGTATTTGAGTTACGAGTTTGGCCTTCAGTTAAAAACAATGTGAAATAGTTTCACTACTTACGCCACCTGGAACACCACAATGTAATGGTGTGTCCGAACGTCATAACCGTACTTTATTAGATATGGTGCGATCTATGATGTATCTTACAGATCTACCACTATTGTTTTGGGGTTATGCATTAGAGACAGCTGCATTCACGTTAAATAGGGCACCATCTAAATCCGTTGAGACAACACCGTATGAACTATGGTTTGGCAAGAAACCTAAGTTGTCGTTTCTTAAAGTTTGAGGTTGCAATGCTTATGTGAAAAAGTTTCAACCTGATAAGCTCAAACCTAAATCGGAGAAATGTGTCTTCATAGGATATCCAAAGGAAACTATTGGATACACCTTCTATCACAGATCCGAAGGCAAGACTTTTGTTGCTAAATTCGGAAACTTTCTAGAGAAGGAGTTTCTCTCGAAAGAAGTGAGTGGGAAGAAAGTAGAAAACTTGATAAGGTAATTGTACCTTCTCCCTTATTGGAAAGTAGTTCATCACAAAAATATGTTCTTGTGACTACTACACCAATTAGTGAGGAAGCTAATGATGATGATCATGTAACTTTAGATCAAGTTACTACCGAATCTCGTAGGTAAACCAGAGTGAGATCCGCACCAGAGTGGTACGGTAATCCTATTCTGGAGGTCATGTTACTTGACCATGACGAACCTACGAACTATGAGGAAGCGATGATGAGCCCAGATTCCGCGAAATGGTTAGAGGCCATGAAATCTGAGATATGATCCATGTATGAGAACAAAGTTTGGACTTTGGTTGACTTGCCCGATGATCGGCAAGCAATTGAGAATAAATGGATCTTCAAGAGGAAGACGGACACTGATAGTAGTGTTACTATCTACAAAGCTAGAATTGTCGCAAAAGGTTTTCGACAAGTTCAAGGTGTTGACTACGATGAGAGCTTCTCACTCGTATCTATGCTTGAGTCTGTCCGAATCATGTTAGTAATTGCCGCATTTTATGAAATCTGGCAAATGGATAAACAAAACTGCATTCCTTAATGGATTTATTAAAGAAGAGTTGTATATGATGCAACCAGAAGGTTTTGTCAATCCGAAAGGTGCTAACAAAATGTGCAAGCTCCAGTGATCCATCTGTGGACTGGTGCAAGCATCTCGGAGTTGGAATATACGCTTTGATGAGTTGATCAAAGCATATATTTTTATACAGACTTGCGGTGAAGCCTGTATTTACAAGAAAGTGAGTGGGAGCACTACAGCATTTCTGATAAGTATATGTGAATGACATATTGTTGATCGGAAATAATGTAGAATTATTCTGTAAAGCATAAAGGAGTGTTTGAAAGGAGTTTTTCAAAGAAATACTTCGGTGAAGCTGCTTACATATTGAGCTCCAAGATCTATAGAGATAGATCAAGACGCTTGATAAGTTTTTTCAATGAGTACATACCTTGACAAGATTTTGAAGTAGTTCAAAATGGAGCAGTCAAAGAAAGAGTTCTTGCCTGTATTACAAGGTGTGATGTTGAGTAAGACTCAAAGCCCGACCACGGCAGAAGATAGAAAGAGAATGAAAGTCATTCCCTATGCCTTGGCCATAGGTTCTATAAAGTATGTCATGTTGTATACCAGATCTATTGTATACCCTGCACTGATTTGGCAAGGGAGTACAATAGTGATCTAGGAGTAGATCACTGGACAGCGGTCAGAATTATCCTTAGTGAAATAAGGATATGTTTCTCGATTATGGACATGACAAAAAGGTTCGTCATAAAGGGTTACGCCGATGCAAGTTTTGACACTAATCTAGATGACTCTAAGTCTCGGTCTAGATACATATTGAAAGTGGGAGCAATTAGCTAGAGTAGCTCCATGCAGAGCATTGTTGACATAGAAATTTGTAAAATACATGTGGATCTGAATATGGCAGACCCATTGACTAAGATTCTCTCACAAGCAAAACATGATCACACCTTAGTACTCTTTGGGTGTTAATCACATAGCGATGTGAACTAGATTACTGAATCTAGTAAACCCTTTGGGTGTTGGTCACATGGCGATGTGAACTATGGGTGTTAATCACATGATGATGTGAACTATCGATGTTAATCACATGGTGATGTGATCTAGATTATTGACTCTAGTGCAAGTGGGAGACTGAAGGAAATATGCCCTAGAGGCAATAATAAAGTTATTATTTATTTCCTTATATCATGATAAATGTTTATTATTCATGCTAGAATTGTATTAACCGGAAACATAATACATGCGTGAATACATAGACAAACAGAGTGTCACTAGTATGCCTCTACTTGACTAGCTTGTTAATCAAAGATGGTTATGTTTCCTAACCATGGACAAAAGAGTTGTTATTTGATTAACGGGATCACATCATTAGATGAATGATCTGATTGACATGACCCATTCCATTAGCTTAGCACCCGATCGTTTAGTATGTTGCTATTGCTTTCTTCATGACTTATACATGTTCCTATGACTATGAGATTATGCAACTCCCGTTTGTCGGAGGAACACTTTGTGTGCTACCAAACATCACAACATAACTGGGTGATTATAAAGGAGCTCTACAGGTGTCTCCAAAGGTACATGTTGGGTTGGCGTATTTCGAGATTAGGATTTGTCACTCCGATTGTCGGAGAGGTATCTTTGGGCCCTCTCGGTAATGCACATCACTTAAGCCTTGCAAGCATTGCAACTAATGAGTTAGTTGCGGGATGATGTATTACAGAACGAGTAAAGAGACTTGCCGGTAACGAGATTGAACTAGGTATTGGATACCGACGATCGAATCTCGGGCAAGTAACATACCGGTGACATAGGGAACAACGTATGTTGTTATGCGGTCTGACCGATAAAGATCTTCGTAGAATATGTAGGAGACAATATGGCCATCCAGGTCCCGCTATTGGTTATTGACCGGAGACATGTCTCGGTCATGTCTACATCGTTCTCGAACCCATAGGGTCCGCACGCTTAAGGTTTCGATGACAGTTATATTATGAGTTTATAAGTTTTGATGTACCGAAGGAGTTCGGAGTCCCGGATGAGATCGGGGACATGACAAGGAGTCTCGAAATGGTCGAGACATAAAGATCGATATATTGGACGACTATATTCGGACATCGGAAAGGTTCCGAGTGATTCGGGTATTTTTCGGAGTACCGGGTAGTTATGGGAGAAGCAATGGGCCTTGATGGGCTTTAGTGGGAAGAGGAGAAAGGGCCAAGGGGCTGCTGCACCCCCCCTCCCCTCTGGTCCGAATTGGACTAGGGAAAAGGGGGCCGGCCACCTTTCCTTCTCCTCCACTTCCTTCTCCCTTCCTCCCCTCTTGGTGGACTCCTACTAGGACTTGGAGTCCTAGTAGGACTCCACATCCTGGCCGCACCAATTGCCTTGGCCGGCCTCCTCCTCCTCCATCCTTTATATACTGAGGCAAGGGGCACCCCATGAACACAAGTTGATCCACATGATCTTATTCCTTAGCCGTGTGCGGCGCCCCCAGCCACCATAGTCCTCGATAATATTGCGGTGCTTAGGCGAAGCCCTGCAGCAGTAGTACGTCAAGATCATCACCACGTCGTTGTGCTGACGGAACTCTTCCCCGACACTTTGCTGGATCGGAGTCCGGGGATCGTCATCGAGCTGAACGTGTGCTAGAACTCAGAGGTGCCATAGTTTCGTTGCTTGATCGGTCGGATCGTGGAGACGTACGACTACATCAACCAAACGCTTCTGTTGTCGATCTACTAGGTATGTAGATCATACTCCCCCTCTCATTGCTATGCATCACCATGATCTTGCGTGTGCGTAGGAATTTTTTTGAAATTACTACAAAACCCAATAGTCGCCCCCACCCTCATGACCGCCTCTTTTGTTCCTTGGAGCAGGGTCCAGGTCTACTGGATCACGTTCGGTGAGAAAATCACGTTCCCGAAGATTTTATTCCGTTTGGACTCCGTTTGATATTCCGTTTCTTCAAAACACTGAAATAGGAAAAAAACAAAAATTCTGGGCTAGGCCTCTGGTTAATAGGTTAGTCCCAAAAATAATATAAAAGTGGAAAATAAAGCCCAATATAGTCCAAAACAGTAGATAATATAGCATGGAGCAATCAAAAAATATAGATACGTTGGAGACGTATCAGAGCATGACCTAGACTATGTTGACAAGTTTGAGCTTCTTGGTCACCATGTTTTGAATACATGTTTGGAGTCCGGTCAGCTCTCCCGAAGTACCCCAGGATAGGCCCTTCTCTTGCCAGGAGGTAAGCCGTGTTGAGAAGCCAGATCGGAACTCGGGGGCCGCTACCCATGTAGGGTCACGCGGCTCGGTGATGTAGAACCACCCCGATTGCCACCCCTTTATGGTCTCCACGAAGGAGCCCTCGAGCCATGTGACGTTGGGCATCTTGCCGACCATGGCACCTCCGCACTCCGCCTAGCGGCTGCTCACTACCTTCGGCTTGACGTTGAAAGTCTTCAGCCATAAGCCGAAGTGGGGCTTGATGCGAAGGAAAGCCTCGCACACCACGATAAACGCCGAGATGTTGAGGATGAAGTTCGGGGCCAGATCGTGGAAATCCAGGACGTAGTAGAACATGAGCCACTGGACAAATGGGTGGAGAGGAAATCCCAGTCCGCAGAGGAAATGGGTGAGGAACATTACCCTCTCATGGGGCCTGGGGGTGGGGATGAGCTGCCCCTCCTCTGGGAGCCGGTGCGCGATGTCGTCGGGCAAGTATCTAGCTCTCCTCAGCTTCTTGACGTGTCCCTCCGTGATGGAGGAGACCATCCACCTGCCTCCCGCTCCGGACATGGTTGGAGAAGGTCGAGATGGGAAATGCGAACTTGGGCGCTGGAGCTCGAGTGTGCAAAGGTGGATGAGAAAAGGAGGAAGAAGGCGTGGATGAAAAGGTAAATCCTTATCCCTTTATATGGGCGGATGAAACTATGCGTCCCCACTAGCCTGGTAAAACTCGCTTCTCCCCTAAGCACCGTAATCAATGGCATGGTTGGGTTACCCACACCCGTATTGATGAGAAACCCGTGATAAGGGGACACGATCTCTGCTTTGACAAGACGTGTCAAAAAACTGCCTCGCGTTATGTGCGGGGCTAGTTAAAGGAAACGGTTCGAATAATCACGGGGCCGTGACATAATATCGTGTTGCCAAAACAAGTCAGCAAATTGGATATGTGGAAATATTATTCTCTCTACGGTGGTATGTGGAACTTATTTTGCAGGGTCGGACACTATTCTTATATTCAAATTCTTCCGTGGTATATTCAGAGGAGGAACCCGCCTTGCAATGCCGAAGACAATACTGTGCGCTGGACTCATCGTCATTGAAAGCCTAGTTCAGGGGCTACTGTGGGATTCCTGGATAATGGGGTCTCCAGACAGCCGAACTATATCCATTGGCCGGACTGTTAGACTATGAAGATACATGATTGAAGACTTCGTCTCATGTCCGGATGGGACTCTACTTGGCGTGGAAGGCAAGCTAGGCAATACGGATATGTATATCTCCTCCTTTGTAACCGACCTTGTGTAACCCTAACCACTCCGGTGTCTATATAAACCGGAGGGTTTTAGTCCGTAGGACAACATACAATCAGACCATAGGCTAGCTTCTAGGGTTTAGCCTCTCCGATCTTGTGCTAGATCTACTCTTGTACTACCTATATCATCAATATTAATCAAGCAGGACGTGGGGTTTTACCTCCATCAAGAGGGCCCGAACCTGGGTAAAACATTGTGTCCCCTACCTCCTGTTACCATCCGCCTTAGACGCATAGTTCGGGACCCCCTACCCGAGATCCACCGGTTTTGACACCAACAACAAGTGTGGAAAAAAAGATAGTAGTATTGCCCCTTTTTATTTATTTATTTATTCTTTTTTTGGGCCTTCTTTTTTTATTGGGATAATACTCTATGAATGATGATCATCACACTTATATTTATTTACAACTCAATGATTACAACTCGATACTAGAACAAAGTATGATTCTATATGAATGCCTCCGACGGTATACCAGGATAGCAATGATGCATGAGTGACTTATATGAAAGAATTATAAATGATGGCTTTGCCACAACTAAAATGTCAACTACATGATCATGGGAAGCAATATCACAATGATGGAGCGCGTCATAGTAAATGGAACGGTGGAAAGTTGCATGGCAATATATCTCGGAATGGCTATGGAAATGCCATGATAGGTAGGTATGGTGGCTGTTTTGAGGAAGGTATATGGTGGGTGTATGATACCGGCGAAAGGTGCACGGTATTAGAGAGGCTAGCAATGGTGGAAGGGTGAGAGTGCGTATAATCCATGGACTCAACATTAGTCATAAAGAACTCACATACTTATTGCAAAAATCTATTATTTATCAAAGAAAAGAACTACACGCATGCTCCTAGGGGGATAGATTGGTAGGAAAAGACCATCGCTCGTCCCCGACCGCCACTCATAAGGAGGACAATCAATAAATACATCATGCTAAAACTTCTTAACATAATGGTTCACCATACGTGCATGCTACGGGAATCACAAACTTCAACACAAGCATTTTTCAAATTCACAACTACTCAACTAGCACGACTCAAAACAATTATCAAGTTTCAAACTTCTCATAGTATTCAACACACTCATAAGAATTTTTTTTATTAATCTTGAATGCCTAAAATAATTAAAGCAAATTACCATGCTGTTTCTAGGACTCCCAAAATAATCTCAGTGAAGCATGAGAGAACAAAATTTTCTATAAAACAAATCCACCATCGTGCTCTGAAAGATATAAGTGAAGCACTAGAGCAAAAACTATATAACTCAAAAGATATAAGTGAAGCACATAGAGTATTCTAACAATTTCCGAATCATGTGTGTCTCTCTCAAAAAGGTGTGTGCAGCAAGGATGATTTTGGAAAACTAACAAATAAAGACTCAAATAATACAAGACGCTCCAAGCAAAACACATATCATGTGGTAAATAAAAATATAGCTCCATGTAAAGTTACCGATAGAAGTAGATGAAAGAGGGGATGCCTTCTGGGGAATCCCCAAGCTTTGGATTTTAGGTGTCCTTATATTATCTTGGGGTGCCATGGGCATCCACAAGCTTAGGCTCTTGCCATTCCTTGTTCCATAATCCATCAAATCTTTTACCCAAAACTTGAAAACTTCACAACACAAAACTAAAAGTAGAAAATCTCGTGAGCTCCGTTAGCGAAAGAAAACAAAACACCACTTCAAGGTACTGTAATGAACTCATTCTTTATTTATATTTGTGTTAAACCTACTGTATTCCAACTTCTCTATGGTTTATAAACTATTTTACTAGCCATAGATTCATCAAAATAAGCAAACAACACACGGAAAACAGAATCTGACAAAAACAGAACAGTCTGTATTAATCTGCATCTAACGCAAGTTCTGGAACCCCAAAAATTCTAAAATAAATTGCTGGACGTGAGGAATTTATCTATTAATCATATGCAAAAATAATTAACTAAATAGAACTTTTCAAATAAAATGGCAGCAGTTCTCGTGAGCGCTAAAGTTTGTGTTTTTTACAGCAAGATTAAAAAGACTTTCCCCAAGTCTTCCCAACGGTTCTACTTGGCACAAACACTAATTAAACACAAAAAACACAACCAAAACAGAGGCTAGATAAATTATTTATTATTAAACATGAGAAAAAAGCAAGGAATAAAAATAAATTGGATTGCCTACCAACAAGCGCTATCGTTTAACGCCCCTAGCTAAGCATGAAAGCAAGGATAGATCTAGGTATTGCCATCTTTGGAAGGCAATCCATAAGTGGCTCTCATAATAGATTCATAAGGTAATTTAATTTTCTTAATTGGAATCTAATATTCGCTTCCTTCATATCAATAATTGCACCAATCGTTCTAAGGAAAGGTCTACCAAGAATAATAGGACATGAAGGATTGCAATCTATGTCAAGAACAATAAAATCCATGGGCACATAATTCCTATTTGCAACAATAAGAACAACATTAATTCTTCCCATAGGTTTCTTAATAGTGGAATCCGCAAGGTGCAAGTTCAAAGAGCAATCATCAAAATCACGGAAACCTAGCAAATCACACAAAGTCTTTGGAATCGTGGAAACACTAGAACCCAAATCACACAAAGCATAGCATTCATGATCTTTAATCTTAATAATAATAGTAGGTTCCCTCTCATCATAAAGTTTTCTAGGGATAGAAACTTCCAACTCAAGTTTTTCTTCATAAGATTGTATCAAAGCATTAATGATATGTTTGGTAAAGGCTTTATTTTGACTATAAGCATGAGGAGAATTTTGCAAGGATTGCAACAAGGAAAGACAATCTATCAAAGAGAAATTATCAGAATTAAATTTCTTGAAATCCAAAATAGTGGGTTTATTAATATTTAAAATTTTGACTTCTTCAATCCCACTTTTAACAATTTTAGCATCAAGATCTAAAGACTCCGAATTTTTGGAACGCTTTCTAGGTAAAGGTGGATCATATTCAGTCCCATCATTATCAAGATTCATATTACAAAACAAAGATTTAATATGGGACACATCAATAACTTTTAGATCTTCATCTTTATTATCATGGAAACTAGAAGAACATGCTTTTATAAAATAAATCTTTTTAGCACGCATCCTAGCGGATCTTTCTTTGCACTCATCAATGGAAATCCTCATAGCTTTGAGAGACTCATTGATATAATGCTTAGCTGGAATAGATCTAAGTTTCAAAGAATCAACATCAAGAGAAATTCTATCAACGTTCCTAGCCAACTCATCAATCTTAAGCATTTTTTCTTCAATCAAAGCATTGAAATTCTTTTGCGAGGTAATAAATTCTTTAATATTAGATTCAAAATCAGAGGGTACCTTATTAAAATTTCCATAAGAATTGTTGTAGGAATTACCATAATTCTTAGAGGAATTACTAGGATGCGGCCTAGGATTAAAGTTTCCTCTATACGCGTTGTTACCAAAATTATTCCTACCAACAAAATTCACATCCAAAGATTCATTATTATTCTCAATCAAGGTAGACAAAGGCATATCATTAGGATTAGAAGAAACACTTTTATTAGCAAATAATTTCATAAGTTCATCCATCTTACCACTCAAAACATTAATTTCTTCTATCGCATGCACTTTCTTATTAGTAGATCTTTCAGTGTGCCATTGAGAATAATTAACCGTAATATTATCTAGGAGTTTAGTAGATTCTCCTAAAGTGATTTCCATAAAAGTGCTTCCCGTGGCCGAATCTAAAAGATTTCTAGAAGCAATATTCAATCCAGCATAAATTTTTTGTATAATCATCCACAAATTCAAACCATGTGTAGGGCAATTACGTATCATTAATTTCACCCTCTCCCAAGCTTGTGCAACATGTTCATGATCAAGTTGCTTAAAATTCATAATATCGTTTCTAAGAGAGATGATCTTAGCGGGAGGAAAATACTTAGAGATAAAAGTTTCTTTGCACTTATTCCATGAATCAATATTATTTTTAGGCAAAGACGAAAACCAAGCTTGAGCACAATCTCTAAGAGAAAAAGGAAATAGCTTCAATTTAACAATATCATTGTCCACATCTTTCTTCTTTTGCATATCACACAAATCAACAATGTTGTTTAGATGGGTAGCGGCATCTTCACTAGGAATGTCGGAAAACGGATCTTTCATGACAAGATTCAACAAAGCAGCATTTATTTCACAAGATTCGGCATCGGTAAGAGGAGCAATCGGAGTGCTAATAAAATAATTGTTGTTGGTATTGCTAAAGTCACAAAATTTGGTATTATCTTGAGCCATCGTGACAAGCAAGCAATCTGACACACAAGCAAACAAGAGACGGGCAAAAAGAGGCAAAAAGAGAAAGATAGGAGGGAGAGAGGGCGAATAAAATGACAAGGGTGAAGAGGCGGGAGAGGAAAACAAGAGGCAAATGGCAAATAATGTAATTCGGGAGATAAAGGTTTGTGATGGGTAGTTGGTATGTTGACTTTTGCGTATACTCCCCGGCAACGGCGCCATAAATCCTTCTTGCTACCTCTTGAGCACTGCGTTGGTTTTCCCTTGAAGAGGAAAGGGTGATGCAGCAGAGCAGCATAAGTATTTCCCTCATTTTTTGAGAACCAAGGTATCAATCAGTAGGAGGCTATGCATGAGTCCCTCGCACCTACACAAACAAATAAACTCCTCTCAACCAAAGCGATAAAGGGGTTGTTAATCCCTTCACGGTCACCTACGAGAGTGAGATTTGATAGATATGATAAGATAATATTTTTGGTATCTTTATGGTAAAGAGAGATAAAGATGCAAGTAAAATAAATGGCAAAGGAAATAACTAAGTATTGGAAGATTAATATGATGGAAATTAGACCCTGGGGCCATAGGTTTCACTAGAGGCTTCTCTTGAGAGCATAAGTATTACGGTGGGTGAACAAATTACTGTTGAGCAATTGACAGAATTGAGCATAGTTATGAGAACATCTAGGTATGATCATGTATATAGGCATCACGTCCGAGACAAGTAGACCGACTCCTGCCTGCATCTACTACTATTACTCCACACATCGACCGCTATCCAGCATGCATCTAGAGTATTAAGTTCAAGAGAACAGAGTAACGGTTTAAGCAAGATGACATGATGTAGAGGGATAAACTCATGCAATATGATATAAACCCCATCTTGTTATCCTCTATGGCAACAATACAATACGTGCCTTGCTGCCCCTACTGTCACTGGGAAAGGACACCGCAAGATTGAACCCAAAGCTAAGCACTTCTCCCATTGCAAGAAATATCAATCTAGTAGGCCAAACCAAACTGATAATTCGAAGAGATTTGCAAAGATAACCAATCATACATAAAAGAATTCAAAGAAGATTCAAATATTGTTCATAGATAAACTTGATCATAAACCCACAATTCATAGATCTCAACAAACACACCGCAAAATAAGATTACATCGAATAGATCTCCACAAGAGAGGGGGGAACTTTGTATTGAGATCCGAAAAGAGAGAAGAAGCCATCTATCTCATAACTATAGACCCGTAGGTGTGAAGTAAACTACTCACACTTCATCAGAGGGGCTATGGTGTTGATGTAGAAGCCCTCCGTGATCGGTACCCCCTCCGGTGGAGCTCCAGAAAAGGCTCCAAGATGGGATTTCATGGATACAGAAAGTTAAAGCGGTGGAATTAGGGTTTTGGCTCCGTATCTGGTAGTTTGGGGGTACGTAGGAAGGAGTACGTCGGTGGAGCAACATGGGCCCCACGAGGGTGGAGGGCGCGCCTGGGGGGTGGGAGTGCCCCCTACCTTGTGCCTTCCTGGTTGATTGCTTGACGTAGGGTCCAAGTCCTCTGGATCATGTTCGTTCCGAAAATCACGTTCCCGAAGGTTTCATTCCGTTTGGACTCCGTTTGATATTATTTTTCTGTGAAACCCTAAAATAGGCAAAAAACCAGCAATTTTGGGCTGGGCCTCCAGTTAATAGGTTAGTCCCAAAAATAATATAAAAGTGTATAATAAAACCCAATAATGTCCAAAATAGGATATAATATAGCACGGAACAATCAAAAATTATAGATACGTTGGAGACGTATCAACCGTCATCATGCCATCATGCTGACGAAACTCTCCCTCGGCCTCAGCTGGATCAAGAGTACGAGGGACGTCACGGAGCTGAACGTGTGCAGATCACGGAGGGGCCGTGCGTTCGGTACTTGGATCAGTTGGATCGCGAAGACGTTTGACTACATCAACCACTTTACTAAACGCTTCCGCTTTCGGTCTACGAGGGTACATGGACACACTCTCCCCGCTCATTACTATGCATCACCTAGATGGATCTTGCGTGTGCGTAGGCAATTTTTTTTAAATACTATGTTCCCCAATAGTTTTTGCAGGCCATGTTGTGATGTGATATGGTCAAGACGTGATGATATAAATTGTTGTATGAGATGATCATGTTTTGTAAAAGTTATCGGCAACTAGCAGGAGCCATATGGTTGTTGCTTTATTGTATGAAATGCAATCACCATGTAATTTATTTACTTTATCACTAAGCGGTAGCGATAGTCATAGAAGCAATAGTTGGCGAGACGACAACGATGCTACGATGGAGATCAAGGTGTCAAACCGGTCACGATGGTGATCATGACAATGCTTTGAAGACGGAGATCAAAGGCACAAGATGATGATGGCCATATCATATCACTTATATTGATTGCATGTGTTGTTTATCCTTTATGCATCTTATTTTTCTTAGTACGGCGATAGCATTATAAGATGATCTCTCACTAAATTTCAAGGTATAAGTGTTCTCCCTGAGTATGCACCGTTGCTACAGTTCGTCGTGCCAAGACACCACATGATGATCGGGTGTGATAAGCTCTACGTTCACATACAACGGGTGCAAGCCAGTTTTGCACAAGCGGAATACTCAGGTTAAACTTGACGAGCCTAGCATATGCAGATATGGCCTCGGAACACGGAGACCGAAAGGTCGATCGTGAATCATATAGTAGATATGATCAACATAGTGATGTTCACCATTGAAAACTTCTCCATCTCACATGATGATCGGACATGGTTTAGTTGATATGGATCACGTGATCATTTAGATGACTACAGGGATGTTTATCTAAGTGGGAGTTCTTAAGTAATATGGTTAATTGAACTTTAATTTATCATGAACTTAGTACCTGATAGTATTTTTCATGTTTGTGTTGTTGTAGATAAATGGCACGTGCTACTTTTCCTTTGAATTTTAATGCGTTCCTAGAGAAAGCTAAGTTGAAAGATGATGGTAGCAACTACATGGACTGGGTCCATAACTTGAGGATTATCCTCATTCCCGCACAGAAGAATTACGTCCTGGAAGCACCGCTAAGTGCAAAGCCCGCTGCAGGAGCAACTCCAAATGTTATGAATGTCTGGCAGAGCAAAGCTGATGACTACTCGATAGTTCAGTGTGCCATGCTTTACGGCTTAGAATCGGGACTTCAACGATGTTTTGAACGTCATGGAGCATATGAGATGTTCCAGGAGTTGATGTTAATATTTCAAGCAAATGCCCGGATTGAGAGATATGAAGTCTCCAATAAGTTCTATAGCTGCAAGATGGAGGAGAATAGTTCTGTCAGTGAACATATACTTAGAATGTCTGGGTACCATAACCACTTGGCTCAACTGGGAGTTAATCTTCCTGATGATAGTGTCATTGACAGAGTTCTTCAATCACTGGCACTAAGCTACAAAAGCTTCGTGATGAATTATAATATGCAAGGGATGGATAAGACATTTCCCGAGCTCTTCGCAATGCTAAAGGTTACGGAGGTAGAAATCAAGAAGGAGCATCAAGTGTTGATGGTCAAGAAGACCACTAGTTTCAAGAAGAAGGGCAAAGGGAAGAAGGGGAAATTCAATAAGAACGGCAAGCAAGTTGCTGCTCAAGTGAAGAAGCCCAAGTCTGGACCTAAGCCTGAGACTGAGTGCTTCTACTGCAAAGGGACTGGTCACTGGAAGCGTAACTTCCCCAAGTATTTGGCGAATAAGAAGGATGGCAAAGTGAAAGGTATATTTGATATACATGTTATTAATGTGTACCTTACTAATGCTCGTAGTAGCGCATGGGTATTTGATACTGGTTCTGTTTCTCATATTTGCAACTCGAAACAGGGGCTATAGATTAAGCGAAGATTGGCTAAGGATGAGGTGATGATGCGCGTGGGAAATGGTTCCAAAGTCGATGTGATCGTGGTCGGCACGCTACCTCTACATCTACCTTCGGGGTTAGTTTTAGACCTGAATAATTGTTATTTGGTGCCAACGTTGAGCATGAACATTATATCTGGATCTTGTTTGATGCGAGACGGTTATTCAGTTAAATCAGAGAATAATGGTTGTTCTATTTATATGAGTAATATCTTTTATGGACATGCACCCTTGATGAGTGGTTTATTTTTATTGAATCTCGGTAGTAGTGACACACATATTCATAGTATTGAAGCCAAAAGATATAAGTTTAATAATGATAGTGCAACTTATTCGTGCCACTGCCCTTTAGGTCATATTGGTGTAAAGCGCATGAAGAAACTCCATACTGATGGGCTTTTGGAATCACTTGGTTATGAATCACTTGATGCTTGCGAACCATGCCTCATGGGCAAGATGACTAAGACTCTGTTCTCCTCAACAACGGAGGGAGCAACAGACTTATTGGAAATAATACATACTGATGTATGCGATCTGATAAGTGTTGATGCTTGATACGTCTCCGTTGTATCTACTTTTTCAAACACTTTTGCCCTTGTTTTGGACTCTAACTTGCATGATTTGAATGGAACTAACCCGGACTGACGCTGTTTTCTGCAGAATTGCCATGGTGTTTTTTATGTGCAGAAACAAATGTTCTCAGAATGACCTGAAACTTCACGGAACGTATATTTGGAAATAATAAAAAATCCTTGCAAAAGATGAAGACCACGGGGCCCACACCCTAGACATGAGGGTGGGGGGCGCGCTTGCCCCCCAAGGCATGCCCCCTACCTCGTGGGCCCCCTGGAGATCCTCTGACCTCAACCCCAACTCTATATATTTGCTTTCGGGGAGAAAAAAATCAGAGAGAAGGATTCATCACGTTTTACGATACGGAGCCGCTGCCAAGCCCTAAAACCTCTCGGGAGGGTTGATCTGGAGTCCGTTCGGGGCTCCGGAGAGGGGAATCCGTCGCCATCGTCATCATCAACCATCCTCCATCACCGATTTCATGATGCTCACCGCCGTGCGTGAGTAATTCCATCGTAGGCTTGCTGGACGGTGATGGGTTGGATGAGATTTATCATGTAATCGAGTTAGTTTTGTTAGGGTTTGATCCCTAGTATCCACTATGTTCTGAGATTGATGTTGCTATGACTTTGCTATGCTTAATGCTTTTCACTAGGCCCGAGTGCCATGATTTCAGATCTGAACCTATTATGTTTTCATCAATATATGAGTGTTCTTGATCCTATCTTGCAAGTCTATAGTCACCTACTATGTGTTATGATCCGGCAACCCCGAAGTGACAATAATCGGGACCACTCCCGGTGATGCACTACAAAAAAATACACTTCCGTGATGATACGTGTTTGTCACAGTAGGTCGCTTTTTTTGTCATGCATGTACATCCATGACAAATTTATGACAGAATCAAGATAGTCATGCCTGTGCTGTCGTAGAAGTGTTCCATGACATTACCAAAATTATCATCACAGAAGTGTCCACTTCCATGACGATAAATCGCGCGTCACAGAAGTGCTTTCGTCAAGGGTGACCGACATGTGGCATCCACCATAACGGAATGCTGTTAAGCTATCAGGTCGGGTTTTGGATCTGATAACCCGTTAACAGCCCCGACCAATGGGGATTTTCCACGTGTAAAATCATCATTGGCTAGAGGAAACACGTGTCGGCTCATCATCGGGAGAGATGTCATCCACTCACTGGACAGAAGGCGCCTATGATACGTCGACACATGGCACGACCCAACAAGTTTAAATGGGCTGGCTCAACTAAAGGCCCACAAGATTTTGCGGACCATAATGGGCTGGCCCAGCTAAAGGCCCACAAGATTTTGTGGACCATAATGGGCTGGCCCAGCTAAAGGCCCACAAGATTTCGTGGGCCATAATGGGCCGGCCCAGGTAAAGGCCCACAAGATTTTTGTGTGCCATAATAGGCCGGCCCAGGTAAAGGCCCACAAAATTCTTGCGGATCATAATGGGCCGGCCCAGCTAAAGGCCAACGAGATTTCGCCAACATTAATGGGCCAGCTCAGCTGTAGGCCCACAAGATTTTGAGGACCCTAGTAGGCTAGCCCGTTAACTGGCTGCCATGTTTTGGGCCAAATGCCGACCCATATTTGATCCGGTCCATTAATGGCCTGCCACGCTCCGGGCCTAATAGTGGCCCATATGAGATCCGGCCCGTTAAAAGCCTACCACGTTATAGGCCAAATTATGGCCCAGATCAGGTCCGACCCTTTAAGAGGTTTTGGGCCTAATTATGGCCCATATCAGATTCAGCCCGTCAACTGGACACTATGCTTTTCGGCCCACTTGCTAAAGGTCCACTTAGTAATTCGGCCTGATATTAGTTTTGGCCTGTTAAGGGCCCGTTCAACATTTCGGCCCTATATTAATTTCAGCCTGTTAAAAGCCCGTCATATAGTTGGGCCTAACTACGGCCCGGTTTGCATCCGGCCTGCTCGCAGCCGATATCTGATTGGGCCAAACAAGGACCGAGACAATTTTTCGGCATGTTAAAAGCCCGTGATTTGATTCGCACAATCATGGGTCGGGGTTCATTTCGGGCTGCCGCCGGCCCGTGAGCTGATCAGCACATTTCAGGCCCAACCTACATCGTGATTGCATCACGGCCCGATTATGTACCGTAATTTTATGGTTTCGCCGGTTTACTGCGAAGACAGGATATATATATAGTAAAATAACTGCAACATCATGAATAAGAAAAAACCTATACTATACAATAAAGAAATTACGGCATATTACATCCACTGGGCATCAAAGTTCACCACTATGATAATAAAGCACAAGCAGGCAGCAGATTACATACACTGGGCATCAAAGATCGCCACCAATGCAAATAAACACACCGACAAAATAATATACAAAATCGACATCACTTCAATAGAGTTCAAGAAAGGTTAGCCTTGCTGGGGAGCTGCAGCGCAAGCAGCTGAGCAAGATGATGAGACTGCGCTTGTTCAACACTTATATCTTCCTCACTCTGAAAGATAAACAAGCAGATAGATGACAGGTTTTGCACATAAAAGTATCAGTGCTGACAATTCATCACATTTGTTACTAACGAATAAAGTGACATAGTTTAAATTTGCATTAACACAATATGGTATTGTTCAGGTCAAGACATGGCAGGAAATGACATTGTGAAGGAGTTGGCAGCTTCACGACACCACTGGATTACAGATCAAGAACTCATAAGTATCAATGGTTAGTGTGCTGTCAATTTATACCATTTCAGATTGGCAAATAAAGAGACGGTTTAAATAATAGTAGAATGATATGACATTGTTCATAGTGAAGACACTGTAGAATATGACATTGTGCTATAGTGGGTAGGTTCACCACACCACTGGATTACAGATGAAGAACAGAAGCATACATGCAGTGCAAAAGAAGATCACTTGCTCTGTATAGTTTAATTTACATGGTATGAAGAAGGAACTTGGTTGTACAACTGAAAACTTAAATTGAGTAAGGACAAACTTTTGTTTATGAACTACATATAATAAACTTTAAATAAGCAATTTGATGCAAACACCAAAAATAAACAACTGTTGCAGTCATGCCTAACCAAATATATATACAAAAAAGTTTGAAGGCTTGAGATGGACAAACTTACATTATTGGTGAAGACAGGCCCTATAAAGGCCTTGTCCATGCTGATGGGGGAGGGGGGCAATTCAAGAAGTTTACCACAGAATCTTCTTCAAAAGCATTTCCTTTATTCTACATTTTGTTAACAGTAAATATAGATGTGATAATATACGAAAAAATGGAGAATATTTAAGATAAGATGAAGAGTGATGCTACATAACCAAGTAGCTATAAATGTAAGTGCAGCGATACAGGTAAAAGGTACAACCAAGAGCAATGCACAGCTAAACTTCTTCAGTACCAACCTTGTGGTTAGAGTAAATATAGATCTGATGTGTAGAAAATGGAGGGCAAAGGAAAATAAGCTGCAGAGTGATGGTACATGAACAACTACCTGTCATTATAAGTACACTGATAAAGGACAACATGTACTTACAAGAACAATGCAGAGCTAAAAAAACATTGGCATTGGATATATTCTACACTAATATAACCATTCATACAGATCAGATAATTTGGAGCGAACAATTGATAAGCAAGCTATCATGCATACTGCTGTCAGATAATGAACCAGGTATGTATGCAAGTATAGTGATACAGGACAACAGGTACTAACAAGAGCAAAGCAGCGGACAACATATTTGCGATATCCTGTCGTTCTTGTCAAACTGGAATTCTTCTTCGAGCAGATTTCCTGCAAAAAAAGATCCATAAGGCACATGCGGAAAAGTAGAAGTTCAAATTGTCATGTGATTTCATAGACAGTACCTCATCCTGGGAATGAGACAAGTGCATAACAAGGTTTTTCCATTCAATGTCTTCTAAATTTAGCACAGGAGACTTCACCGCAAATTCGTTTATAGACTTGCCAACAAAGTGTGATTTCCTCAGGTAACACCGATACTGCTACAATGCTTCCTTGAAAAGCACAAACAAGCTTTTCTCGTCATGACTATCCAGATTAACCCTCTCCTAGTTACAACAATGTAATGTAAATCATTGATGTGTTCAATCAGCAGAAAACAGGAAAATAATAACCATGAATAATGGCACTTACACGTAAGTTGGATAGGAAGATGTGAAAATGGTGTTTGTCTTCACAATAATCTTCCCATGATGGGAATATATGCATGTAGTCCCTAACAACATTGAAAGCATTGTCTTTTAAACTGGGAATAAATGGAATGAGGTTCCAATCTGCAGGAATTGGCCGTCTCTGCAGTTGGGATAGGTCTTTGGCCGATGGACTTGCTGTACTTTTTGCTGGAGTGGGATTTTTTTGTGGTACAGCTGGTGCTATGGAAAATTAAATCGGTATACCTTTTGCTGGAGTGCAAGTCCTGTGTGGTGGGGCTAGTGGTGTGTCCAATGAAGTATGGGTACATTCTGCTGGAGTCGGTCCTACATTTTGTGTCACTGGTTGTACAGCCAATATAAGTGGGGTGCTGTCTGATTTCACCGGCACCACCACGTTTTTCAAGGACTTTGCTGGTGCTCCTTCAAGTTCGGCAATCACCCACTTCTTTTTGATGTCTGATGCACAAGAACAACATTTGAGTGGAAAAACATGGTATGATGACACATGGAATATGTATTGATAATGGATGGGCATGGCATCTCGACATATATGATGAGTAAACTAAGCAGATGGCGGTGCAACAAAGTAGAAGAAATGCAAGACAACATATGCAAGATACGTGCAATCAATAAAACCTTGCCAAATTAGAACATGCACCTTGATGGGTGAACAGGATAGGCCATCTGCCTTTGACTCCTCGAGGTTAGAATAGTCATTAGGATGATATTCTGAACAAGAATCAACATGTGGGGAGCGTACGAGTTTCATTACTTCCAGAATGGCACTCAATGCCTTGCTGCCAATTTTGTAAGTCATTGCAGTATTCCACAATATTCTTCTGATGCGCGGATTCTGATATTCACTGTAATTGCGTATAATATCTAAGAACCATGAAAACATAAATAGTTGTGAGATTATCTTTGTAATGCAGATGATATTCTAATATAGGGGCGCCCCTGTAAACACTTGTGTGCTATCACTGGATTCTGATGAGAGAGCTCATGTGTGGTGTAATATGGTGCGTGCATTTATATAATCTGGCACAAGTACACAAAAAATAGGCTCCAGAAGTAAGGATAGCTGGCAGGTGATAGGTTCATAATATACTATATAGAGAGTTTATTGCCAAACCATGATAACGAGAGCACACAGCAACTAGGCAGATCATAGTGTACATAACAGGGGTACACCATAACCAGGATATATAAATCGGGAAAGTGGAACTGGCTGGAAATTACGGTGTTGTATTGCCGCTAGTAATTAAAAGCCTATCGATCACGTACAGGCTAGCTCTATCAGCTGTTGACTGCAGATGTCCCAGCTCCCCTTCCTAACAAGGAACATACTGTGCTTCCCATACAGAACACCGCACGGGCCGCCAGCCGAACCACCGGCCCCACCTCCTGTGTTCCTCCGTCACCCCCACCCCCGCCCCACCCGCGTCGAGTTTTCTTCGTTCGACGAGGCCCCACCACCGCCCCCCACAACCACCATCCCCACCCGAGCCCCTTCGATCGCACCGGCGAACTCCGGCGAGCTCTAGAAAATCGACTGACCCAATTTTGAAATTTAGTCTACTGTGATTTAACTATTGTGGAATATAAAAGGGGAAAACCATAAGCATTGCGAGTATGGTTTTGAGCGTGCCATGGCGGATCTGAAGGTGCAAACTGGACAAAGACAACTTCGCAACCAAGACAAGAAATCAGAGTAAAGCAGTGGCGATCTATTTTCTTGCTCCAATAAATAAGTTGAGCAGATACGAAAGAGTACCACCTCTTGTGCGGCGCCGTGTACGCATCTGCTGAGAATTTGACGGTGCTACGGTAGCGATGGCTATCGGCGGTGTGGAAGTAGATCTAGGAGGGTAGACGGTGGCGGCGGGGCGCGGTGGACGAGACGGTCGCAGGAGCGGCGCTGGCAAGGTGGACGACGGCGGGGATGAATCGAGAGGACGGGATGCAAGGATCCCGGTCCGAAGCCGTGGATGAGAGAGGTCGAACTCTTGTAATGGACGGCGGCATCGAGGTATCAGCTCCGGCATGGTGGAGGAGGACGGCTGTGGATGGGGTGGCGGACGGCGGCGACGAAGGAGGATGGGGTGGAGAGGGTGTTTTGGCGCCCACGGAGTACGAATGGGAAAAAGGGAGGTAGAGAGGAAGGGAGGAACCATGTATTCAGGGCGCGCTTGTCTCAAATGCGAGGAAATTTACAAACTTAGCCCCCGTTTCAAATTTCTACTACATCACAACAACACTGGTCGGTTGGGGATAGGACGGTAATCTCGCATACACCGAATATTTGCCGACGAGAGTTTGTTTTTGGCGCCCACCGTGTATGAATATGAATCGGGGAGGGAGTCGATTTCGGCCGAGGATCCACTGTGTTTTGGTGCCCACCGTGTATGAATCCGGGTGAGAGCCGGTTACGGCACGTTTGGGTGAAATTACAAACCTACCCCTATCGAAACCTGTAGAAATCCAGCATATAGGCTTTGCGTGGCAGAGATAGACAGTAGTGATT
This sequence comes from Triticum dicoccoides, assembly GCF_002162155.2. Classification (NCBI taxonomy): domain Eukaryota; kingdom Viridiplantae; phylum Streptophyta; class Magnoliopsida; order Poales; family Poaceae; genus Triticum; species Triticum dicoccoides. The sequence goes on along the minus strand of NC_041386.1, from coordinate 133,007,184 downwards.
TCCATCTCGTAGATTTTGGTTTCGGGCGGTTACTGCAACTTTCCCCGCTTCGTTCTTATTTTGCAGAGTGCACGTTTACCGTGCCAACTCAATTCGAATCCCGTCTGTATTCTATTTTTTTCAGGCGGGATCAATTTTTAATTGGAATTACATTCTATATACATCATTTTTTATATATACTTTCAAAAGCACAACAAAGAATTCTGCTCCTTTATATGTATAGTATGATTTAGAAATACAACGATCTCGAAATCTTAAGGTTGAATTCGAAAAAATTTAACCAAATTATGTTCTACTAAAATGTATGGATCAGTAATATTTACATATTAAATAACATAGATGTGCGTGAATTCATATGAGTATGCATGTTTGATAGATCAATTTTGGTTCGAGTATGGATTACATGTATCATCATCTCGAATTCAAATATTTGAATCCCTTTTTTGTTCACTCCTTTCACGCCCATCTCTCTTGCATGCATGCTCCTTCAGGTAGCTATCACTTCTTTTCTACAGCTCACCCGCACGCTCACTTCATGTTGCTCCTATCCTCGCAAACATGGTCTCTCGACGTCTCCCTTGAGAAGGGTCACACTCTCCCTATCATTATAAATTACACGATTTTCATTATCTCTCACGTCTCTACTGTTCTTTGGTATCACTCGGTACCTAAGCTTTCTTTTTCACCGCCAAATACACATTCTTCACTCGTCTTTCACTTTGTCTTTCTCTCTATGGGATTCTCTCACACACCCTATATGTCTCTACATATGACTCATACCACTAAAATTACTCTCTCTATCTCTCCTGTAGACACAACATTTGTTGCGGTCTCCTTTTCGTCTCCATCCCAGACTGACATTATTCATTTGTTTACTGATCAGACAACCCCGACTACCGTCTCCTCTCTCTCTCTCTCACAGACACACACGCACAACTCCTGCTTCCACTCCCCTTCCCAACTACCATCTCTCTCTCACACACACAAAACTCTCGATTTCGCACCCCGACTCGTATTTTTCTCACAAACATTTATCGACTAGCTAGCCTCTAGATAGGTTTATACACTCGCACACTCATGCTTCCACCATCGCATACATGTCTCTCTCCAGCTCCTTGTATCTATGTAGATTTTTCTTCCCTTCTTGAGACACGCCCTCTTGATCGTGCACACACACACTATCACCTCATTTTAAGCTGGTACCTATCACACACACACACTCCTTGTGTCTTTGTCACACATGCACTCCGTCCTCCTCCACTCGCCCTCTCTCACACACACACATGGGCTTTTTGCAACAACTAGCAACATGCCCATGCATTGCATGGAACATCAAGATGCATTTGTATGAGTAGTTTATCTTGTGGGGAAAAGGATGAACGAGGGAAGGCCTTATTTGCAAATGTGGAGAGGGGTGTGGGTATCTTTTTGCAAAAATTGCCATAGTTTCCTTCCTATCCGTCAGATATAGATCGGACGGCCTATATTGCAGGATGGCAGGCACACGATCATCACCGACAATGCTTATTATAAGAGTAGGGATAAAAAATAGAGTTGATGATGATGGTGGGCCTGCCATCCTGCAATGTAGGTCGTCCGATTTACATCTGACGGATATGAAGGAAAATATGGCAATTTACCCGCACTCTTCACCACATTTGCAGATAAGGCCTTCCCTCGTTCATCCTTTTCTCCCACAAGATCTTGATGTTCCGTGCAACGCACGGGCATCTTGCTAGTAAGAGTAGAAATTAGACATATACCACTTCTCGAATCTTGAAACCAACAACATTCCTCCCTTATCTCATCAAAAATGCTAAAGGAATATATTTTGAGTGAAACATAACATATTTTTAGTGATATACGTATTTCAAAGATAGACTTTTTTTTCTATCAAATCAGTGAATATGTATTAATCCAGTGGCGGAGACAGGCCTGGGGCAGCTAGGGCTATAGCCCCAGGCCTAGAAACAACTTCCTTTGTAATTTCTTCATGCAAAGCATAGAAAATCATAGAAGTTTATCACTCAACATAGCACATCCCCGGGCATAGTTTGCATCTAGCTCCGCCACTGTATTAATCTACTTTGATCGTGTGGCAACGCATTGGCACATTGCTAGTAGTTATTATATTTTTGGACACCAGATAAACGATGGAGTACATATACGAAGAGAAGAGGCGCATGCACGCAGTCGGCCTCTCGCTGTCTCACACACATGAGTGTTACATAAAGGCGACGTTAACAAATAAACCCTAAAACCCTACGGGCACGATTGCTGCATTCGCGGGTACCGGGTACGTGGTGGAGCACCTTTGTAGGAATAGTCAGCTCGCGTGATAATTTGATCCGTAGTAGTTGATGGTCGGGACCATAGGTGAATGACTTGGAGCGTGGTGGCTCGCCAGTTGCCATAGATCAAGTAGCCACGTTTAAAATATCATTTTTTAGCGGGGTTAAGAGTTCCGATTTTCGATGGCGCGTTATAAGTAGTAAGTAGTTTTTAGAACATTGGTATGGAGTGAAAATGGAATTCATAGTACTACGTACCTCCTTGGCGTATGGCTGTATGGTTTGTTTGTTTTTTGCGATGGAGGTTGTATGGGTTTATGTTGTGAGATTTTGAACCTGGTAGTTCTAGGGCAAATACTATGGCTTAGATTTAGATGCTGGTTTTCTCTAATGAAAATCGGAAGAGGAAACCCTTCTTCTATTAAAAAAAACTACTACCTCCATTCTGGTTTACTAGTCCCCATCGTACTTTGGGTCAGAGTTTGTCCACAAACTTTACTTGTAAAATGTGAATGGAAACGAGATTTTGTTATACCCAAACAAAACAAGGACTGGAGGGAGTGATTGCTCTGACACGGACACGACCTCTCATAGTGCAGGCATTGAACCGGCACGCCGGCCAAGAGGGTCGCACTAGCTGCAGGCCCGGCTGAGCACGCCTCCTCGCCGCATGCAACTAGCTTAAGACTGCCCCGCCTGCCTTCATTGAATCCGCGTGTGTGCCGGCAACACGTCCTTTCGTGAGCCGGCAGGCATTTTAGAACACAAAAAATGACTAAAATATAATTAATTTATGCATGGTCTTGACTTGTTGTGCTCGCACTGGTAGCAGGAACTAGTAGAGGATTTTCTTTATTTATAACTCTCCTCACATTTTTTTGGCTTTGAAGTGAATCATGGTTGTGGACATTATGTATGAATGTGCAGATATCAGTGAACATGAGTTTGATCTGGAAGTTGAACTTGGAATGTCGGGCTTGTGCGTGAACTATACCATGTCCAATGCTTCATCTGTTATTGTTTGGAAAGTAATTGCTGTTATTATATGACCCGAAAAAACATTTTGTGCCACATCAGTAGATGCACGGACATCACAACAGGCATGCTGACTGGATAAACATTTGAACCTAGCTATTATGAAGGAAATTTTGTATTGACAACAGTTTTAGATAGCAGGAGACGCCTAGCCTGCTCTGCCTCTGCTAGCTTATTTCTGGCTTCTTCCATCTCTTCTTTGGCTTGGGTGAAGAGAGCATCTGATTGCTCTTTTCGCTTCTTCAGGAACTCAGCTACATTCTCAAGGGCTGCTGCACACTTTTTTTCAGCCTTTACTAATGCCACGAGGACACGAACAACTGACGAATCCACCTGGCTTGTGTGTAATCCAGCATCATCTGGGAATTTGCACCTTGTGTCTAATCCAGCATCATTAGGGAACTGGCACCTTGTGTGTAATCCAGCCTCATTTTGGAAACATGATCTCGAGGTTGACCATACTTCCCTCCTCGCAGGAACTGCATCCTGACATGAATTTACTTCTTTTTTAGATCAATACTCAGAGCAACGTAGATCCATTTAGTAGAAGCCAGATAAACAGAACTGGGAGAAGTGAATTCAAAAGGGAAATAAATAAATAAAAACAGACTACAAGGTGAGAACACCCACTTCCTACATCAAGCTAAAAATGAAAGCATTAGGACGATTAAGACTCTTCTTATTACACATCAAAGAACACCATGCTTAAGAGAAACAGAAACTACAACATATACACATCGAAGAACACGAGGCTACACGAAAGTAATTGAAAGGGTGTTACTTACCAAAGCTCGTTTTGCAGGTTCAGTGCAGCTCCTCTTTAACTTGCCATGCTCCTTGAAGATGTCCCGAATATCCCGTGTTTGGTCTTCATTGCTCCTCTGCATGTTCGCACTCATGGTTTTAAAATCTCAACATGGCAAGAAAAATATACTTCTAGTAATACTCGCACATCTTGTGGGCAACATTAAAGCACTCGTCTGCCATGTTAGAGCATGTCCAACAAGATAAACTACTCATACAAATGCATCTTGATGCGTGCAACGCATGGGCATTTTGCTAGTTCTAAAAACCTTTCCATCATTTGCCACACTACTGGTTGCAGATGAAAAACCTACCCAAGCATAGCGCAATACAGGAGCGATGCACAATTACAAGCTGATATTCTGTTGGACCATGGAGGCTATAACCAATTACTTTTACGGCAACAATAGCACCTAGGAAATTTGAAGGGTAGGTATGAACAAAATTGGAACTGCACATGTACTGCTAAGTGATTCAATACACACATTACCAATCGAGGATGAGAACGATGGTCGCAGCGGCCTCTGTGAGTCATGGTCGGCAATGCGAGTCAGTTCATTGTCCACGACGGTGGTACTTCTGCGCTTGGCATCGGCTTCCGGGAAGCAGATCCGAGACCGTGGAAGATGATGCTGGGGAAGAGGCTTTGTGTACGATGACGACGGTGGACCGGCTCCAGTGCGGCGTACGAGGTCGTCGATGAGGCAGATGCGCTACCGTGGACGAGTGCGCCGATGTAAAGGGGAGGAGCACGAAGGCTGTGGTGCCGTGGAGAAGTCTATTTTGCGGTGGGGATAGAAATCGGGGAGTATTCAGGTGCACTACGCTGGGTGCCGAGGTGGGGTTGGCTGGGTAGGGTGAACCTGAAGTTACGAAAACAGCCCCCTACCAAGCGTCATCCGTAGGCCTGTTTTGAAGGCTATGATGGTAACTTCCCACTTCTCGAATCAGGGTCGCGGGAGATTTCCCCGCCGACCTGAAAATTTTGTGACACTGGACTCCCCATGTGGCGTGTTGAGTGATTCGGCTAAGCAACTAGCGAGTAGTAGTAGTAAACTCTGCATATTAGGTTTGACCGAAGTCAAACTTCCTAAAGTTTGACCAAGTTTATAGAAAAATATAAACATTTACCATAACAAATATGTATGATGTGAAAGTACATTTAATATTGAATCTAATGGTATTTATTTGTTATTGTATATGTTAATATTTTTTGTTATAAGCTTTCTGAGAGTTTACAAAACTTGACTTTGACCAATGCTAATACACGGACTTAAATAAAAATAGAGGGAGTACACATTTGTTTTCTTAGTTTGTATTGAACTAATCATTTGTTGAAATTGTGAAATAAATATATTAGGCTATTGACTTCGAATGTAATGGTCTATACAATTCAATAGTTACAATCATTGTCGAATCCCAAGATGTATACAAGGTCTATAGTACTTCACAACATGCTCAAACTCACATAATCCCACTCAAATGAGAATCTGAATGCATTTCATAGTTATTACTTTGTAGGATGCAACAAGAACAACCATAACTCTACATAGGCCATTATAGAAGCAACATTTTGACATATCCCAATGTGTGAATGAAACATGCATAGAGAGCTTTTGAAGATGGAGCAGATAGGGCGGGAAAGATTGTATGTATGTGGACGAGAGAGTAGGAGACAAACCTAACGAGACAAAGAGAGAGAGATAGAGAGAGAAAAAGAGAGGAAGAAGTTAGGTCTGTGAGAAAGATGCATACATGTAATATACGTGAGATGCGTCTGCATCTGGATTCTGTATACATGGAAGGAGAAGAGACAACATGTTTGATGAGAGAGCATGAATAACATGGACGAGAGGGGAAGGATATCGTGGATTGAGGGATTGACAATTTTGTGCGGGGGAGAGAGGGATTGGTAATTTGGTGCAAGAGAGAGATGGTGGGGGGAGGAGTCAGTCAGCCGTCGTCACATCACCCTGCTTCCAAATGACCCCGCATTCTCTAGCGCGGTGTGGTCGCCGTCTTCAATTTGCTCGTTGCCCTCTTTGAAGATTGAGGTGTTGTGCATGTTGGGGTGCAAAGAAGCACAAGAGAGAGTGGTCGCCGTATAACCTTGGATGGGGATAAATTGTGTGCTCGGGGGAGTGTGTGTGTGTGTGTGTCAGGTATTGAGAGAAAACAAACCTAAGGAGAGAAATGGGTATTCACGAAGAGATTGTGCGGGCCTTGAGGTGGGCAGGGGCCGGGTGAGGGTGTCAAAATGTGCGCATTGATGCATGTGTTGCATGCGACCGTGCGAGGGATGGACGAATCGAGAGAGATGGTTGTTGTGTTACGGATGCTCCTCTCTCTGTCTCTCTCTCTCTCTCCCTCTCTCTCTCTCTCACACACACACACACAAGTAAACTAGAAGACCATTCTCTCATGTATACACAACTATCGACATCTGTCTATGTCTCACTCCACTACTAGGAAAAGGGCTATAGATAGGATTGACACTAATGGCGCACCAGGGAAGTAGTGCGCCACTACTATATACTAATGGCGCACCGGTTGGTGATGCGCCATTAGTGTGGAAGACACTAATGGCGCACCAGAAAACTGGTGCGCCACTAGTGATAACTTTTTTTCATTTTTACATACATACTAATGGCGCATCCTACCTCTGGTGCACCATTACTAGTTCTAACTAGTAATGGCGCACCAGACATGGTGTGCGCCAGTATTGAATTTTTTTATTCTTTTTTTTGCAAAACTACTAATGGCGCACTGCCTCACAGTGCGCCATTACTAGTTTAAACTACTAATGGCGCACCCTGTAGAAGTGCGCCATTAGTATATATTTTGATGTCATGAATATTTTTAAATATCATGGGCACTTTTTGATATCATGAATATTTTTAAATTTCATGGGCACTTTTCGAATTCATGAATATTTTTTCAAATTTGATGATATTTTTTCATATTCAATATGATAAAATATTGAATATTCATGAGGACACTCGATCTCGATCCCCCTCCATCTCGATCTCGATCCCACCCGCGCCTCCTCTCCCCTCTTCATTTTCTAAAAAATAAAAAAAAGTGTAGACTACAATTGTTGTTAAACAATAATTATTACTGTTTTTATAAAAAAATATTATTGTTTCATATTCATATTCATTTTCTAAAAAATTATTACATGCAACAAAAAAATTTACTTATGGCGCACCTCTGGCTGGTGCGCCATTGCTATATATAAAAAAAGATTATTAATGGCGCACCTCTGCCCGGTGCGCCATTGCTATGTAAAAAAAGATTACTAATGGCGCACCGACCGCTGGTGCGCCATTAGTAAGATTCCCCCTAGCTAATTCCCTCCCTCTCGCCAGATCCCCTTCATCCCTCTCCCTCGTCCCCTAGCTAATTCCCCCCGCTGCCCCGACCCACGCCGCCGCCGACGACCCCCCGCACCCTCCCCCGCTCCACCGCCGCCGACGACCCACCGCACCCTCCGCCGCCGACGCCCTGTACCCTCCCCCGGCCCGCTCCACCGCGGCCGCCGACACCCCGCACCCTCCCCCGCTTTTTGATAATATTTTCAAATAACAAATTTGATGATATTTTCAAATAACAAATTTGATGATATTTTCAATTAAAAATAAAAAACAAATTTGATGATATTAAAAAAACAAATTTTATGATATTTGATGATATATTTTGTTCTAGTCCTCATGAAAATAACAAATTTGATAAAAAACAAATTATTAGATGCAACAAGAAATAATGAAAAAAAGAAGTTACTAATGGCGCGCCAGAGGAGGGTGCACCATTGCTTTCAGAAAAAAAAGTTACTAATGGCGCACCAGAGAATGGTGCGCTATTGCTATGAGTGTTTTTATGGCGCACCCCTCGACGGTGCGCCATTACTAACATTCCCTCCTCTATAGCTGGATACCCGGCCCTTCACCCGATACCTCCTTCCCTCTCTCTCGCCAGATTCCTTTCCATCCCTCGCCACACCCGCTCCGGCTCCCCCGCGCCGCCGCCCCCGCTCCTCCGCGCCCCCGACCCGCGAAGCACGTGGCCGCCGGCCTCCCCACGACCAACCGAGGCGCCCAGGAGGACCGCTGTCGTCTTGCTCTTTGACTACGAGGACCCGGACGAGCTCGGACACCCTCGAGCCACCCCTTCGACGCCGCCGCCGACCCCGACCCCGACCCCTCCGGCGACTGGCCACGCCCGCCCAGGTACCTCTCCTCCTTCCTCCCTCTCCACCCTTCCTCCCCATTCCCTCCCTCGCTAGTTCTTCTTGCTATATGGATCAGAACATATGGAGCATTACTATTGCTATATGGAGCATTACTATTGTTCTTCTCTGAACCATTACCATTCCCTCCCTCCCTAGTTATTCCTCCCCATTAATTTGCAGGATCAGAACAAGTTTGTAACAGGATGCTCTACAATGTTGATTAGGTCACTAGTAGAAAACAGGGCTATGGTCCAGGTCGGCTCAGCCCATCAGTCCCGGTTCAGTCTAGAACCGGGACCAATGTGGGCATTGGTCCCGATTCGTGAGCCCAGGGGCCGGCCGAGCCACGTGGGCCATTGGTCCCGGTTCGTCTGGACCTTGTGGTCCCGGTTGGTGGGACGAACCGGGACCAATGGGCCTCGCTCCTGGCCCACCACCATTGGTCCCGGTCGCTGGCTTGAACCAGGACCAAAGGCTTCCCTTTAGTCCCGGTTCATGTCATCAACCGGGACCAATGAGGTGCCTATATATACCCCCTCGCGCAAGAGCAGAGCATAGTGCTCTGTTTTTCCTGGCCGAGGGGGAGAGGGCTTTGTGGTGCTCTAGCTCACCTCCTATGCACATGAGGTGTTCAATGGAATGCCCGAGCCACACTACTTAAGCTTTCTCCTCTCGAAGCTCGACCTCCAAGCTCCATTTTCCTCGAGATTTGTCTAGATTTAGCGGTCTGTCACGCCCCGTCCCCGTCTTCACCGCCGTCGATCACCCGCGCCGATCTCATCACCGACACCACTGTGGTGAGCCTCTTGTTCTTATCTTCTTTCTGAAAGGAAAAATATTCTTACTTGTATGTTTAGATAGATACTTGTATCATTTTCTTACATTTATTATTGCATCTTATATAGTGCGATGGTTTTGGTATCCGCCCCCGTCGGCCCTCGTCCTGTCTATGATTCGGATTTGGTATGTATATTATCTTTATAACTATTGGTTCATTTATTGTTTATGAAAATTATGCCGACCAACGTGGCATCGATTTTATTTATCTAGGATGTATGTGAATCGGAAATGCCAACCGACCCTATTGTCAAGAGGTTAAATTTAGTTGAAGAAGAAAACAATTTGTTGAAGGAAAAAATAAAAAAAATTGAGGAGGAGAAGATGATATTGGAGTTGCATGTTGCGGATGTTGTCGATGATCACAAGATCAAGATGGATGCAATGCGCTTGAAGATTAGAAAGATTAGAAAATATGCCATTCATACCGAGGCTTGGTATCATTATGCCGTTGGATCAATTGTTACCTTGGTTGCGATTATGATCGCATTTGTTTTTGCATTGAAATGTTTTACATAGTTTCAATGTATGGTTTAATTAATTAGATGCTCTGGAGAGCTATATGTTGTTAGATGAGAACTATGTATGCACTTTGGTTTTAATGTGATGATGAACTTCTATTAATTTGGACACTTCATTATATATAATGCACGTAGATGAACCGGCAATGGAAGTACGGTGACAGACACACCCGCGAGTACATTAAGGGCGTGCATGAGTTTCTCTATGCGGCTGAGGCAAACAAGCAGAATGGTTTTATGTGTTGTCCATGCACTGAATGTGGGAATACGAGGTCTTACTCTAACCGGAAAATCCTTCACTCCCACCTGCTTTACAAGGGTTTCATGCCACACTATAATGTTTGGATGAGGCACGGAAAAATAGGGGTTATGATGGAAGACGGCGAAGAAGAAGAGTACGATGACAACTATGTGCCCCCTGAATACCGTGATGCTGCAACGGGGGGAGCTGGTGAAGATCAAGAGGAACCAGACGATGTGCCCAATGATGCTGCTACGGGTGAAGCTGCTGAAGATCAAGAGGAACCAGACGATGTGCCCGATGATGATGATCTCCGCCGGGTCATTGTCGATGCAAGGACGCAATGCATTAGTCAAAAGGAGAAGCTAAAGTTCGATCGCATGTTAGAGGATCACAAAAAAGGGTTATACCCCAATTGCGAAGATGGCAACACAAAGCTCGATATCGTACTGGAATTGCTGCAGTGGAAGGCAGAGAATGCTGTGGCTGACAAAGGATTTGAGAAGCTACTGAAAATATTGAAGAAGAAGCTTCCAAAGGATAACGAATTGCCCGACAGTACATACGCAGCAAAGAAGGTCGTATGCCCTCTAGGATTGGAGGTGGAGAAGATACATGCATGCCCTAATGACTGCATCCTCTACCGTGGTGCATACAAGGATCTGAACGCATGCCCGGTATGCGGTGCGTTGCGGTATAAGATCAAACGAGATGACCCTGGTGATGTTGACGGCGAGCCCCTCAGGAAGAGGGTTCCTGCGAAGGTGATGTGGTATGCTCCTACAATACCATGGTTGAAACGTCTGTTCAGAAACGAAGAGCATGCCAAGTTGATGCGATGGCACAGTGAGAACCGAAAGAAAGATGGGAAGTTGAGAGCACCCGCTGACGGGTCGCAGTGGAGAAAAATCGAGAGAAAGTACTGGGATGAGTTTGCAAAGGACCCAAGGAATGTATGGTTTGCTTTAAGCACGGATGGCATTAATCCTTTCAGGGAGCAGAGCAGCAATCACAGCACCTGGCCCATGACTCTATGTATGTATAACCTTCCTCCTTGGATGTGCATGAAGCGGAAGTTCATTATGATGCCAGTTCTCATCCAAGGCCCTAAGCAACCCGGCAACGAAATTGATGTGTACCTAAGGCCATTAGTTGAAGAACTTTTACAGCTATGGAATGGAAACGGTGTACGTACGTGGGATGAGCACAGACAGGAGGAATTTAATCTTAAGGCGTTGCTGTTCGTGACCATCAACGATTGGCCCGCTCTCAGTAACCTTTCAGGACAGACAAACAAAGGATACCACGCATGCACGCACTGTTTAGATGACACTGAAAGTATATACCTGGACAAATGCAGGAAGAATGTGTACCTGGGCCATCGTCGATTTCTTCCAACCAACCATCAATGTCGAAAGAAAGGCAAGCATTTCAAAGGCGAGGCAGATCACCGGAAGAAGCCCTCCATGCGCACCGGTGATCACGTGCTTGCTATGGTCAATGATTTACACTACGTAATCTTTCGAAAGGGTCCCAGTGGACTAGCTGTTCCGAATGACGCTGAGGGACACGCACCCATGTGGAAGAAGAAATCTATATTTTGGGACCTACCCTACTGGAAAGACCTAGAGGTCCGCTCCTCAATCGACGTGATGCACGTGACGAAGAACCTTTGCGTGAACCTGCTAGGCTTCTTGGGCGTGTATGGGAAGACAAAAGATACACCTGAGGCACGAGAGGACCTGCAACGTTTGCACGAAAAAGACGGCATGCCTCCGAAGCAGTATAAAGGTCCTGCCAGTTATGCTCTTATGAAAGAAGAGAAAGAAATCTTCTTTGAATGCCTGCTCAGTATGAAGGTCACGACTGGCTTCTCGTCGAATATAAAGGGAATAATAAATATGCCAGAGAAAAAGTTTCAGAACCTACAGTCTCATGACTGCCACGTGATTATGACGCAACTGCTTCTGGTTGCATTGAGGGAGCTTCTACCGGAAAACGTCCGATTAGCCATTGTGAAGCTATGTGCATTCCTCAATGCAATCTCTCAGAAGGTGATCGATCCAGAAATCGTACCAAGGCTAAGGAGTGATGTGGCGTAATGTCTTGTCAGTTTCGAGCTGGTGTTCCCACCATCCTTCTTCAATATCATGACGCACGTCCTAGTTCATCTAGTCGACGAGATTGTCATCCTGGGGCCCGTATTTCTACACAATATGTTCCCCTTTGAGAAGTTCATGGGAGTCCTAAAGAAATATGTCTGTAACCGTGCTAGGCCAGAAGGAAGCATCTCCATGGGCCATCAAACAGAGGATGTTATCAGGTTTTGTGTTGACTTCATTCCTGGCCTTAACAAGATAGGTCTCCCTAAATCGCGGTATGAGGGGAGACTGACTGGAAAAGGCACTCTTGGAAGAGACTCAATAATATGCACGGACGGATATTCTTGGTCTCAAGCACACTACACAGTTCTACAGAACTCTACCTTGGTGACCCCGTATGTCGATGAACACAAGAACAGTCTGCGCTCCAAACACCCGGAGCAGTGCGACGACTGGATTACATGTGAACACATCAGGACTTTCAGCAGTTGGTTGGAAACACGTCTCAGAGGTGACAACACTGTTTGTGATGAGTTGTACTTGTTGTCCAGGGGACCATCTTTGACTGTATTGACTTACAAAGGATACGAGATAAATGGGAATACATTTTACACGATCGCCCAAGATCAAAAGAGCACCAACCAAAACAGCGGTGTCCGCTTTGATGCAGCAACCGAGAGCGGAAAGGACACATATTATGGTTACATAGTGGACATATGGGAACTTGACTACGGACCTGATTTTAAGGTCCCTTTGTTTAAGTGCAAATGGGTCAATCTGTTAGGCGGCGGGGTACAGGTAGACCCATAGTACGGAATGACAACAGTGGATCTGAAAAATCTTGGGTACACTGACGAACCGTTCATCCTAGCCAATGATGTGGCACAGGTTATCTATGTGAAGGACATGTCTACCAAACCGAGAAAAAGAAAAGATAAGGAAGCGAATACATCATACGATGAGCCAAAGCGCCACATAGTTCTTTCAGGAAAAAGGGACATCATGGGAGTGGACGGCAAGACAGACATGTCTGAAGATTATGAAAAGTTTCATGAAATTCCTCCCTTCAATGTCAAGGCTGACCCAAGCATCCTGATAAACAATGAAGATTATCCATGGTTACGGCACAATAAGCAAATGACACAAGCGAAGAAAAAGTGAAGACTTTCTCCCGCAACTATTCTGATGATACCATGCCAAATTTGTAACAGACGAACATGCTACCATTGTCCGTTTTATACATGCACATGCTATGTGGGTGAAATTATGATACCATGCCAACTTTCAACCTTTTCAGAGTTCATTTTGAAATGCTTTCCAATTTCAGAGTCATTTAGCTCAAATAATGAATTAATAGCAAACAGAATGAACTACAAAACTTTTATGAAAATAAAAACAATCAATTAAAATATTATGTTATGATCAACTAAAATAAAACTATAATATTCTTCAATAGCAAAAAGAATATAATTTTTGTGACCTAAAATCAAACTATAAGTATTTAATTGTAAGTATAAATAAAAAATAAATAGCAAAGAAGAAAAAAAATTCTATTTTTATAG